>NC_056004.1:97542620-97893120 GCF_018446385.1 Zingiber officinale
GTAAATCCTATGAAGAGTAGTTTGGTATGTCAAAGGAAGCAACTAAACCAATAAGGTCAAGATGCATATGGGTTTTGGCCAGAAGAGGTTTCCTTTCTTATTAAATACATTTTTAGTCTTGAAACTTTGCCTGACAGCTCTTCAAGTGTAGATCCCTGGCTTGTTTCCTTGATTGTGACAAGGAAGGTGGGCTGGCTTTTTCTGCTTTACAAATCCTTCTTTGCCGACCTTGCTATTCAGTAGCTAGAACTATATATGCCAAACTATTCTGATCGATCACCTGTCACTAAACCACTTTCCTCTTCAGCATTACATGTAAAAAACATGCCGAACTAGTTCAAGCATGCTAAAGGTATAAATTAATGTGGATAGTAGGTGGATAATGAGCTAAATTTATATACTGATAGATTTAACTTTTAATGGGTTCTCTTTCATATTTTTAGAATCACATAAAGAAGATTTGTATCAAATTAAATTGCCATAGTATGCCACTTCCAATTCATAAATAAGAACTTTATCATTTTTTTTGTGTGAATCGTTAATTTTATGATTCTAACAAACTATGCCTTCTATGATAATCATCAGCTAATTAAGAAAGCTTGACTTAATTTGAACTTATTTGAGTTGCCCTGTACACTTTCATCATATAGCCAGAAATGCTTGAGTTAAGAAGTAATGCTATATATTGGTTATTGTGCTTGTTAAGTGTCACTTGATGAAGTGAGGCATTTCTTCTACCTTATTGCTGTCATTGATACAATCTCTACTTTTTATCTTTTTGATCTTTTACATTTCTTCAATATTATTAATTTTGAACATGATACATGCAGATTTCAAGGTAAATCTTAATATAGGAGGCAGCTTGTTTCCTTCCATAACACCTAGAACTTAGGATTGCCCATGAATCTTTATGGCGCATACAATGAGTTCCAGACTTCATCTGTCAATATTGCGTCTTGTGCAGCAACACACACATAGAAGTTGCTTAGCCAATCAAGTATAGAAAGGCATATAGATTTTGGATCTACGAGTTTAGTTGACCAAGTATTTATGATCCTTATCATGATTGAGTCTATGAATATGCACCCAATCCGTGTTGTATCTATGATTATGCATCCAATCTACTTGACTATTGAGTTTCTCTTCAAGTTCTACTCTGTGTCATATATCCTAGTATAGTGCATTATGATTTTTTTAATCTAATTATATTTTTTGGTTTCGTTAGTGTTATTAGCTCTTAATATTTTTCTTACTAACTGCCTTACTTGATTAAGTTACTGCTTCTGCCTTACGGAGCTGAACTTCAAGTTCTCGAGTTCTTGTTGCTTGTGATAAGTTTACTGTTTCTGCTTCTTTAATCTGAATACACATTTAAATTGACACTTCGGCGAGATACGTTAACAAGTTCACATGATTAAATTGAAACATAAACCTGCCTTGTAGCCAATCGCAAATTGTTGGGGAAAACGTGGCTATGATGATGACAACAAATTATAAAATAAAATAGCTTAAGAAAATCAAATTCAACAGTATCAGCTTCAAGAAGAACACTCGTAATATTTCAACTAAGATTGAGAAAAAGAAGAGTCAGATTGTCTCTAATCAAACCTTTCTGGCGATGTAGTTTTTGTATGAAACTACAATTTTGGTAGCAATGAAATATTGCTTCATGTCAAACTTCAGTAGCAAATTATCGATAGGGATCTACCTTAAGTCAATTTATTATAGTAACACATCAACACATTACAAAATGTACCACAAATAATTTAAGATTCTTCATCAACAATATAAGACAACCAATATGAACACAAACAACCTTTCAAGTGGCAGACAATCGACTTACTACATAGCACATGGGCAACAAGCAAAAAATGACTTAAGAGATTATTATTTTGTTCCATGTTGAACTACGATCAAGCCAAAGCTTTCTTCAAGTGACATAAATTTAAATGAATTGGCATTCAGTTTTCATGTACATGTGACAATGAATTCTTAAAAATAACATCTAGATATGCTAGGACTTTTTTGCTTGAGCAGAACAAAAAGCCTAAAAATAATGCAATCAAACAACAAATAAAACAACATATTTTCTTACAACAACAATTTATAGAATGCAATTTCATTCTCTAAATTTACCCTCAGATCTTTCATGTGAAACGAGAGTGGATTTAGACTAAAAAATGACCAAACATATGCATTGAATTGTAGAATCGACCTGAACTATGGAAAAAATGACACTTGCTAGTGTTTTCAAGAATACATAGACTCTAAGGTCTTATTTGTCGGTTGCCAGTGTACGATTTATGAGTCTTCAGATTAAAAAAAAGGAGGGAAATACAAAAATCATCCATATTCAGTTCTATTTTTCTAAGTTATCCTCTATACTAGGCATCGTGTATTTCACAGAGATCATACGGGCTAATTAATAAACATGTTCAGGCCAACATATTTGCCGGCTTCGCACTGGTAGATGAAGACTATACATCATATAAAACTCTCTTTTCATGCGATAACCATATTCATAACTCTACATGAATTTAGTACTCTGTAATAATGCATTGTCATACTGCTGCAGGTCTCACTAGTTTGCAGCGAGTAATACACTGCAACAGACTGCCCCAACTAATTACAAGAACCAGGTAGGAGATATACTTTTGGATAATGCAGAAATGCATTGATTGTACAAGCTGTATTGCATGCCACAATTCTTATATTAGAGTTCTTGAAATCAATATGTACCTGGAAAAAGGCTAAGTCATCCTTTCTCATGTAAGAAAGACTAAAAATATATATATATAAAATAGCTATTTTCATTTTTAAGGATATTTAGGATAATTTAATTAGTTCTACAATGATGTCTGTACACCATGGAAAAAAGCATTAGAAACCGTTATTGTATAATTGTCCTAGTTTTATTAGATTCCTTCAATTATATAGTCATGCAGAGTTGAAGATCAAATTAATTTATAGCTGACTATATATATTTTACATCAATAATCAATCAAATTATATCAAATTGTTCCCCCCATATCCTCACTTCTCTTTTATACTCTCCTAAGGACGGCTCGGTGCACAAAGCTCTCGCCAATGCGAAATCTCAGGGAAGGATCTATCCTACACAGTAATCCTGCTTTGCAAGAGACTGTTTTCTCCTTCTCTTTTATCCACTCCTAGGAAAAACAATTTTATCTCTCTAAGGATCTACCTATCATCACCTGTAACAGTAGTACTCCATCCTTGGTGTTCCCAACCATCAAAGAATTTTGAAACTTGCGACAAACTCTCTCAGTAAGTAACTGAATGGTTGAGTCTAATGCTACAGATTATTTGGTATACTCCTTTTTTACTTCATCCTTCTTTTCATTTAAAACATGATTATGTGACGTTGCTTCTCCAACTAGGTTGTAAAGTAAGCACTCTTGCTCCTTTACACTAGTAGTAAGTAATCTTGCTCCTTTACACTAGGGATTGAAGCAATTCCTAAGTGTGCCCCAGAGCACATCATTATTTGCAATACATGTGATTCGAAATTTCACAAAACAGAAATGGATCATTTACTAACCTGACGAGCAACTTGTGCTAGCCTCCTACTGTCTTTGGTTGACTCCATTATCTTGTCTGGTTTCTCATGCAAGGCACTTTATTTATCTGCTTTTCTCAATTTCTTATTTCCTTCTAAATAAACATCTTTGTTCTTGCTATCTGGAGATCCCCTCTTTCTGGTCCTTTTAAAAGTATATTTTGCAATTCTGTCATTTCCAACTTCAGCAGGAAGCCTACTTGATTTGCAAGGTTCTTCATCTTTAGAACAAAAATCAGTGGAGGGAGTATCAATCTTTTCATTGTTTCCTTTTAATACTGAAGTATCTGAATACCCGGTTAATGTATGATCTGGTGTCTTCAACATTGTTTCGCACTCAATGGCATCCTCCTTAATGGTTCCATCTAAAGGATCGCCTTCTTCACAGTCATGTGTGGTTAGTGCAACTTGATCGTTTTCAATGCTTACGTGACCAGCATTTGGACTGTTGAGATTATGCAGTTTCATACTTCGCTTGGTCATTATTCTGCCGGTGTTCAAAATTGCAGGGATTACATGATCGGGGAACTCATTCAACTTCATATTTCTGTCTACAGAAGTTATTTTATTTTTGACAGAAGCCTCATCTGAACATGTAGTATCTGCATTTCTTTGCCCCTGCCTTTCATGAGTCGTGGGCATGCCAGTTTTTCCAGCAATTTTAGTATCACTAATGTCTGGTTGTTCATGATCTTCAGTTTCATGATAAGTACTGCAGCTTTTTGTGACGAGCTTTCTAGCTCTTCTTCTTCTTGGAGAACGCAACTGGAAAACTTAAGGGGCATTTGGTTTAAGTTTTCCTCGCTGTTTTCTGTTTTCATTTTTTGAGAAAATGAAAAACGCGTTTGATTTACGTTTTCGACGTTCATTTTTAAGAAAATGAGAGAGCGTTTTCTAAGAAAACGAAAAACGCGAAAAAGTCATTTTCTAAAAAACAAAAAACACGCGTTTTCTGAAAATGAAAATGAAAATGGGACAAACCAAACGCTGAGTACAAACCAAACACTGTGTTGATTTCGAATTTGTTTCCTTGTTGTGCTTCTTCTGAATCAAGTGTGCTTCTTCTGAATCAAGTGATTTTGCAACCTCTATTAGCATTTCGGCTGCCAGGATTAGGTCTCCAATCCAGTACTTTTCATCTAGTTCATTCTCACATATTGCAGCTTCTTGCTTTACATTAAAGGTCTGGGCATTGTCTTTCAGCAGGCAGATCTCTATCAGTCAACACATTTCACTCCAACACATTTCATTCCTAAAAGGCTCTGGCTCCTTGTTTCTCAATATCAAGGACACTAAATCAGGAATGCCAGTAGAATCATCAGATGCAGTCGAATCTTTTGTAGGCTCCTTTTGGTTTGAATATTTAGCATAGGTGCTATGAGGTACAGTTTCCTGACTCGATGCAGCTACAATTAAGATAAAATTTAGAGAACACACAGCTACAAAACTGAGGCCAGGTTGCGAGATCAGAGATATATTACCTTCATCAGGGTTATTTTTCTGCAAACTGATGCGATCATCTGTGTCTTTACCTTGTAGAGACTCACTTTTATCACTCTTCTGGGTCTCCAGTTCAGAACTAACATTCTGCAGTTTAGAATTTAAACGACGAATTGTATGGTTCGCCTCGCGGAGCTGAACTTCAAGCTCTTGAATTCTTGTTGCTTGTGATAAGTTTACTGATTCTGTCTCTTTAATCTGAATACACATTTAAATTGATACTTCAGCAAGATATGCTAACAAATTCAACTTTAACCTGCCTTATAGAATTCGAAAGAGGGACAAAATTGTTATAGCCAAATCGCAAATAGTTGGGAAAAACGTGGCTACGATGATGATGACAAATTACATAACAAAATAGTTTAAAGAAACCAAATTCAACAGTATTAGCTTCAAGAAAAACACTCGTAATATTTCTACTAAGATTGAAAAAAAAGTGTCACATTGTCTCCAATCAAACCTTTCTGGCAATGTAGTTTTTGCATGAAACTACAATTTTGGTAGCAACAAAATATTGCTTCATATCAAACTTCAGTAGCAAATTATGGTTAGGACTTAGGGTAGCCAGTCAAAAGCACAAAATGGTTTGCAGATATTGTTGGAACCCCAAGGTTGTTTTGGTGTGATCAACAAGTTAAGTTAGGTCCTGTGTATTTAACCTTGTGTCTAAGTGTACAGGAGCTTAGGAACACAGGTACTTGAGTGGAAGACGCAGCTAGCGAGAAGGACGGCACGCTGTGCGTCCGAGGGACGAGGCGCTGTGGAAGAGTACACCGGCGGACGAGAAGGAAGCGCGCGGTGGTTCCGAGGGACGAAAGCCGGAGCGGAAGATTGCTCGGGGAGCAAGAGACGCAGCTAGCGAGAAGGTCGACGACCGAGGGACGAAGACTGCGGATGAGTACGCTGGCAGACGAGAAGGAAACACGCGGCACGAGGGAGGAGAAGCCGGAGGAAGCACGCCCGAGAAGACCGGAAGTTGGGTTCGGTGAGCCCTTTTCCGGAGGCCGAGATCACCCAAACGAGCGGATCCGGAGCGGAAGAACCGGACCGGGGAACCAGAGAAACGGTCCCGGATGAAAAGTCAATCGTTGACTTTCGGTCCGGGCGCCGGGACCGGGCGCCGGACCCATCCGGCGCCGGAACCCTTCCGGCGCCGGAATAATGTTGACCAGATCGAGAATTATCTCGATCCGAACGTTGGGAGATAAAATTTATCCTCCTGTGGCGCGGAACCTTTCAGCGCCCACCAAGGCTATAATCACCTTGGTCCAAGCTTTCATTAGTTCGAAATTGTAAACAACACTTGTGTGCTTCCACCGCTTAGATTAGCTTCTTTTTTGTGCTTACACTGTAAACGAGGCTTCTCCGAAGGAGCTCTTAGTGCGATCTTCATCCTTGGATTAACAACCTCCCGGTTGTAACCAAGTCAAATTCGCCTCGTTTTATGCTTTATTTTCTGCTTAATCTATTTTTATGTGTTAGTTTAATCGCATGAGAAAGGGTTGTGTTTGATTTTTCAGGCTATTCAACCCCCTTCTAGCCAGCTATCGGTCTTACAAGTGGTATCGGAGCCGAGGCGGAGGACTAACCACGAACGAAGCAACAAGATGGCGGATCCAACATCCACGCACTAAAATTCGAAGGTGCTAGCTGGAAAAAGCGAATGGAGGTATTTCTTGAAACAGATTATGATTTATTACTAACAATGGAATTTGGCTATGAAGCACCGGAAGGCAAAGCAAGAAATCAATGGTCAAAGAAGGAGCAGGTGACCACGTGGCAAACAAGAAAGCGGAATTTCATCCGCTAAGTGTACTTCCAACACAAGAAGTCAATCGAGTCGGTACTTACAACTCGGCAAAGGAGCTTTGGGATAAATTCCTTGAGTTACACGAAGGAACATCCGAAGCCAAACTTGCAAGACGGGATTTACTTCGTAATCAGCTTACAAACCTCCGATTTGAAGAAGGTGAAACAATTGCACATCTACACTTGAGGATTCAGGAACTCATCACCTTACGAATCTCGGAGAAGAGGTAAGTAACCGAGATTCGCTAAGGTATGCCCTAAATTCCTTTCCTAGAAACTCAAAATGGGCATCACTAGTAGATGCCTTTTACATTTCAAAAAATCTAGAAAAAATTTCATTAGACGAATTCTTTTCAACTTTTGAAGTGCATGAGTCAAGATGTGCAGGTCCGAAGGAGCCCAAGAATAATGTCGCCCTTAAAGCTTCGAGAGACGAACCTGAGTCAGAATCTTCTCTCGACGACGAGGAAATGGTAATGATGGTAAGACGATTTAAAAATATTTGTAAATCTAGGAAATCTAACCATCCGCAGGGGAGAAAGAAAAGAACCATCCGCTGCTACCATTGCGATGAAGAAGGGCACGTCAAGGACAATTGCCCTAAACTAAAGAACAACGGGAAGGATAAGGGTAAGAAGCCTATCCAAAATCGCAAGGCCCTAAAAGCGACGTGGGACGATACGTCGTCGGAATCAGAAGTCAAGGAGTTCTCCGGGCTCGCGTTAATGGCGAGTCATCAAGACGACAACTGCGAATCAAGCTCTTCCGAAATGAGCATCGAAAGCATCAATGAAGGGGGAGCCACGTCCGAAGAGAGCAGCAGTTCAGGGGGAGAAACCGACAACGAGATCGACAAGGTAAGTGAGGCACGATCTCTTCCTCCTAATAAAATATTTAAATTCATTAAAATTTTAACAAAAGATTGCTGCAAATTAGAAAATGAAAATAAAGACTTAAAAGCAATATTAGCTACATCTTGTCCGTTAGAAATGCTAGATAAATCAAATTTAGAAAATGAAAAATTAAAATTAGAAATTCAAAATTTAAAAATTCAAGTAGAAAATTTGAAAAACTCTGCTTGCTCATCTAAAACCAATTTTAGAAGGTTCAATAATTTGAATTGGTATTATAGATATCACCAGGGACAAATTAAAAATATCTCTAGAAAATATGTCCCTAAAAACTTTTTAGTTAATCCAGTAGGTTGGAACCTATATTGGGTTCCTAAATCATGCTTAAATTAATTTTAAAAGTAAAATTAGCGCGTTAAGTGAGAAAATTAAATAAAGAATTTCTTTATGAGACATTGTCTAAGGAAGTGGTTGTTGCTCCAATAACCAAGAAGGCCTAGTGCCTCGCCACGACCTGGAAGCCAAAATATTGAAATAAATGTTTAATTAACTTACTAATGAAGCATTAATACAAGAATTAATTAGTGCTTGAAAAAGGTTATTCAAAACATTTTATTTCAATATTCTCAAAAATTATTTTTTTCTAAGTTAAGAATTTTTTTCTTGAAACTAGAAATCTCAGCTTTAATTACTTAGAAAATTTTTTTAAATTTCTTAAAAACTTAGATTTTTTTAGAAATACTTTTTCTAAGTCTTTAACTCTTAGATTATTTTTCTTGGAACCCCATTTTTTTGTGATCAAAGGGGAGAAGGGAAAGTATAAGTCTAGGGGAGGTAGATAGATTTTTTCTATCTTTTTGCACTTAAATTGCAATCTAAGTTAATTTACTTAATTCAATTTTATGTCTATTTTAACCCTAGCTAACTTGGGTTGATCACACCAAAAGGGGAGATTGTTGGAACCCCAAGGTTGTTTTGGTGTGATCAACAAGTTAAGTTAGGTCCTGTATTTAACCTTGTGTCTAAGTGTACAGGAGCTTAGGAACACAGTACTGAGTGGAAGACGCAAGCGAGAAGGACTGACGTCGTCCGAGGGACGAGGCGTCATGAAGAGTACACCGGGAAGAGAAGGAAGCGCGGTGGTTCCGAGGGACGAAAGCCGAGCGGAAGATTGCTCGGGAGCAAGAGACGCAGAAGCGAGAAGGTCGACGACCGAGGGACGAAGACTGCGGATGCGGACGAGAAGGAAACACGCGGCAATTCCGAGGGACGAGAAGCCGGAGGGAAGCACGCTCGAGAAGACCGGAAGTTGGGTTCGGGTGAGCCCTTTTCCGGAAGGCAGAGATCACCCAAACGAGCGGATCTGGAGCGGAAGAACCGGACCGAAGCGGGACTGAACCAGAGAAGCGGTCCAGGATGAAAAAGTCAACTGTGTTGACTTTCGGGGTCCGGGGCGCCCGGACCCATCCGGGGCGCCCGGAACCCTTCCAGGCGCCCGGAACAGTAATGTTGACCAGATCGAGAATTATCTCGATCTGAACGTTGGGGGATAAAATTTATCCCTCCCAGGGCGCCCGGAACCTTTCCAGGCGCCCCGACCAAGGCTATAAATACAGCCTTGGTCCAGAAGCTTTTCATTAGTTCAGAAATTGTAAACAACACTTGTGTGCTTCCACTGTTTAGATTAGCTTCTGTTTTTCTGTGCTTACACTGCTGTAAACGAGGCTTCTCCGCCTGAAGGAGCTCTTAGTGCGATCTTCATCCTTGGATTAACAACCTCCCCGGTTGTAACCAAGTCAAATTCGGTGCCTCGTTTTTATGCTTTATTTTCTGTTTAATCTATTTTTTATGTGTTAGTTTAATCGTACGAGAAAGGGTTGTGTTTGATTTTTCAGGGCTATTCAACCCCCCCTTCTAGCCGGCCGCATCGGTCTTACAGATATATCATCAAAGCATAAGTTATTATAGTAACACATCAACAGTTTACAAAAATGTACCAAAAATACGTTAGAATTCTTCATCAACAATAGAAGAAAACTGATAAGAACACAGACTTTGCATTTGTACAATTACATTACATCTAATTGAAAAAGAACAAGTGCTTATTAGAGCATATTATGTGGCCTTCAGAGAGTTTAAATCTACGTTGACATGATGAACTCTGCCTTATCACGCATGGTTAATATATATCATTGTCTCTTTCATTACACTTTCAAGGTCGAAAATGTGAAGGAGAGAGCCCTTGGGAGCGTTTGTGCCAAGATTGCAAAAGGCGTTTTCAAGTGGCTGACAATCGACCCACTACATGGCACTCAGGCAACAAGCAAAAAAATGACTAAGAGATTATTATTTTGTTCCATGTTGAACCGCCATCATCAATCCAATGCTTTCATCAACTGACATATAAATATAAATAAATTGACATTTGGCTTTCATGTATAGTAGACATGAATTATCAAAAATAACATCTAAATATGCTACAAAAAGACTTTTTTGCTTGAGCAGAACAAAAGCTGTAAAATGCAATCAAACAACAAATAAAACAGCATACTTTCTTACAACAATAATTTACAGAAATGCAGTCTCATTCTCTTAATTTATGCTCAGATCTTTCATGTAAAATGAGACTGGATTTAGACTAAAAAATGACCAGACATATGCATTTGAGTGTAGAATCAATCTGAACTATGTAAACAAATGACACTTACAAGTGTTTTCAAGAATATATATGGACTCCGATGTAGTCTTATTTGTCGGTTGACAATGTACGATTTATGAGTCTTCAGATAAATAAAAAAGGCATATTCAGACAACAATAGAACATTTTGCTATCAATGACAAAGAATACTGCTCGAACAGCAGTTGGATCAGAATTTTTTAAAAGTTAATCTGGGATCAGAAGAAAGAACAGTTGAATAGTTCTTTCATGAATAAACCCTACTTGCAGGGGGCTAACAAGGAGGTTAGGCAGCTTGTAACATCCTTCCAACCAAAACGTAGCAATCCAAATAACAACAACTAATTTCACCGGACGCAATAGATCAGAACAAACAATGGCAGATCTCGAAAGGAAAAAGATTCCAGCTTTCGCACAAAATTAAATAAATAAATAAAAATTGGGGTTAGATCGTGCAAGCACTAACTGCAGGTAAACAAAAACAATTACCCTAGAGTCCATGAGAGCCTTGAGTCGAAGAATTAGGGAAACAGAATCTTCCTTGACGAGCGACGAGCTCTGCTTCCACTGTAGCGTCCGGCGCTCCGCCGCCAAAATCCTGACGGCCGACTCTTCATCGTGTTCAGGATGACGTCCGCGTACGCCCTCTTGAGAACGCCATTCTCTGATTACGATGTAAGAAAGCAAGAAACACGCACCGTCAGAGGCGATGAAAGGAACGAACAAGATGACACCGACAACAGTGAAAACATCGAGAAAAGTGGAGAAACACGAGCGATGAAGTGAAGGATGAGAAAGCGAAGGATCAGGATGCTTTCCGGTCCTTCCCATTACCTCGGCGTCGCCGGCCCTATAAAAACAAAGCGGTGGAAGGGAAAGGAAAAACAAAGGGAAAAAAGAGGAAGCGGAAGTGGTTTCGTTAGCTCGTGTTTTTGTCGCAGTAAAGTAAGTGCCATTTCGTTAATCCTAAGGTTTTTTTTGTTAATTTTCCCGCCGTTCTGTTCGCCCTATTGCCGACTGGCTTACTTCTTCGAGTTGGTTGACTCATTTACTAATATACCCTTCTTAAAATAGATTTTTTATAATTTTAACCCTTAATTTCGACAAAATCATGTCCATACACGGAATTTTTATTGTGCAGAAATAAAAAACATGAACTATTAAAATTAAATTAATTTTTATTTAATTTAATAAAAAATGCTATACATCAAACAGCTTATATAGAAACTTTTTAATAGTTTGATCATATTTATTTAATTTTTATTAAAAGTATTTTAAAAATATTAAAATCGTTATAAAAATTAAAATTATTTTAAATGGATAATATAATAGTTGTAACAACTAGCTAATAATTATTAGAATGTTATTTTTTTAATCTAGATATTTAATTTTTTGAACCTATTAATTTTGAAGGAGATCAACTTGACCCCATAAAAATTTTCTACCGTCCACTAAAATAAGTGAAAAACACTCTTGAATCTATCCGAACATCAATATTTTTAAAATTATCATCCCTTCCGTAGCATCACAGGGATTATTATTGTTAAAGCTTACTATAATATTTTTGATAATAAATCATTTTAATTAAAAATTTTTATAAAAAAAAATTATATAATTTTTCGAGTGAGTTAAAATGGCTATTATGCAATTAAAACGGCTAAGGAACTCCGAGAACCTCCCGTAGATAGTAATAAAAAGTTAGGTTAATAAAATAGTTTTGAATGGTACAAACCTGTTCAACAGATTCTATAGTTAGGCTTAATAAATTGATTAGAGTCATGGGCTTAAGGGAGATCAAAGCAAACCCAGTTTATGTAAAAAAGGGTGAGCTAAGAGATTTGAATATTACTAAATAATAGATATAGCTTTGCATCAAGTTCAATGAAGGAACAATATCCATACAGCGGAATCGTAGACAACTGTAGTTTGCAGTTTGGGAGTATCGTGAATCTCTTGAGGAACAAGGTCTCCGTAGTGCTGAAGTAATAGATAGGAAGGTAGTAGTTTATCATAGACAACTTGAATTCGAATTTGGTTTATCTGATACTACAAATGATCAAGGAAGCAAGAAAAGTTAATCAGATAAGCTGGTTAAGAAATTATATTTTCTTCTAGATCATATTTTTGTGAAAGTTTTCTGTAAACTATTAAGCTCTTTAGTTTGATATGAATTTACGCTGGCGAGAAGTTAATAGGACCATTAATTTCTACATCATTTTCCCGGACAGAAGTGATAACAAAATTCCATTGTGCGTTCCATTTTTTTCCCCTTTTGAATTGTAAATTTTCTCAATTGTCCATTTGTTTAGTGTACAATGGAGAGATCAACTGTCTTTTTCTCTTTTTTCCTTGCTAACAGTGTACCATTTTTTTTTTTCTCTAGTTAACACTATTGATCTTTGTTGATCATTGTAGTGTGATCCCTTGTAACCAACATATAACAGTATATATATTTTAGTGCTAGAGTAATTTATCTAGAAGTCATTTAATTTTAAATATTTATCAGTTAGGAAAAGGTAAATTCTTTATTCCACTATCAAACTTTCTTTTGACTAATGTTCCATCATCTCTGATTAACCCTCCACCTCTTTGTGCATTTTCAAATCAAAATGTGTCTCCAGTGCCATGGTGTCGCGGTAGAATATTCAAGTTGTCACTTAGATATACGTGGTTCGAATCCTAGCTACGGTGTATTTGTAGGAATTTTTTTTTCAAATGGAGGGCGTAATCAAAGGATGCTGGACTTCTGGACTGGCCGTCGCGTGTGTTTTCCGATTTATCATGATGGCTGGTGGCAAATTTCCGTGGCACTGGGTCGGTCATCCTAGGGATAGTAATGAGGCTAATTGAGATTATCATATTTTCAAATCAAAATGCCTGCATGTCTCGAATTGGTGGGAAAAAAATTGAGAATATGAATCTATCGGATTCACCAAGAATTTCCAATTTTAGTGATTTTGAGAGTAAAGGGATAAACTTAAGCTGGAAGGTAATGATCATCTTGAGAAGATCACAAGTGCTTAAGCCAAATTGAGAGTAGACCAAACTTTTACAGGAACACTAAAATTTTCCTGAAGGGTATAGTGCATCTATTGTGATGGAAAGAGAAACTTATGATGTTTTCACTTGCAACATTGTGGTGGAAAGAGAAACTTATGATGTTCTCACTTGCAATATTGCGATAGAAAGAGAAAAAAATATATATTTGTTTGTCAAAACTTATTTTAATCAATCAATCTGGACCTTTGTTAAACGTATTCGACAAAGAACACCAGTACTAATTGCGTTCAATGTGTCTCTACATGAGGAGACCTTATTGCACTCTTTATCAATCATGCTAAATATAATGTCTTTGAACCTTTCAAGTGACTTCCCTGTAAATATTCATGATATGATTGTAGAGGATTTGACTAGGCCTGGGTCGGTACGGTATACGGTACCCAAAATCGAATACCATATATTGTACCGAACAAATCGTTATTCTAAGAAATGATACCGATACTGTACCGACATTTCGATATACCGAAATATTGATACGGTATCGGTAAAATACCATCATGTCGAAGTTATATATATTACATATAATATATAAAAAATAATTCTCTTGTAATGAAGGGCAGTGATCACTATTCATAATACAAAATAAATTTTAAAAAAGTTTTTTTTTCGGATCATCAACTTTTGTATAAAATTATTTGATAAATTATTAAGTTATTAATTTTTTTATTTATTCAGTTAAGTTTAAATAAAGAATTCTATTTTTTTTTCTTTAATTTAAAGTTAAAAAGGGAGGGGCATAATCGAAAATAAGCACGTCCCTTTAAAAAAAATATAAAATTTTGTTTTTTTAAGTATTCAGAAATGTAGATAAAATATCAAAAATTTGAAGCTCGTCTAATTATGTTAAGTTGAAGAGTAATCAAATTACTCGATTTTTTTTTTTGAAAAAAACAAGTAAAACTTTTTAATAAAAATTAATTGATTTATTAAAAAATAGTTGTTAATTGTGAGGCTAGATTTCATGCGGCAAAGACAACAATTACTTAGGAGATCATAGGCATGATTACTTAGACAAAAATAATTTTTTATATGTATTTTTAATAGAAAAAATATTTTAAAAAACATATGCAGCCTTCTTAAATACTAATGTTTTTTTTTTAAATATGCATTTAGTTATATTTTTGAAATATAAGTTATTTCATATTTGATTTATATAAATTACCTTATTCTCTGACTCTTTACGCCCCCTCCACTAAAGATATTCTTAACGCAGACCCTCGCGCTATTGCTCCTTGCACCCGATTTCTGTTCTGAGCTCGAGCCCGTCACATGAATAAGTGTGACTTCCATTTTTTATATTTCATCGCGTCCTCCATTTCTCTTCCGCCTCCTCGCTGCTTCCCAAGCGCGACCATCGATCTTCATTTCTCGAGAGAGTTCTCCGAGCTGCTTCCCCAAGGCGAACGTCTCTCGATCTTCTTCTTCCCTTCGGTTGAGAGAGTTCTCTGCTTCCCAAGGCGACCATCTCTCGATCTAGAGCCTTCCTCGCGAGCTGCTGAGAAGGAGTGAGCATTCGGTTAATTCGGTCCATAAATTAACCGAATTAAGCGAAAACCGATTTAGTGTTGGCTAACCGAATCAAATCAAAGTTTTACTAAAATTGAATTAACCGAATTAGTTATTTCAGTTAACACCGAATTAACTAAATTTGTTTAAAATAACAATAAAAAGAATTTATACAAAATTAATATCAAATTAACCGAATTAACTGGATGCTCACCCGACATCTCCCATCGATCTTCTTCTTCTCCTCTGTACTTTCTTCGTGAGTTTCTCTGATAAGTTTTTAGTATCCATTGTTCATTATCTTCTTCTTCTTGATAAGTTTCTTTCTCCCAAGTTACCTCTTTTGTTCTTGTCAGTTTCAGAGTACCTTCACCTGTTATTACTAATTTGGAAACGAGTAATAAATTATTATAATATTATTAATATACATTTTAATTGCTATTTAAAAAAAATTATCAATCAATTTTAACTTTGAGGAAAGAAAATCTTAACACAATAGTAATTATTGTGTGTAACCTAGAGAAATAGGTTCAAGTACTAGATATAATTACTACATAAAATAGACTCTTTCTTGGAATCCCGTATTGGAGGGCGCTTTGTAAACCAAACTATCTTTTTATCAATTTTAACTTTGATAAATTATTAAGAAAATGTATTTAACCAAAAATAGTTAGCTAATAAACATCACGAATTATTAACAAATTGAAAGAAAAATAAAATTTTTAGAAAATGATAACGAAGGAGTAGATAGAAAAAAAAAATTAGAAAAAAATAATAGTGTAATATTAAATTTTTATAAAAAATATATCAATTAAGTATAACTAATAAATATTTTTAATTTACTAACAAAACTTAATTTTGATTAGTAAATTAAATTTTTACCAGTAAAAACTTAATAATTACTAATTAAATTTTAATAAAAAACAAAAATAAATTATCAACCAAATCTAATTTTAATTTTAAGAAATTAAAATTATCAATTAAATTTAACAAGAATAAAATAATAAAAACGATCTAGACTTTAATTGTTAAAAATTTAAAATTATTGATTAAATCTAAAAAATTTAAAATTACTCACTAAATATAATTTGATAATGAAAATAAATCTCAACTAAATTTACTTTAGCCATAATTTTAAATATTTAATATACAATTTCATATATATTTAAATTAATGCTATATATATATATATATATATAATCTGGTGGGCCCTACTATAATAGGAGCCCTAGGCATAAGCCATTAAGGCCTATGCCTTGTGCCGACCCTACTTTGGAAATAGATGTACCCAGCTAGACCACCAATTTGGTGCCCATTAAGATTCAAAAATAAGTTAGGTTTATAGAAATATAAAAGCATAAGGGAAAGGTTACTTTAGAAGATACAAGAGAAAAAGGTATCCATCATCACTTTGTCTCCCTCTCTTTGATTCCAGCTGCTTCCTTTTCATGACACATCAGAAACAGATGAATACAACACTAATTGAGCATGGCCACAAACCTTTCTAAACTAATGATTATCTACTGTCTTTAGCGTTTACTACTTTAAAAGATGACATTGTATGTATGTTTATTGTGTGGCATTGCTAAGTTCTTGTCATCACATTGTACAAGGACCTATAGTTGTGTATCAAATGTATTCTTGATGTCATTATTCTTTGACAGGTATGTGCCATCTTTTCTGCCACCTCCATCTCATGGAAGAGAACTTGAGGAAAAGGTTAGTATGAGTTGGCAGTCATAGTTTCAGGACAATGAATCTCCAAATTCTTTTGCCATTTCTAAATGACACTTTTTACAATGCATGGTTTTACCGATAAGATTGTAGCTTCTGTGAGGAACATCATATCTTTCACTTATTATCTTGAAAACAAGTGGTTAGAGAGATTATACTGGAAATTTTAATGATCAACATGTTGGATTTTGCCATTTAGTTCATTGGATTCCATCATGTGTGGAGTTCTGAACAAAGAAAAAGTTTTTTTAGTGGGATATCACAAATATATTTATTCGTGGAGTAGCATAATGGCGACGTCAAACTTTCACTTATTGATCGACTGCTTGTGCGGACTCAGTTCTTCAGCAACAGACATACTCCTGCTTAAATCTTGATGTTTTATTTTTTTCTAGAAAAGCTGGTGAATAAATGATAACAAGATATTTTTGTTGCTTGTATTGGCTTAGCTTGCGATAGCATTATTGTTAAAGTTTTCAGGCTAAATTGATCTGATTTAGTTAATTTTATTCCTCATTTTCATTTGCTGGACAATTAAATTGATAATCTAGCTTTACTCCTTTTTCTTTCCTTTATGAAGTAGATAGATGATCATGTGACTAACTTGTTCTGTGCTATCTTAATTCTATGCCACTATGAATTAGTCTTTGACATTAGTTATCATGCAGTTTTAGTTTTATACGGTTGCAAATTGAGTATTTGATTATTGTTCTCTCCACTTAGCATTCCAGAGCCAGGTGTCTCAAACTGAGCAGTTGTTGCTTTAATCTTCAATGCTTTATTAGCTTTTGCAAGTTGTATTTTGATATTTGCCTATTGTTTATCTGATGTCTTCTTTGTTATTTTCTGAAGGATGATGAGAGAACCTAGGGAGAAAGAGAAGGGGAAAAGTCGTTATATTGATAAGTTTTTGGAGGAGCTGAAGTTTGAGCAAGAACTAAGGGAGAAGTGGAATCAAGAGCGTGACGAGTGGCATACAGATACTAGTGTTGTAAGTACTTATGAGAAATATTTCCCTAGAAAGTGCAAAGTGAATAATACACTGGCATTTTTCTTTGTGGTAAAATGAGAAAAAGTTGGGGAAAAATTGTTGTTGTATGAGAGCATTTAGACAGTAATATATTTGCACCAAAATAGCAAGCATGTAATAAATAGGTAAATAAAAGAGTAAGGTCCAGAAATAGTTATCCTCCGGTTGAAACGTCGGCGTGCCGACTATCTTTAGAGAATATATTGCCGTCCACGGTGCTGAGGCTCTCCGGCAAAATTCTCCCAAGATCCGACAACCACTCGCGTCGTCCGTAGGTGCACTCCAAGACGAACGTCGCACTCCGGACCCAGCGGAACAGAAGGAGGAGAAAGCAGGAAAGCAGACTGCAGAGAGCGCAAGAACCACACAACATTTATTTACTCCGAAGCACTGCTTCGCCAGCAAACCCGTGCGTCGGTTCCCTCACACGGGACTGGCAAAAACAAACCAGACCGTCAATAAGGAAGTTGTTTTACTTAAAGATTTATGTGCAATGCTTCCAGTTAGGAAGCTGCATCTTGTGCTGGAATCAGCTTCCTTGATCATTAACTATGTCATTGTCAGGACAACACTGTTATAATATCTGGACCTGATGGTGCACCAGTTACTAGTCAAAGCTCCGAGTTGGTAGGTAACCTACCCTATTACTTTAAACTAACAATTTCACTTTTTTTAGGAACTTAGTATCAGATCCTGCTTTCATTGTCATTTAAGTGCTTTATGAACACTATGGTTGCAGTTAATGCAGAAGTTAACTGAATTTTGATTTCTGGAGTAATTTATATTTGGATCTTCATTTCCTTCTTGAGCTGAACTCTTTTAACCTGCTCGTAAAAGTTCCTTACTGATCAACCAAGCCATAAATTTTCCATTTAAAAAACAATCCCTTATTCTGTTTATAAAAATTACAACTAAATTGTGAAAGTCTTCAAAATCTTCAGTAATGCAAATTAAGGAATTCATTGTATTTATTAAGTTTTAGATGTGTAATGGTTTGGTACTTTCTCTTGTTTAGGAGGTTATGTTGTTTGAGGTAATTCTTAAATTGGTAATTGGTTTGTTTAGATGTGTAGGGTAATTTTGGTAGAAGATTAATCTGGTTGGGTTTCTTTTCTTATGTAATTTGATCTATTTCATGGTTTTTTGGAGTTGGTTTTTTAAAAAGATTCAATTTCATCATTTTATCTCATCTCTGCTTAATAAATTTCCTCTTTGTGAGGTTTGCTCTCTGTGAGATTACTTATTCTTGTAGGACACACCAGAAATTCTTTTCCTATGCAATCCATTCTAATTGCATCTAGACCCAAAGACTAACTGACAAAACTTCTAACACATCTTCTTTGTCATTTTCATGCAACAAGGCTTCTTACTGTTACAATCACAATATCTAGAAAATTTTCACTTTTACATTGTGGAGATTTTTTTTCTTTGATATTTTCATATTACTTCTGATCATCTTCTGTCATTTTCATCCAATAAAAGTCAACCTGCAGATACAACCACGATCTCTAGAAGTTAAATTTCACCAATATATCCTTGAGAAGTTTTTAAGTACTTTGATCCTTTTACAGCACTAGCAGTTAATTTCAACACTATTTCTGGCTATTTTCTGATCCTGATGGGTGTGAAAATTTGACTTATTGGCCTCATCTAACTCAATGCTAATAGATGTATTTGAGTTGAAGGTTCTATATGATCTTCTTGTCAAAAAAAAAAAAAAAACACTTAAGTACTCAGGACTGTTGTTTTCAAGTATTCTGAATTGTTCCAAGATCACTATGATAGAAGTAGAAGGTAAGCATTGATCAGGGTTGGTGGGACATATATCTGCCTTGAAATTACTTAAAAAATAAAATTTTGTAAAACAAAATATCCGTATCCATCTATACTCTCTATGTTACCTTCCTGACGAAGCATATTAAATTCTTAAAGGAACACACATACTATGTCTGGAGACTTTACTCCTTTGCCCAGGTTTATATTTTCCCTACTCTTTGGCTAGCCAGATTTTGATTATATACTTAGCTAAATTATCCCGACATAGTAGTTGGATGAGTATGTTTTTGGTGGAAGAAGAGATCCTACACTAACTTGCTCTACAACTTTCTTTGAAGTCCTCTTCGCTTGATTAACTAAATCTGGTGGAATCCATTTGTAAATTGCTTTGGTGTGTGTCCTCTACCTGAAATGCAATCAATATCAAACTAATTTGCTTTGCTTTGGTGTAGTGTGATCCCTTGTAACCAACATATAACAGTATATATATTTTAGTGCTAGAGTAATTTATCTAGAAGTCATTTAATTTTAAATATTTATTTAGTTAGGAAAAGGTAAATTCTTTGTTTCACTATCAAACTTTCTTTTGACTAATGTTCCATCATCTCTGATTAACCCTCCACCTCTTTGTGCATTTTCAAATAAAAATGTGTCTCCGGTGCTATGGTGTCGTGGTAGTATATCCAAGTTGTCACTTAGATATACGTGGTTCGAATCCTAGCTACGGTGTATTTGTAGGAATTTTTTCTTCAAATGGAAGGCGTAATCAAAGGATGCTGGACTTCTGGACTGGCCGTCGCGTGCGTTTTCCGATTTATCATGATGGCTGGTGGCAAATTTTCGTGACACTGGGTCGGTCATCCTAGGGATAGCAATGAGGCTAATTGAGATTATCATATTTTCAAATCAAAATGTCTGCATGTCTCTAATTGGTGGGAAAAAAATTGAGAATATGAATCTACTTTTACAGGAACACTAAAATTTTCCTGAATGGTATAGTGCATCTATTGTGATGGAAAGAGAAACTTATGATCTCATTTGCAACATTGTGGTGGAAAGAGAAACTTATGATGTTCTCACTTGCAATATTGTGATGAAAAGAGAAAAAATATATATTTGTTTGTCGAAACTTATTTCAATCAATCAATCAATCTGGACCTTTGTTAAATGTATTCGACAAAGGACACCAGTACTGATTGCGTTCAATCTGTCTCTACATAAGGAGACCTTATTGCGCTCTTTATCAATCATGCTAAATCTATTGTGATGGAAAGAGAAACTTATGATCTCATTTGCAACATTGTGGTGGAAAGAGAAACTTATGATGTTCTCACTTGCAGTATTGTGATGGAAAGAGAAAAAATATATATTTGTTTGTCGAAACTTATTTCAATTAATCAATCAATTTGGACCTTTGTTAAACGTATTCTACAAAGGATACCAGTATTGATTGTGTTCAATCTGTCTCTACATGAGGAGACCTTATTGTGGTCTTTATCAATCATGTTAAATATAATGTCTTTGAACCTTTCAAGTGACTTCCCTGTAAATATTTATACTATGATTGCAGAGGATTTGACAATCTTGTCCAAGTATAAACCTATTTCTTCGATCGAGTTGAGGTATTCTATGGTCAGCACGTTTGGAACATTATTCTTGAGTCTTGTATAGAATTATATTCCTCTGTTTAGTCGCAATTTTATTTTTGAAATTTCGAGTTTGCTAGAATTTGTATTCATTCTTTGCTTATCGAGAATGGTTGTCCGGCTTGCCTAGTTAGCTTAACTAACTTTGTGCTTGACTGATCAGGTCACATGAATTGGGTGAGTCCATGTAGAAGGGCAGCTAGACTAGATGGGTTGGGTGAATCGATTGAGTTTGAAGAGCTAGTTTTATCCATTGGATTTAACAGGTGAATTATATCAATAATTATTTGTTAATCGCTGGATTAATTTAGGGATAGAATCAGATGGGTCAGATCAGATACTAGAATAGCATAGTATGATCCTATATTTTTTTTTTAAAAAATAATTTATTATTTAATAGGAAGATGAATTTGATCAATGAAAACTGAATTAATTTGATATGTAATTAATTTTTTAAAATAAATTCAATCAAATTAATAATAATATTAATCATATTAATGACAATAATAAGTTGATTTATATATAAATTTAAAAATTTTATAAATCAAAATAAATGTATATATATTTTAATGAGGTAATTAGATTAGGATTTTAGTAAGTTTATTTAAACTGTCTTATTTAAATTAGAAAAATAATTAGAAGTTGATTGGATGAATTAATTAAACTTTTAATTTTCAATTAAAAGTCTAAAGTTCACTTCTCCCATCACTGAAGGGTTGTTGCCTCCTCTTTGCTGTTGCAAGATGGATCTCACAAATCTTTGCCCACGACCTCTCCTCCGATCCTCCCTCTTCGTTTATGGGAAAAAGAAATATGGCTCCTTTTCTCGACCCTTGACCTTTCTTGTCCATGGTTCTGCCAATGAGGATGTTGTCCGTTGGAGTAGAATCATTTGTAAGATTCCACCGTTACAATGATCTTATTTCAATTTCATTACAAAACTCGATGCCCATTGATTACTCATCGATTTAGTACTTTCGAATTGTAGGAGATTTTACAAACCATGTGGCAAAAGGCGATTCGCTCGCCCCCAACGTTCTCGCCAACCCGTCCTTATGTCAACACGGAGGAGGTAAATCACGGGCGACTACTAGCCATTAGTGTAAATGGCCAAGACATGAGGGAGGTTATGTTCGGTCACACAGAGTTTCGACCCCAAGACCTCATATGACAACATCCCATACTTTAACCATCGCACCGCCCCGAGGGAGCTATGATTTTACAAACCATGTCGATAAATGTACATGTTCTCTCTCTCTTTTTTTTTAATTCTAATTATTTCACGTTCAGCCATGGATTTCATTGATCTAGTAAAATCTAATTAAAATCATTTCAAGGATGATAGATTTTTTTATAGTGCTGAAAAGGTTTATAAAGTTTCAAGATGTTTTGTTCTCGAATAACAAATCCTTGAAAATCAACATCAAATAATTTTAATATTTGTGGTTATTTAATTTTTATTATTTTTTATTTTTTATTTTTTTATACTATTATTTTTTAAAATAATAATAATAATATATTTTATTTTTATTAGCATTCCTTTAATTTTATAATTTTATTAATCTTATTTTGTATTTATATTTATATTAAAAAATTAAATTAAAAAATATTGATAATTTTAAGAGATGATCCTGAGTTTAATGACATAAATTTTAGAAAAGATTTTTTTTTTCGGATCATCAACTTTTATATAAAAATATTTGATAAATAATTAAGTTATTAATTTTTTTTATTTATTCAGTTAAGTTTAAATAAAGAATTTATTTTTTTCTTTAATTTAAAGTTAAAAAGGGAGGGGCATAATCGAAAATAAACTCGTCCCTTTAAAAAAAATATAAAATTTTGTTTTTTTAAGTATTCAGAAATGTAGATAAAATCTCTAAAATTTGAAGCTCGTCTAATTATGTTAAGTTGAAGAGTAATCAAATTACTCGATTTTTTTTTTTGAAAAAAACAAGTAAAACTTTTTAATAAAAATTAATTAATTTATTAAAAAATAGTTATTAATTGTGCGACGAGACAATCACTTAGGAGATCATAGGCATGATTTAATTTTATACTCGATAATTTTTTATATGTATTTTTAATAGAAAAAATATTTTAAAAAACATATGCAGCCTTCTTAAATACTAATGGTTTTTTAAAATATGCATTTAGTTATATTTTTTAAATATAATTTATTTCGCAATTGATTTATACAAATCACCTAAATTCTTAGGGGTGGGAAAAAATATCGAAATTTCGGTATACCGTACATATCGTACCGAAATTTAACGAACTATGGGGACATGGATAGGTTGTGACTTCCATTTTTATATTTCACCGCATCCTCCATTTCTCTTCCGCCTCCTCACTGCTTCCCAAGCGCGACCATCGATCTTCTTTTCTCGAGAGAGTTCTCCGAGCTGCTTCCCCAAGGTGACCGTCTCTCGATCTTCTTCTTCCCTTCAGTTGAGAGAGTTCTCTGCTTCCCAAGGCGACCGTCTCTCGATCTAGAGCCTTCCTCGCGAGCTGCTGCGATATCTCCCATCGATCTTCTTCTTCTCCTCTGTGCCTTCTCCGTGAGTTTTTCTGATAAGTTTTTAGTATCCATTGTCCACTATCTTCTTCTCCGAGTGTTTCTCAGTACCGCTTTTGTTCTTGTCAGTTTCAGAGTACTTGGTGTTCTACGCCTGTCAAAATGAGCTCTCCAGTCTTCACTTCTTTTCCTTCCCTTCAGTCCATATTTAGCCATGGGGACATGGTTGACACACTGCTGATGATTCTGGGATTCGTAGGCGCCGTCGACGATAGGTTAGCAATATCAGTCTTTTTCATGTTCGCTTGTGTCATCTTCAATGACATGGGTCAGGGTTCCATCGAAGCGGTTAACGAGGTACAAATTATTCTTATTAATATCTGGAAGTAGTTTTTCATTGCTCTGTTCGTTCTAAGTTACTTTCTGTCCAGATAGTAATCTACTTGGTGTATCTGGCCGACGGTAGCTTCTTAGCATCGTTCATGGGTAAGGTTTATTGATATGATAGAATTGATTATTTAATTTAATTTATTGTTGATTTTAATTGATTGAATCATTGGGCAAAGGGCTACTGTTGGTCGAGAACAGGAGAGCGGCATGCATCACGGATCAATCACCTAGGACACGACTAAGTTTATGATGGCTTCGGTAGCAATCGTCCTTGCCATACGGCTAGATCAATTGTGACCAAAGCCACAATCATGCGGTGAGAGATAATATGCATGATCATTTGTGTTAATTTTATACTCGATAATTTTTTATATGTATTTTTAATAGGAAAACTATTTGAAAAAACATATGCAGCCTTCTTAAACACTAATGTTTTTTTATAAATATGCATTTAGTTATATTTTTGAACTATAATTTATTTCGTATTTGATTTATACATATTTTATAAGGATCACCTTATTCTCTAACTCTTTACCCCCTCCACTTAAGATATTCTTAACCCAGACCCTCGCGATGTTGCCCCTTGCACCCAATTTCCATTCTTAACTCAAGCCCGTCACATGAATAGGTTGTGACTTCCATTTTTATATTTCACCGCGTCCTCCATTTCTCCTCCGCCTCCTCGCGAGCTGCTTCCCATGTCATGCCCTCAAAGAAGTCCCTACCGATAAAATTTCGACAACATCTTCACTGTACCGGTGACAATATGAAACATAAGTACATATAACCACAGACATACTCATCAGCAGTATACAACAGCCCACACGGTTGGATAAATAACACAACCACGCAGTTTTAATAACAACCTACATGGCTGAAACATAACACGGCGGAAATCACAAGATAAGAAACATAAAATAACAGAACAACTAAATGCGAGACGACTCGGCTTGACACAATAATAACAAACCAAATACAAGATACCACAAACGATACTCCAAATAACAGAATACACAAATACAAGAACAAGTACAAACCAAATTACAAATAGCATAAGGAATACCAAAATCATAAGATCATCCTCGAATGTGATGTGGGACTGGAGGACAGGATCTCCAAGCGACTCCATAAATCGTTTACCTGCTACCTGGTGAAATTACCAATTTACGGGGTGGTGACTATAAAGACTTAGCGGGTAATAGACAGATAGTGCATGAGTATAGTAAAGAACTAGAGATACAAAAGGTATACAATCTCGTAGGGAATATAACAGATACTAAAGTGATATCATAGTAAATGTCAATACCTGAAACCATATCCTAGGCTAGTATAGAAGGTCAGGAGTAGCAAAGTCCTGCTACAGTACAGCTCATATCTACATGGAATCATGTGAGGTATATGCATGTCAACAGTAAATAAGCCAGTGTCTAAACACATACCTCAGGTATATATCTCAATCTATGAAAGCATATCAGTATACATAAGCAACAACAGCATAAGCTAACAAGCAACAACATAAGCTAACAAACAGTAGCGTAAATAAACAACAACGACAACAAGTATAATAATAACAGCGTATGCATGGATGGTCACCCTGCCCACCTCTCTGCACCACACCCTTGTATGGTCGAGAGGCCGAAACAATGACAGATTGTACACCACTCCAGCTACCACTACTCTCGAGTGGCCGAGGGGGCAGTTGTATAGTAGCTGAATAGCTACATTTGCGACGGGGGTCCCTGCTGCCCGCGACCCCAGCTATTACTACCCATGAGTGTGTGAGTGGGGGGCACGACAGGACAAGCGACACGCTCCAGCTACCACTACCCATGAGTGGTCGAGCATGCGGCCCTGACCAACGACTGTCTTAACCACAAGGGAGCCAAGGTCGCCGGCAATGCATGCAATGACATGATGCGAATAATGCAACAGTCATCATATATATATAACAGAAACCAGGTATGCTACATGAAGCTGCATGCTCAATACGAAGCATAAATAAACAATAGTCAAACAGGTAAACATGGTATCTGGTATCTATATATATCCAGTGTCTAGTATCTGGTATCTGGTGTCTGGTATCTGGTGTCTGGTGTCTGGTTCCTTACAACTCCTGGAGCACCCAATCGAGGAGAAGGCTTGGAGTGAGAGGGTTCGGTCTCCGGCGGTGGTTGGCTGGGACAAAGAGTTCCGGTGGTCGAAGCTGTGGAGCGCAGGTGTGATGAGGGAAAATCGACGCTAGGGCTCAGATCTGCCAAGAACAACCCGCACAGATGTGGCGGCTCGAGAAGGGCTTCAACCGCCAAGCGAGCTCGATCGATGAAGAAAATGGGTTTCTCAGCAGACGGAGAGTCGATCGGCGCCGGCGACTGCTCCGTTGGGTCGACGATCTTCCGAGGGAGACTCGTAAGAAAAAGGCACGGGAGGAAATGAGAGAGCTGGCAATCGGGAGCTAGGGCATGACTGGTCGACCTTGAAGTTGCGGGGTCGACCGATGCTGTGGGCCTCACCGTCGATGGGTGGCATAGCGTCGGGCGATGGCGAAGGAGCGGTGTGACGGGAGAGGGATGGGTTCGGCGACAAGAATCGGGGATGAGAGAAAAGAAATCGGGTTAGTGGATTATGTTCTTAGGTCTAATTCCATTAACACTTAAGTTGAGTCCAAATCAACTCCCAACTTAATGATTATTCCAAACAGGCTTCCTTACAGCCCAATAATGGATCCCCATAAACATGTCACATGTCACACAGTATCTGTTTAAATCCCAGAAAATTTCCTAAAATTACTAAAACTTCTAATAAGATTATTTGTCAAATAACCTTATTATTTAATTATTATTTTGGGCATCGTATTTTATATTCTCCCCCACTAATAAAAATTTGGTCCTCAAATTTACTGCTCAACTCAGGGATCCTCATCGAGGGTAACCACCAAACAGCATACTCATATATCCCTCCATCCAAGATCATAACAAATCTCCAACAGTAAGGGATGACTCTATGGGTTATGAACTCACCCCGCTTCCGCTACTCTCACACTTCTATCTAGCCAACTGTGAGTAAATCAACTACCTCTAAAATCCATAACACACACTATTAGCAAACCTCTAACGTCCATATAATGTGCTCCGACTGTCCATCTATTTGAGGATAGAAAGTTGTACTAAAGCGAGGCTCCGAACCCAAAGTCTACTATAAAATCTGCTACTGCTATGATGTGAATCATGGATCTCCATCCGATACAATACTCAGAGATATACCATGAGGTCCGGTAAACTCTATAAAGTAACCCTGCTACTCGATCCAAAGAATTCGTCCTATAAATCGGTAAAAAGGAAACAAATTCGCCAACCCAACAATGATTACCCAAAGCATCATATCCTCTCTGTGTCCTGGGTAATCACACAATAAAGTCCATCGTAACAAGCTCTCATTTCCATTCAAGTATCCGAATCTACTGAGATAATCCTGTTAGTCATCGCTGTTTCGCCTCCGCTTGCTGACATACTAGACATCGAGCTACAAAATCCGCGATGTCTTTCTCCATGTCGCTCCACCAACAGGAACGTCACAAGACTCTATATATCGGGTATCACCCGCATCTATCGTAAATCGGGATCGGCGTGCTTCCTGAAGTAACTCCTCCCGGACCGGATCTAACTCAAGAACCCACATAATCTCTCGCGGAAATAATGAATCCCGTATAAATAATGTCACCACATTTTCCTCATGAAAATGGTAACTACTATCTTCAAAATCATAAGTCGGATAATTCTTCTTATGATCTTTCAGTCCTAGGAAAGCATATGGAACCACTCAACCGTGCTACTACAAAACTACACCTAACTCCTGGTACGATACCTCTGTGTAAAGTATAAATCCGTCTACACGAGAAGATAAAACTAACACAGGTGCAATAACTGCAACTGGTCTTGCAAGCATCTGTCTATACCCTTCCTAGACAGTCCAGTCAACAACATAACAATACGGGAGAAACCCTCAACCAATCTCCAGTAATATCCAACCAGCCCAAGGAAATTACGTGTCTCCTATACAGACTACGACTATCCACCTCGGATCTGGAATAGATCACAATATTGTCACTAAAGACAACATCACTAATCCATATACCCTAAGAATACCAAATTCATCGAGTCCATGAAAACATCTAAAGCACTATAAGCCTAAATGGTAAAACCAAAGACTCATAATATCCGTCATGGTTCAACATTGCATGTCCGTGTTGTTCCACTACAAGAACTATATCTAGTGGGAAAATCCATTCACGTATATCTTTAGTGAGACAGACCAGTCATGTACTCACCAATCTAATTTCCCAGTGATCCGCTCTCATCATGAGCTACAATCAAGATGTAAAATTATATCACCATCCTACCAATGGTGTTGCACCACCGAAATCCAAGGCGTCTCTTGATTCCCTAATCGATGACCAACAACTCTCCAAATGGTAGAGATACGGTCAATCCATGTGATAAGAGTATACAAAACTCTACTATTCTTATCCAAAAATATCCAAAGAGTATGTCTAATTTCATTCATTCAAATACTCAAAAATCCACCATAAAGGGCATGATGATCCAAAATCCAAAAGGGTCACTTCACCTCTTGACTAAAAGTTTACCCATCAAGAGAGTATCTCCACAACTCTCATAGGCGTGCCGTAAATATCCTCCGTCAACTATTGACATAAGGTCGAACACCCTGATCCGACATATAGACTTCAAGACTTTCAGTAAATGATCAGGTGATCAATGTCTTGAGCTACTTATAGATACAATGATAGTTGCATCGACTAAACATCGTCTTGCAACACATTATACTATGATTGCTCCTCCTGAGGTTCAGTAACCTCGAATGACGAGCAACGGCCGCAAGGGTAGAGGAGTTCTATCAAATGGCTAACTGGCATAACTGTCAATCAACGCTCTGCTCCTCGTAGTTCATCATCTGATATTTCCACTCGGTAACTGTGGAACTTCATTAGTGTTAATCAACTAACCCCACCTTTGTATCACCGCGGTCCTAAACACCTAAGTAACATCGAGGATATCCGCGATCAGTCCATGAGTCAGGATCCTCCATCGAATAGCTTTAGGCGAATCGACTGATCATTGCCTTATAAACCATTACACTACTGAAAGAGGCAATAAAGTACTCGCTCAAACACCTCAAATATTCACCAAGGTACGTTTTGTTCCCAAAATTCGTCTTCTGCATCTTCCTTCACGTGGTGCCTGGTCACGTAAAGGATACGCAACTAACATCATATTTTCTTCACCTGTACCAACCACATATCTGAATTTACTTACCAAGTTATACAACCAAATAACGGTTATATCTCGTAAGTGTTAAGCAGTTAGCTCTACACTTTTCAACATCGGTGGAGTCATCCAACTGAATGTACCTTCTAGGTTACTCAACTAGGTACATACAATCCATGGTCAAAGTCCCATAAAATAGGATATATCGATCCTTTACAGACTAGTCAAGCCAACAATGATTTGTGACAAATTCAGTCCATTCTAAGTCTATAAAAATCATATACTCATACGTGTCTTCTAGGTTATCTAACAAGACTCAAACAACCCAAATGTCAGAATCTTCATGAAACAGTGTAATTCAATCCTCTACTGACAAAACTAATAAAAGTAGTAAGTACTCTACTAAGTACACCGACAAGAATGGATCAATATTCTCCTGATCAAGTAAACAAAGGTAAATCGGTCCTCTACTAACCGAAACAACAAGAATAAATCGATCCTCTACGGTCCATTCTAAGTCTGTAAAAATCTTATACTCATACGTGTCTTCTAGGTTATCTAACCAGACTCAAACAACCCAAAGGTTAGACTCTTTATGAAATAGTGTAATTCGATCCCCTACTGACCGAACTAATAAAAGTAGTCAGTACTCTACTAAGTACACCGACAAGAATGGATTAATCTTCTCCTGACCAAGTCAACAAAAGTAAATCGGTCCTCTAATAACCGAAACAACAAGAATAACTCGATCCTCTACGGACCGAACCAACTAGAGTAGATCAATACTCTACTAAGCAAGTCAACAATGTTACATCGATCATCTACTAACCGGAACAACATGATATTTAGCAGATACTATCCACTACCAAACTAGTGTTAACAGAAGCTACTAATACTGGTGGTATGGTAAAAGAAATCCCATGAGACTGTAATCCTTGATCTCTAGTAGAGTCAATCGTAATCAGTGATTAACAAAACACATGTGATGTATGCTACAAACAACTAAACAGGTACTAACAAAAGAGTACTAATACATGACATAACTATCAGAATAACTATGCATGTACTAACAGAAATGTATAATAACAGTAAACTAACATACCTCCTATAACTTGGAGATTCCTATCGCTGCCTGGTCCTAAAACTCGAAAAGTCACATCGAGAAACCAAATCATGAAAAATCCAAAACATAGAAAATAGGCCTCGTAAACCTGTGGCTCTGATACCAAAAAATTATCATGCCCATGAGGAGTCCCTACCCACAAAATTTCAGCAACTTCTCACCTGTACCGGTGACAATATGAAGCATAAGTACATATAACCACAGACATACTCATCAACAGTATACAACAGCTGACACGGTTGGATAAATAACACAACCACGCAGTTTTAATAGCAGCCCACACGGCTGAAACATAACACAGTGGAAATCACAAGATAAAAAACATAAAACAACAGAACAACTAAATGCGAGCCGGCTCGGCTTGACACAATAATAACAAACCAAATACAAGATACCACAAACGATACTCCAAATAACAGAATATACAAATATAAAAACATGTACAAACCAAACTACAAATAGAAAAAGGAATACCAAAATCATAAGATCATTCTCGAATGTGATGTGGGGTTGGCGGACAGGATCTCCAGGAGACTCCATAAATCCTTACCTCCTACCTGGCGAAATTACCAGTTTACGGAGTGGTGAGTATAAAGACTCAGTGGGTAATAGACAGATAGTGCATGAGTATAGTAAAGAACTAGAGATACAAATGTAACGCCCCGCCCCTCCTGCTAAGGTCACGGGGGTTACTTTATCCTACTTAACAACTTATTAACTTATTACAGCAGAAGTCTTACTTGTAAATTTTTGAAACATAAAATCCATATGTCATACTTTACATTATTTCAAGACATATAGGAATTAACATGATAAAATGTCATGGAGTTACAATCATAAAAATATCAACTAAGCACAATTCATATTTAATGAAAGCAGGTCTTTTCTTCTTTAGCCAGTCACTACCACACACATCCTGCTAGCCCCTCCTGCTGCTCCCCTAGCTCATCCAACCTTTGCCCTTATCTGTGGTACAAGAAAGTAAGCTGTGAGCACTCATGGCTCAGTAAGTTCCTTTCCTACTCACAAAATCCGTATAGCATGTCAACAATCACACAGCATATATCAAAGCATAAAGTATCATAGCATATCATACATGATCATCATACGTATCATGAGCACAATCATAGATATCATGGCATAACCATGGCATAAACACAAGGTAGCATGGCATATCATAACATGATCATCATACTCATCATGGCATATTCATAAAGTATATGCAAGGTGAACTTTTAAAACATGCATCATGTCTTTTTAAAACGTATAGTATAGATACTTAAACATAATCTCAACATAAGAGGAGATCCCGGCTTGTACCACGTACATAAATGCGAGCGTCCTAGTAGGTCCAAGGTAGCAAGTCTTGAACCCTACAAGGCATATACTAGGCCCGTTTCTTAGTCCATCGCCCTAGGGGCACTTAGGAGCTCATCCCTAACGAGGCCCGTTTCTTAGTCCATCGACCCCGGGGCGCTTATGGAGCCCATCCTTGGTACAAGCCTTAAAAGTAAAATAGCATGTCATATTTACATAGTCCATATCACTCATGTCATATTCATGTCATGAAGAGTGCTCTTGATCCCACTTATAGGGAAGCAACTCTTTTAGGCATAGCTTAAAGCATGTATATTTGAGCACACAGCATATCATGATTTTGAGCACACAGCATATCATGAACACATGCATAATTAAGCATACAACCTATCATGAGTTTAAGCACACAACATATCATGAATTTGAGCACATAGCATATCATGAGTTTAGGCACATAGCATATCATGAATTTGAGCACATAACATATCATGAGATTGAGTACACAGCATATCATGAAAATAAGCACATAACATATCATGAAATCAAGTACAGTCATATCATAAAATAAGCACATAGCATATCATGAAATTTAGCACACGGCATATCATGAAAATGAGCACATAACATATCATGAAATCAAGCACACAGCATGTCATGAATAGGACCTAACATATATAAATGAACATCACAGCATGTCATACTCTCCACATATCATAAAGCATTGCATGTGAAGTTCATGGAAGAACACAATTAGGTCTCTAACCCTAGTAACAAGTGGTGGCCGAAACATGTAGAGATGGTTTAGGTTATCAAGCAACAAAAGAACATGTGAACCCTAAACATCTATCATTTCTTATGACATAAGAGGCATCTTAAGCATGTTAGGTATAGGTTCCAAGCTTTCTAGGTCCCTTTTCATAACCTGGCCGAAACTCATTAAGCCTCCTTTTGGGTTATTAACAACATACAAGCATGAACAACCCTAACAATTTTCATATCATATTCCATAAGAAACCACTTGAGCATATTTGATTTAGGTTCTAAGTTCTCTAAGCCTTTAACCCTAACATGGCCGAAACCCTAGCAACATGTTTCTAGGTTACAAGCAACATGAAAAGGTTGATCTTCATACTAACATATCAATACATATCATGAGAATCACCATAAGTACTTTTAGTCTAAGTTTCAAGCTTCTCAAGCCTTTTAACCTAATGTGGCCGAATCTTGTAAGCATGGGAATTAAGTTTCTAGTGGCATATTAGCATGAAGACCATAAGAACTTTCCTAGCATTCATTTCAAAGAATAACATGGACCACTTAGTTTAGAAATTTAAGCATCCTAGGTCTTAAAAACAATTGTGGCCGAATGCTAAAGAACAAGGATTCAAGTTTCAAGCAACATGTGAACATTAATTTATTTCATATCTCTTCATCAAGTAGATCATAAGTATCTTAGACTTGATTTAAACTTTCCTAGGGTTCAAGTCTTAAAATGGCCGAATCATCATATACATAAGAAATATTGTTCAACTTAACCTAAGATCATGGTATGTCATATTAGCTTCATATCTTGTCTTATGAGAATCATAGCATGCTTAAATTTTTAGGTTAAAGCCCTTCTAGACCCTCAACTCTATCATGGCCGAATGTACATGAATATGGAATCAAGTTCAAATTGACATACAAGGGGGAAAAACATTAACAACACCATTTATCATGAGGTACACATCATAAGAACAAGGGAACATGCTTGGTTTAGGTTTAGAGCTCTTCTAGTTCTTTTGTTCCTTTTATGCCGAAAATCTAAGTTCATAAATTTATGTTCTAACCAAACATTCTAGCATGAAAATATTAGTTTAACCCTCCTACCATAAGGTACATAACATAAGCAACATCATGAACATATCTTAGTTGGTTTTCAAGGTTCTTTAAACTCTTTCTTTTTGTTTGGCCGAAACCCTCATGAAACAACCATAGGTTTTTAAGCAATATTTTTACATAACAATCACGTAGCTATTGTACCACCGGTGAGGGAAACTTACATCCTTTCGCTTGTGGTTTTTCTTAAGGAGGAAAGTGTTCTAGTTGTTAAGGAAGGAAGAAGGTTCTTCTTCTTGTGCCTCCTTTGATTTCCTTTGCTTGGGAGGGCTAGAACTTGAAGATTTCTTCTTGGAAATTAGCTTCCTTGGAGAAGAACTTGACTTAGTGCTCGGATCAAAGAGTGGGAGGATCTCCTAGTCTCGGTGAAGAAAAGAAAAGGAGGAAGGAGGAGGAAGAATGAGGAAAATAAGAGATTTACTTCTCATTTTTCTATTTATTCATCATGAGAGGAATTTATGCCTTCATTAATCTTTCCCTTAATTCATCCATTACTCCTCTCTTGATTCCCACGAAAATGAGGAGAGGGAAGGGTGAGGAAGACAACTTGCCTTCTTCTTGTTCCTTCTCTTAACCAAGAGGGAGAAGAGGTGAGCAATTTGATTTTCTCTTGCTCTTTGCTTTATTTTTTCCTTCTCTCCTTTAACTAACATTTTTATTCCTTCATATGCATATGTTACTCTCTATCCTAGTGGTGATCATGCCATTAATCTTTCTCCATTATGGGTGGGAGGTTCAAGGTTCAATCCTTGGCCTCCACCTCTTACCTCTTATTTTGTTTCTTACTCTTCTTTTTCTCTTATTCTTTTTATTTATTTCCATGCTCTTAATGAGAATAATACTCATGTATTTATAAGAATTCGTGGGTGTTATAACAAAGGTATATAGTCTCATAGCGAATATAACAGATACTAAAGTGATATCATAGCAAATATCCATACCTGAAACCATATCCTAGGCTAGTATAGAAGGTCAGGAGTAGCAAAGTCCTGCTACAGTACAGCTCATATCTACATGGTATCATGTGAGGTATATACCTGTCAACAATAAGTAAGTCAGTGTCTAAACACATACCTCAGGTATATATCTCAATCTACGAAAGCATATCAGTATACATAAGCAACAACAGCATAAGCTAACAAGCAACAGCATAAGCTAACAAACAGCAGCATAAATAAACAACAGTAACAACAAGTATAATAATAACAGCTTATGTACGGATGGTCACCCCGCCCACATCTCTTCACCACGACCCCTGTATGGTCGAGAGGCCGAAATAATGACAGATTGTACACCACTCCAGCTACCACTACTCTCGAGTGGCCGAGGGGCAGTTGTATAGTAGCAGAATAGCTACATCTACGACGGGGGTCCTTGTTGCCCGCGACCCCAGTTATTACTACCCATGAGTGTGCGAGTGGGGGGCACGACAGGACAAGCGACACGCTCCAGCTACCACTACCCATGAGTGATCGAGTGTGCGACCCTGGCCAACGACCGTCTTAACCACAAGGGAGCCAAGGTCACCGGCAATGCATGCAATGACATGATGTGAATAATGCAACAGTCATCATATATATATAACAGAAACCAGGTATGCTACATGAAGCCGCATGCTCAATACGAAGCATAAATAAACAATAGTCAAACAGGTAAACATGGTATCTGGTATCTATATATATCCAGTGTCTAGTATCTAGTATCTGGTGTCTGGTATCTACTAAATATCATAGATAGCAATGAGAGACTGTATAGATATAGATACAAGTAGCTCAAAGATTAAGTGGAAGTATCAAACGCTGGAAAAATATGAGTGGAGTCAAGATAAATACAGGAACTATCCGAAGGTATAGCTCATGCACTAAGAGCAATGTACTAAAGAGATAAAGCAAGAAGTACTCGCCTTTAACTGTAGATCGTGTCAACCGTCTTCAACAAATCCAGAAGATCACATCCAACTCGAATCCTATAAATACAAGATACGATACAAAACTAAGGATCTATAGTCAATGTGTCAACTATCAACTAACCTAAACTGATTCAAACTCTTCCTTCACATACTTCAATTTAATCCAAGAAAGGCATGGACTAACAATCCAACTTATCCAGTCCAATTTAATTCCATCAACAACTAAACATCATGAATCGAGCATGCATAATTCTTCCGCATAATCAATTTCTAACTACCGAGGGAGAATCGTAAGAAAAAGGCTCGGGAGGAAATGAGAGAGCTGGTGATCGGGAGCTAGGGCATGACTGGCTGACCTTGAAGTTACGGGGTCGACCGATGCTATGGGCTTACCGTCGACGGATGGCATAGAGTCGGGCGACGGCGAAGGAGCGGTGCGACGGGAGAGGGATTGGTTCGGCGACAAGAATCGGGGATGAGAGAAAAGAAATCAGGTTAGGGGATTATGTTCTTAGGTCTAATTCCATTAACACTTAAGTTGAGTCCAAATCAACTCCCAACTTAATGATTATTCCAAACAAGCTTCCTTACAACCCAATAATGGATCCCCGTAAACATGTCACACAGTATCCATTTAAATCCCAGAAAATTTCCTAAAATTTCGAAAAATTCTATTAAGTTTATTTGTCAAATAACATTATTATTTAATTATTATTTTGGTCACTGTATTTTACATCCCAAGTGACCATCGATCTTCTTTCTTCTCTTCGGTTGAGAGAGTTCTCCTAGCGACCTGCTTCCTAAGGCTACCGTCTCTCGATCTTCTTCTTCTCTCCGGTTGAGAGATCCCTCCTCGCGCGCAGCTTCCAAGGCGACATCTCCCATCGATCTTCTTCTTCTCTGTACTTTCTCCGTGAGTTTCTCTGCCAAATTTCAAGTACCCATTGTCCATTGATCTTCTTCTTCTTGATAAGTTTCTTGCTCCTAAGTTTTTGAGTATTGCTTTTGTTCTCCGTCAGTTTCAGAGTACCTGTTGTTCTACGCCGGTCAAAATGAGCTCTCCAGTCTTCACTTCTTTTCCTTCCCTTCATCCATATTCAGCCATGGGGACATGGTTGACACGCTGTTGATGATTCTGGGCTTCGTCGGCACCATCGGCGATGGGTTAGCGATACCAGCCTTTTTCATGTTCCCCCTGTTAGGACCAAAAGTAGCTAGAGGGGGGGTGAATAGCTCGTCGCGTTTGCTCGGTGGTCGGCGTTGCTTGTTCCTTCAAAGATGTGCAACGGAAATACAAAGAAACAATCACACAACGCTAACACGGTTGGTTTACTTGGTATCCACCTCACAAGAGGTGACTAATCCAAGGATCCACACCAACATACACACCCTCCACTAAGTAAAACTCTCCTTTATGGTAACTACCAAGGGCGGAGAAGCCCTACAAGACTCAATACAAGAAGAGAGGGAAAGGATACAAGAAATACAAGCTTACAATGAGTATAAACCCTAACCCTAGCTTCTCTTCTTGGCTTTGATCCGCCTCTTGACTTGGAGAACTTCCAAGATCCTTCAAGAACTGGCGATCTGAGCTTTGTGAGTGCTGTGGAGGAGCTGGCGAGAGATCTGGAGTGAATCGGTAAAGAGATGCCGAAGGAATCGTGCGCCTGCGGCCTTTATCGACGCCAACGGTCGGATCCCGATCGATTCGAATGTTCCCAATTGATCGGGGAGGCTTTGGATCGATCCATGGATCGATCCAGAGCGCCTCTGTGCTCTGGAAAAATGCCTGGTTCGATCCACGGATCGATCCAGCGCTTATCGCGCGAAGCAGCAGCGTCCCAATCGATTCACTGATCGATTGGGACATCTGGATCGATCCAGAGGCTCTCTGTTCGCTAGAAAAGGCCTGGATCGATCCACTGATTGATCCAACACTTGGTTTTTGCCCAAAACCAAGTTCCAAGCCTCTCAAACCAACATCCGGTCAACCTTGACCTGTTGGTACATCATGCCTAGCATCTGGTCACTCCTTTGACCTGCTAGGACTTCCCACCAAGTGTCTGGTCAATCCCTTTGACCCACTTGGACTTTTCTATTCATGCCAAGTATCTGGTCACTCCCTTGACCTACTTGGACTTCCATCAGATGTCTTGTCAACCTTGACCTACCTGTATTTCCTCGTGCCAAGTATCCAGTCAATCCTTTGACCTACTTGGACTTCCCAACACCAGATGTCCGATCATCCTTGATCCATCTGGATTTTCCCTTGCCTGGCTTCACTCACCAGGACTTTCACCTAGCTTCACTCACTAGGGTTTTCCATCTGCCTAGCTTCACTCACTAGGGCTTTCACCTGGCTTCACTCACCAGGACTTTCACCTAGCTTCACTCACTAGGGTTTTCAATCTGCCTAGCTTCACTCACTAGGACTTTCCTTCTGCCTGGCTTCACTCACCAGGACTTCCATTCTACCTAACATCCCAGTTAGGACTTCCCAGTCAAGTATCCGGTCAACCTTGACCTACTTGACTCTTCTTCAATCAATTTCTTATTGTCAAACATCTAAACTCAAACCAAGACTCAGCTTGGTCAACCAGGTCAACCTTGACCTGAGGGATGTTGCACCAATAATCTCCCCCTTTTTGATGTTTGACAATACCACAATAACACTTACAATACCACATGTAAGTTAGGCTAATCTTATAGCCTCAATCTTCATGCCACTAGGTAATGAACACATAAATTAAGCTCTTCATTCTCCCCCTAAGAGGGCACACTCCCTCTAGGTAATGAAAGCCTAACTTACACCCATTCACAGGTCCTTTCATTCTCCCCCTATTGGCACACATCAACCCATCTTTGGGCATACATCAACCCATGCCCCAATTTTGGGTACACATCAACAAATCCATTTGTTGACGACTCTCCCCCTGAAGAGTTGCTCATCGTTGTTCACAACATCACTCGTTGTGATCAACACGATAATGAAGGTCCCATACCCTTCATTTATCCTTAACTTCTCCCTCAATGTAGACAAATACTCAACCTTGAGCATTTTCTAACCACTTGAGTTCCCACTTGAAATAATGAGGATATCCACTCCCCATTACAAGTTCAAAAGCTCATACATGAGCATTTTCTTTAAAGAAGGTTAACCACCTACCAAGGTTCATGAAAAATAATTTTTCATGTCTTTAAAGAGTCCCTCCCCCTAAAGACATGGTGGTAACTTCTGTCATTGCACCAACAATGACTTGGAATCCCTAAACCTTTAGGAAACCCAAATTTAGAAGTTTTGAGGTTCAAAAACTCAAGATTTGAAACAAATCTCAACCTAAACTTCAATGAAGCCTTCCTTAACCAATCCATCCTTGTTTTCACATGAAAACACCCTTTGTATGTATACAAATGTATTTTAGGGGTTTGGAATGGTTACCTAGACTCAAAGAGGTTCAAAGATGCTGAAATCAGGCCTTCCCAGCCAAAATCAGCAACTTGGATCGATTGGAGTTGGGTTCCAATCAATTGAACCTTTCTGAATCGATCCACTGATCGATTCAGACTACCTGGATCGATCGGCTGATCGATCCAGCGAGCTTCTGTTCGCGGGATATTTGCCTTTTGAATCGATCCACGGATCGATTCAGGCACTCCAATCGATCCATGGATCGATCGGAGCTCTGATAGTTGCTGAAATTCCATTTCAGTCAACTTCAGAAACCCCTAGAAAATTCTACAAAAATCCAAAAATCATGAAATTTCGTGTAGACATTATTTAGGGCATACTCAATCATGGAAAAATAGTTTTCTATGAGAATACATCATATTTTCAAAGATTGACACAAGCTTGAAAACTTGCTAAAACTTTAGCGTTTTCTTCAAGTTTGTGTCTAACTATTCAATGGTGATTACTATCAAAAGATAGCCTTCACCATGGTTTTCCAAAAGCATTTTTTAAAAACATTTTCAAAACCAATATCTCATCATGTTCCTTGGGCATAATGCACATGACTTGTACATTAGCTTTCCCAATGATGGGAAAACACATAACTATGTGTTTTGATGAACCTAAAAACTCAAAAGAATGCACTAAATCAACATCTTGAGCTTTGTTCATCATCCTAACATCTCACTTGTATCTAATGTACACTAAAGCACATACAAGTCACCTTATAGTCTTTGTGAGATGTAGATTTTGGTTTTGCCCTACTCTAGGGATCATGCATATCTATCTAGGCATTTTAAAGATATTAGACATCCACCTAGGATGTCACTTGTTAATAAGTGTTGTTAAATGTCATTTGTCCTTAACTACAAGGAATTAAACTAATGCATGATAATGTTATGGCATACATCAAAATAAAATAACTTTCAAAAGAAAAATTCCTATAACTACATGATGTATGAATGTCATGACATGGTATTTTTGGATTTTGCATAATAAAACATGAATGCAAAAATAGACATGATGTCATGGCATATGATGGGAAAACAATCACGGCAAGATTTAGCATAAATAAAATATACCTAGATTAACTATCTAAGTATCCTTAAAATCTTAGCTAAACTTACAACTTAAACCTAGATTGCCCTAAAGTGCTTCATGAAAATGCCAAAGCCTAAATTGGCATTTCTAATTCTCTTGATTAATGCATGCCAATTGAAAATAAGCATATCCTCAAATGTTGGCATATTTCATTTTTCCACAAGAGTAGCACCTTTAAATTAAGGCCCGGATTTCCTTAAATTTCCTAAGAACATACCAAAATCCCAACTTGGTAGTTCTTATGAATTTCCCAATATGTGTCATTTAAGATTAAAATCAATTCTTCCACCATTAGGCACATTTTACTCTTTCAAGGAGTAAATAATAATCCCTTTTCATTTTCAAAGGTTAACAAAACCTTGAAAATGCTCCTTGAGTGTCAATTTCCTCAAAGTTGGGTTAACTACCCTTCTAATCAGAGTTGACACTCTCTAACCCATTTATGGGGTAGAGAAAATGCTCCTAGGAACCCCAACACCTATTGGTGCTCCTTGGATGCTCTAGGTACTCACTAGGAATAACTTCCCTAGATACCTTCCTAGTGACCTTGTTGGGCTTCTTAGAAGCCTTGGTCACATTTTCTAGGTCAACTCTAGGGATAGCCTCCCTTGTGACCTTGTTAGTGACTTTCTTAGACTTCTTCGAAGTCATAGTCACTTTGGTTGCAAAGATACTTCTAGGGATATCTTCCCTTGTATCTTTGACTTGACCTCTAGACTTAGGGTTTGTTCCATAGCTATATGGAACCCTATGATAACTAGGCGCAACCTTTTTAGCTTTGGGTTTGTATCCCAAACCTCTATGGCCATTGGATGACTTTTGTACCCCTAAACATAGGTTATGCTCATTTTGCCCTTTTAGGATATTTTTCATCCTTTTTAGGGTCTTTTCCATTTTATCAAGTCTTGATCTCAAGACTTGATTTTCTATCATTAAATCCTTAGATTTTGATTTTTCATTATACCCATGAGCATTTTTGTTTTTGGGCTTGTATCTATTATCCTTAGTGTTCTTTCCCAAGTATCCATCTACCTTCCTAACCTTAGGTTGGGTAGTTTTGGCATGTAGGGCCACATGCTTTTCCTTAAAGCCCTCATGCTTCCTATTCTTATGGTAAATCGCATTGAAATGATAAAAATTAGAACTATCATGCTTTTTACCATAATGTAAAGGAGTAGACTCAATAAATGTTACCTTCTTCTTTACCTTGGAGGCTCCCCCTTGACTAATGCCTCCTTGAGCCTTGACCATCTTCTTTCCCTTGAGGCATTGACTTCGATAATGCCCTTTTTGTTGACACAAGAAGCACACAATGTGCTCTTTGCTCTTCTTTGTCCCGGGGGTGGTCTCCTTGGGCTTCACCTTGCCCTTTTGTGCCACTTGGCCCTTCTTCTTGGCCAATTTAGGGCACTTGCTCTTGTAGTGCCCATGTTCCCTACACTCAAAGCATATAATATGATTTTTATTATTAATTGAAATATTTATACCTTTGCTTGTAGGGTGGCATCTTTCCTTTGGATCCGAGGTAGAAGCTTCCTCTTGATCGGACCTTGATTCTCCTCCATTTGATTTTTCTTGACTTGTGGAGGTAGAATCTTCTTCCTTCTCTTCGTCTCTTGACCCGGATGTAGAAGCTTCTCCTTCTTCTTGATCCGGCGTCACCAAGGATTGCTCCCCCTCAATCCTAGAAGTGGAGGCTTCATCATCTTGAATATGAAACAAGGAGTATGCTCCCTCCTTGTTCCCTTCGTTGCATTCCCTTGAGGATGAAGCTTCTTGGATTTCCTCTTCTTCGGAGGTTGAGCATCTCTCAACCTCGGAGTCCTCCTCTTGGTCTTGCTCCAAAGAGTCACCCTCTCTGGATACTTCTTGCTCTTGTACAGTGGAGGGGATCTCTTCATAAAGCTTGGCCAATTTGCTCCATAATTCCTTTGCATCTTCAAATTCTCCAATTTTGCAAAGGATGGTGCTTGGCAATAAATTAACCAAAAGCTTGGTCACTTTGTCATTTGCCTTGCACCTTTGAATTTGCTCCGAGCTCCATTTGCTTTTCTTGAGAGGCTTGCCCTTGGAGTTTGTTGGAGCTTCAAATCCTTCCATTAGAGCAAACCATTGCTCTATCTCCATCATAAGAAAGTTTTCGATTCTTGATTTCCAAGAATCGAAGCTCGTGGAAGTGTATGGTGGAGCCACCCTTGTGTCAAATCCAAGTCCATCTTGGAATTGCATCTTGAAGTTGAGCTTCTTGAAATCTTTGACTTTTGATGAATTTGCTTCAACTTCTTCACCCTCTAGCTTTTCTTGTTATGCTTGACCCTTCCGGCGATGATTCCGGTGAAGAGCGGCCTCGCTCTGATACCACTTGTTAGGACCAAAAGTAGCTAGAGGGGGGGGGGGTGAATAGCTCGTCGCGTTTGCTCGGTGGTCGGCGTTGCTTGTTCCTTCAAAGATGTGCAGCGGAAATACAAAGAAACAATCACACAACGCTAACACGGTTGGTTTACTTGGTATCCACCTCACAAGAGGTGACTAATCCAAGGATCCACACCAACACACACACCCTCCACTAAGTAAAACTCTCCTTTATGGTAACTACCAAGGGCGGAGAAGCCCTACAAGACTCAATACAAGAAGAGAGAGAAAGGATACAAGAAATACAAGCTTACAATGAGTATAAACCCTAACCCTAGCTTCTCTTCTTGGCTTTGATCCGCCTCTTGACTTGGAGAACTTCCAAGATCCTTCAAAAACTGGCGATCTGAGCTTTGTGAGTGCTGTGGAGGAGCTGGCGAGAGATCTGGAGTGAATCGGTGAAGAGATGCCGAAGGAATCGTGCGCCTGCGGCCTTTATCGACGTCAACGGTCGGATCCCGATCGATTCGAATGTTCCCAATCGATCGGGGAGGCTTTGGATCGATCCATGGATCGATCCAGAGCGCCTCTGTGCTCTGGAAAAATGCCTGGATCGATCCACGGATCGATCCAGCGCTTATCGCGCGAAGCAGCAGCGTCCCAATCGATTCACTGATCGATTGGGACATCTGGATCGATCCACGGATCGATCCAGAGGCTCTCTGTTCGCTAGAAAAGGCCTGGATCGATCCACTGATCGATCCAGCTCCTGGATCGATCCACTTATCGATCCAACACTTGGTTTTTGCCCAAAACCAAGTTCCAAGCCTCTCAAACCAACATCCGGTCAACCTTGACCTGTTGGTACATCATGCCTAGCATCTGGTCATTCCTTTGACCTGCTAGGACTTCCCACCAAGTGTCTGGTCAATCCCTTTGACCCACTTGGACTTTTCTATTCATGCCAAGTATCTGGTCACTCCCTTGACCTACTTGGACTTCCATCAGATGTCTGGTCAATCCCTTTGACCTATCTGTATTTCCTCGTGCCAAGTATCCAGTCAATCCTTTGACCTACTTGGACTTCCCAACACCAGATGTCCGATCATCCTTGATCCATCTGGATTTTCCCTTGCTTGGCTTCACTCACCAGGACTTTCACCTAGCTTCACTCACTAGGGTTTTCCATCTGCCTAGCTTCACTCACTAGGGCTTTCACCTGGCTTCACTCACCAGGACTTTCACCTAGCTTCACTCACTAGGGTTTTCAATCTGCCTAGCTTCACTCACTAGGACTTTCCTTCTGCCTGGCTTCACTCACCAGGACTTCCATTCTACCTAACATCCCAGTTAGGACTTCCCAGTCAAGTATCCGGTCAACCTTGACCTACTTGACTCTTCTTCAATCAATTTCTTATTGTCAAACATCTAAACTCAAACCAAGACTCAGCTTGGTCAACCAGGTCAACCTTGACCTGAGGGATGTTGCACCAACACCCCCGTGTCATCTTCAACGACATGAGTCAAGGTTCCATCGAAGCGGTTAACGAGGTACAAATTATTCTTATTCATGTCTGGTAGTAGTTTTTCATTGCTCTGTTCAGTTCTAAGCTGCTTTTTGTCTAGAACATAATCTACTTAGTGTATCTGGCCGGCGGTAGCTTCTTAGCATCGTTCATGGGTAAGGTTTATTGATTTGATAGAATTGATTATTTAATTTAATTTATTGTTATTTTAATTGATTGGATCATTGGGCAGAGGGTTACTGTTGGTCGAGAACAGGGGAGCAGCAGGCGTCGTGGATGCGAGTGCCGTATCTTACAGCGGTTCTCCGGCAGGATGTTGAATATTTCGACCTCAACACCGGCACCAGCAGTGAAGTCATTACCAGCATCACCAGTGACAACCTCGTCATACAAGACTGCCTAAGCAAGAAGGTGCCCAACTTCATAATGAATTGCGCCACCTTCGTCGGATGCTACGCGAGAGGATTTTCCATGATATGGCGGCTGACGCTGGTGGGATCGCCTACAGCGGTGCTACTTGTCATCCCCGGCATCCTGTACGGCCGCATCCTCATGGAGCTCGCTCGGAAGATGAGGAGGGAGTACCAGAAGGCTGGCACGGTGGTGGAGCAGTGTGTTTCCTCCATCCGCACCGTTTACACTTTTGTGGAGGAGGAGCGCACCATAGCCAAGTTTTCTGCCACGCTTGATGACTCTGTCAATCTCGGTCTCCGCTAGGGCTTCGCGAAGGGATTGGTTGTCGACAGCAATGGCATCATCTTTGCCATTATGGCCTTCTTTGTTTGGTTCGGCAGCCGCATCGTCATGTATAACGGCGGCAAGGGCGGCACCGTCTTCGCCGTCAGCAACTCAATCATCTTCGGCGGCTTGTAAATTCCCAATTTTCTTCTTCTTCCCTTCTCTCCTCTCCTCTAACAAAGTTTAAGTTTATTGGGACAGGTCGGGGCTCTCCAATTTGAAGTATCTCTGAGGCGATCTCCGCCGGTGAATGCATCTTGGAGGTGATCCGGCGAGTGCCGAAGATAGACTCTGGTAGCTCGAATGGAGAAGCTCTAGAGAACTTGTCCGAGGACATGGAGTTCAGAAACGTGGAGTTCGCATACCCTTCCAGGCCGGACAACTACATATTTCGGACTTCAACCTCAATGTGCAAGTAGGGCGGACTATGGCGTTGGTGGGAGGCAGCGGGTCAGGAAAGTCGACGGTGATTGCGTTGCTTGAGCGGTTCTACGACCTGCTCGTCGATAAGATTCTGCTCAACGGGACAGACATCAAGAGGCTGCATAAGAATTCTCCAATTGACCTTATTGTGCTCAATCATGCTAAATTATAATATTTTTGAACCTTTTCAAGTGGCTTCTCTGTAAATATTCTTGCTGTGATTGCAGAGGATTTGACGATCTTGTCCAAATATAAACATATTTCTTCGATTGAGCTGAAGTATTCTATGGTCAGTTAGCACGTTTGGAGCATTATTCTTATGAGTCTTGTATAGAATAATATTCCTCTGTTTAGTCGCAATTATGTTTTTGAAATTTCGAGTTTGCTAGAATTTGTATTCATTCTTTGCTTACCAAGAATGGTTGTCCGGTTTGCCTAAATCGCTCAACTAACTTTGTGCTTGATTGATCAGGTCAGATGAATTGGGTGAGCCCGTGTGTTAGAAGGGCAACTAGACTGGACGCGTTGGGTGAATCAATTGAGTTTGAAGAGCTAGTCTTATCGATTGGATTTAATGGGTGAATTATATCGATAAGTAGTTATTAATCCTATGCAGGATTAATTTGGGGATAGAATCAGATTAGTTAGATCAGATCTTAGAATAGTATAGTATGATCCTATAAAAAAAAAAAATTAATTTAGTATATGATAGGATGATTAAATTCATTAATGCAAACTAAATTAATTTGATATTTAATTTTTTAAAAAAATTAAATTAAATCACATTAATAATATTATTAATTATATTAATGACATTAATATATATTTTAATGGGATAATTAGATTAGGATTTGAGTAAATTTATTTAAACTATTTTTTTTGAATTAGAAGTTGATTTAAACTATTTTATTTAGACTATTTTATTTTCAGTTATTTAATTTTTATTTTATTCTAACTATTATTATTTTTAAAATAATAATAATACTATTTTTTTATTTTTATTAGGATTCTTTAATTTTATAATTTTATTAATCTTATTTTTTATTTATATTTTTATTAAAAAATTAAATTAAAAACTATGGATAATTTTAAGAGATGATCCTGAGTTTAATGACATAAATTTTAAAAAAGTTTTTTTTTCGGATCATCAACTTTTGTATAAAATTATTTGATAAATAATTATGTTTTTATTTTTTTAATTTATTCAGTTAAGTTTAAATAAAGAATTCTATTTTTTTTTCTTTAATTTAAAGTTAAAAAGGGAGGGGTATAATCGAAAATAAGCACATCCTTTTAAAAAATATAAAATTTTGTTTTTTTAAGTATTCAGAAATGTAGATAAATTATCTAAAATTTGAAGCTCATCTAATTATGTTAAGTTGAATTACTCGATTTTGTTTTTTGAAAAAAAACAAGTAAAACTTTTTAATAAAAATTAATTGATTTATTAAAAAATAGTTGTTAATTGTGCGGCTAGATTTCATGCGGCAAAGACAACAATCACCTAGGACACGGCTAAATTTATGACAGCTTATATAGCAATCGTCCTTGCCATACGGCTAGATCAATTGCAACCAAAGCCACAATCATGCGGTAAGAGATCATAGGGATGATCATTTGTGTTAATTTTATACTCGATAATTTTTTATATGTATTTTTAATAGAAAAAATATTTTAAAAAACATATGCAGTCTTCTTAAAAACTAATGTTTTTTTACAATATGCATTTAATTATATTTTTGAAATATAATTTATTTCGTATTTGATTTATACAAATTTTATAAGGATCGCCTTATTCTCTAACTCTTTACACCCTCCACTTAAGATATTCTTAACGCAGACCCTCGCGCTGTTGCCCCTTGCACCAAATTTCCATTCTTAGCTCGAGCCTGTCACATGAATAGGTTGTGACTTCCATTTTAATATTTCACCGCACCCTCCATTTTTCCTCCGCCTCCTCGCGAGCTGCTTCCCAAGCGACCATCGATCTTCTTTCTTATCTTCGGTTGAGAGAGTTCTCCTAGCGAGTTGCTTCCCAAGTCTACAGTCTCTCGATCTTCTTCTTCTCTTCGGTTGAGAGAGCCCTCCTCGCGAGCTGCTTCCAAGGCGACATCTCCCATCGATCTTCTTCTTCTCTGTACCTTCTCCGTGAGTTTCTCTGCCAAATTTCAAGTACTCATTCTCCATTGATCTTCTTCTTCTTGCTGAGTTTCTTGCTCCTATGTTTTTGAGTACCGCTTTTGTTCTCCGTCAGTTTCAAAGTACCTATTTTTCTATGCCGATCAAAATGAGATCTCCAGTCTTCACTTCTTTTCCTTCTCTTCAATCCATATTCAGCCATGGGGACATGGTTGACACGCTGCTGATGATTCTGGGCTTCGTCGGCGATGGATTAGCGATACCAACCTTTTTCATGTTCCCCCATGTCATCTTCAACGACATGGGTCAAGGTTCCATCGAAGCGGTTAACGAGGTACAAATTGTTGGGTTGCAAGGTTGCAAACATAGTCCCACATTGAAAAGACATGGGAAAGATCATGGGTTCATAAAAGAAAAAGATATCTCCATTAGTATGAGGCCTTTTGGGTAGAGTCCAATTGCAAAATCATGTGAGCTTAGGCCCAAAGTGGATAATATCATACAATTGTGGAGATATCTAAATTTTTTCCGATCCAACATTGGTATCAGAGCCTGGGCTGCCAGAAGGTTTAACCGCCGACTATGCATAAGAGATATCGTCTGGCTGAGTCATGTGCGTACAATATTGACCTTGAACAAAGAAAGTGTGGGCTCGGACCAAATACCAGGCAGGAAGGCAGGAAGTCTTGTTTGAGGGGACTTCTTGATTTGATAGAATTGGTTATTCTATTTAATTTATTGTTGATTTTAATTGATTGGATCATTGGGCAGAGGGCTACTGTTGGTCGAGAACAGGGGAGCGGCAGGCGTCGCGGATGTGAGCGCGGTAGCTTATAGCGGTTCTTCGGCAGGATGTTGAATATTTCAACCTCAACACCAGCACCAGCAGTGAAGTCATCACCAGCGACACCCTCATCATACAAGACTGCCTAAGCGAGAAGATTCTGCTTATGGTTGAGATCGCAGATAGGGCTGATCAGCCAAGAGCCTGCTCTGTTTGCTATCTCTATTAAAGAGAATATACTCTTTGGGAAGGAAGACGCCACTATGGAGGAGGTTGTGGCCGCCGCCATGGCTGCCGATGCCCATAGTTTCATCTCGCTACTTCCTTAGGGATACGACACGAAGGTAAGATGTGTGTTTTTTGTTTGGTCAAGTCAGATGATGGCCGGAAAGAATGGTGTGTGCAGGTGGGAGAAAGAGGAGCGCAGATGTCCGGCGGTCAGAAATAGAGAATCGCCATCACTAGGGCGGTGTTGAAGTCACCCAAGATCTTCCAGCTCGACGAGGCCACCAGCACCCTCGACTCCGAGTCGGAGCGCATCGTCCAGGAGGCCCTCGACCACGCCTCTGTTGGCCGCACCGTGATCGTCGTCGCCCACCTCCTCTCCACCATTTGCCACGTCGATGTCATCGCTGTCGTGCAGGACGACCACATCTCGGAGATCAGTTCTCATGATCACCTCATTAACCTCTCCGACAGCCTCTACTCCTCACTCGTCAGCCTCTATCGGACCACCACCCACCTCCCCGAAGGAGAGACCAGCTCCGTCACCGTGCAATTGGGCATCAGCAGCAGCGTGAACTCCCGCTTCTCTGCCGCCAGTCCCAACAGCTCCGACCGCTCCATAGCGTTGGCATCGCCGGAAGAGAACGCCGATGATAGCACCGGGATGCCGAGGCTACCGGTGCCATCCTTCCGGCGGCTGCTGGAGCTGAACGCGCCGGAGTGGCGACAGCGCTACTGGGCAGCGCTAGTCAGCGCTATCCAGCCTACCTATTCCTACGTCCTGGGCAGTATCACCGCCTTCTCCTCACAAGAATACATTTTACACATGGTCGAGGAGGCGCAAGCCGGGCCCAGTCGAGAGTGCGTCCGGCAGTCGTGGTTTGCCGGCGCCGGAATGGCTTTCTCCCAGAGTCTCATGATTTGCACAAGGGCTCTAGATTTTTGGTACGATCGTACGGAGGCAAATTGATCGCTGATGGAATCATATCCGCCAAAGCTTTATTTCAGACTTTCATTATCCTCGTCTCCTTCGGCCGCATCATCGGTGAAGCCGGCAGCATGACCACCAACCTCGCTAAGGGTGTCGACGCCATTGCCTCCGTTTTTGCCGTGCTTGACCGTGTCACAGCCATCGAGACCAACGACTCGGACGACCACTATCCCGAGCGGATTGTCGGTGACATCGAAATCCACGGAGTCGACTTCGCCTACCCGGCGCGCCCCGATGTGGTCATCTTATGAGCCTTCTCGCTCGGAATCGAGGCCGGTAAGTCAACGGCGCTCGTCGGGCAGAGCGGCTTCGGAAAGTCGACCATAATCAGGCGCATCCATAGGTTCTACGACCCGGTCAGAGGGACGGTCAAGATCGACTGCAGGATCCTCCAACTCGTATAACCTCTGGGCGTTAAGAAAGCACATTGGCATGGTGGGCCAAGAGCCGACATTGTTCGCCGGAAGCATCCGTGAGAACATCACGTATGGGAGCAATGGCGAAAAGACACCCGCAGAGATCGAGGCGGCGGCACGGGCGGCGAACGCACACGAGTTCATCAGCTCGCTGATGGATGGGTATGAGACGCAGTGTGGCGACCGGGGATTGCAGCTCTCCGGCGGTCAGAAGCAGCGGATCACCATCGCGCGGGCAATCTTGAAGGACCCAACGATCCTGTTGCTAGACGAAGCGACGAGCGCGTTGGACAGCCACTCGGAGGAGGCGGCTCTAGAGCGTCTGATGGAGGGACGGACCAGCGTGGTGGTGGTGCACCGACTCAGCACCATCTGACACTACCACCTCATCACCATTCTTGACCAGGATGCCGTCGTGGAGAAAAGGACCCATACCTCACTCATGTTCAAAGGGCCTGGTGGGGCCTACTTCGGACTAATCACCTTGCAAAGTGGCGGCGCCACGTCTATGTGATACTATTTTATTTCCCAAACCAAAAACATAGGATTATCAATATGAATTGACATTTGATCATATTCAATAGCTTCTATGTAATATATAACAGAGATGCGATGGTATAAATTAGTTCTATTTTAATGCACAAAAATCAACTAATTTGGAATTGCATTTCTAATATGTTGTATGTTTTCTCTGGATTTATGCCAGTTAAATTGGTTTTAATTGCTTGCAGCCCACTGGAGAGAATGGTGCTACTCGAGCCCCTATCAGTATTGATCTGCAAAGAGATAGTTCACTTGGCACTAAATCAATTGTTTTGCAAATAGACAGCAAATCCCAACAGCCTCTGCAAGTAAGAACAAAAATCTATGCAATAGCATTTTTGATTTATTTACAATCACAATTTGCATAGCTCTAGTTCAAGGTTCCGGAAAGGGCCGAGCAGATGAGATACATTTGAAACTTCGTACTAGTACAGGTTTTACCTTTTTCATTTCCTGTCTTTTCTTCTTGTTTGTTTGCAGTTTTGTAGTTCTTATTTATGAAGCTTTAGTTATACTCACTATTTGTTTGTCTCCTCACCAGCTCCATCTTTAAAATTAGTAGATCTTCCAAGTGTAAGAGCAGAGATCAATGGATGATTCCATTGCAAATTCCTATTTCTAATTGTGAAATTGTATTTAATCTCAGTTTCAAAATTGATCAAGCTGCTGGGGACCAGAAAAGTCTTGCAGCAGTTCAAGCTCTTCTTTTGTCTCAGGGCCACCTCTACTGCAGATATTCCTTGGGTTGCTCTGATTGGTCAATCTGTTTCTATTGCTTCGGCACAGGCAGCATGGATCTATTGGATCTGAAAGTTCACTTGAAACAGCATGGAGAGCTGAGACTGAAAGTCTTAAAACTATACTTACTGGAGCTCCACAAAATAAGCTTGGAAGATTAGAGTTAGTTGATACACTTCCCAAGCAAATCTGGAGTAGAATGAAGCTCAGACTGCCAAACCGTCTTTCAGGGTAAATTTTATTTTGATAAATTTGTCATTATTTTCACTTGTATACTACACAAAATGGAAAGTTTTCATGGCGATGCTATTATTTTATCCAATGCACAGGTTGCTTGTAAATCCTATGAAGAGTAGTTTGGTATGTCAAAGGAAGCAACTAAACCAATAAGGTCAAGATGCATATGGGTTTTGGCCAGAAGAGGTTTCCTTATTAAATACTTTGAAGTCTTGAAACTTTGCCTGATAGCTCTTCAACTGTAGATCCCTGGCTTGTTTCCTTGATTGTGACAAGGAAGGTGGGCTGGCTTTTTCTGCTTTACAAAGTGCCGACGTTGCTATTCAGTAGCTAGAACTATATATGCCAAACTATTCTGATCTTGAGATCACCTGTCACTAAACCACTTTCCTCTTCAGCATTACATGTAAAAAACATGCCGAACTAGTTCAAGCATGCTAAAGGTATAAATTAATGTGGATAGTAGGTGGATAATGAGCTAAATTTATATACTGTTAGATTTAACTTTTAATGGGTTCTCTTTCATATTTTTAGAATCACATAAAGAAGATTTGTATCAAATTAAATTGCCATAGTTTGCCACTTCCAATTCATAAATAAGAACTATATCATTTTTTTTGTGTGAATCGTTAATTTTATGATTCTAACAAACTATGCCTTCTATGATAATCATCAGCTAATTAAGAAAGCTTGACTTAATTTGAACTTATTTGAGTTAAGAAGTAATGCTATATATTGGTTATTGTGCTTGTTAAGTGTCACTTGATGAAGTGAGGCATTTCTTCTACCTTATTGCTGTCATTGATACAATCTCTACTTTTTATCTTTTTGATCTTTTACATTTCTTCAATATTATTAATTTTGAACATGATACATGCAGATTACAAGGTAAATCTTAATATAGGAGGCAGCTTGTTTCCTTCCATAACACCTAGAACTTAGGATTGCCCATGAATCTTTATGGCACATACAATGATTTCCAGACTTCATCTGTCAATATTGCGTCTTGTGCAGCAACACACACATAGAAGTTGCTTAGCCAATCAAGTATAGAAAGGCATATAGATTTTGGATCTACGAGTTTAGTTGACCAAGTATTTATGATCCTTATCATGATTGAGTCTATGAATATGCACCCAATCTGTGTTGTATCTATGATTATGCATCCAATCTACTTGACTATTGAGTTTCTCTTCAAGTTCTACTCTGTGTCATATATCCTAGTAGAGTGCATTATGATTTTTTTAATCTAATTATATTTTTTGGTTTCGTTAGTGTTATTAGCTCTTAATATTTTTCTTACTAACTGCCTTACTTGATTAAGTTACTGCTTCTGTCTTACGGAGCTGAACTTCAAACTCTCGAATTCTTGTTGCTTGTGATAAGTTTACTGTTTCTGCTTCTTTAATCTGAATACACATTTAAATTGACACTTCGGCGAGATACGTTAACAAGTTCACATGATTAAATTGAAACATAAACCTGCCTTGTAGTCAATCGCAAATTGTTGGGAAAAACGTGGCTATGATGATGATAACAAATTAAAAAATAAAATAGCTTAAGAAAATCAAATTCAACAGTATCAACTTCAAGAACACTCGTAATATTTCTACTAAAATTGAGAAAAAGAAGAGTCAGATTGTCTCTAATCAAAACTTTCTGGCAATGTAATTTTTGTATGAAACTACAATATTGGTAGCAACGAAATATTGCTTCATGTCAAACTTCAGTAGCAAATTATCGTTAGGGATGTACCTTAAGTCAATTTATTATAGTAACACATCAACACATTACAAAAATGTACCACAAATAATTTAAGATTCTTCGTCAACAATATAAGACAACCAATATGAACACAGACAACCTTTCAAGTGGCAGACAATCGACTTACTACATAACACATGGGCAACAAGCAAAAAATGACTTAAGAGATTATTATTTTGTTCCATGTTGAACTGCGATCAAGCCAAAGCTTTCTTCAAGTGACATAAATTTAAATGAATTGGCATTCAACTTTCATGTACATGTGACAATGAATTCTTAAAAATAACATCTAGATATGCTAGGACTTTTTTGCTTGAGCAGAAAAAAAGCCTAAAAATAATGCAATCAAACAACAAATAAAACAGCATATTTTCTTACAACAATAATTTATAGAATGCAATTTCATTCTCTTAATTTACCCTCAGATCTTTCATGTGAAACGAGAGTGGATTTAGACTAAAAAATGAACAGACATATGCAATGAATTGTAGAATCGACCTGAACTATGTAAAAAATGACACTTGCAAGTGTTTTCAAGAATACATAGACTCTAAGGTCTTATTTGTCAGTTGACAGTGTACGATTTACGAGTCTTCAGATAAAAAAAAAGGGACAAATACAAAAATCATCCATATTCAGTTCTATTTTCTAAGTTATCCTCTATACTAGGCATCATGTATTTCACAGAGATCATACGGGCTAATTAATAAACATGTTCAGGCCAACATATTTGCTGGCTTCACACTGGTAGATGAAGACTATACATCATATAAAACTCTCTTTTCACACGATAACCATATTCGTAACTGTACATGAATTTAGTACTCTGTAATAATGCATTGTTGTACTGCTGCAGGTCTCACTAGTTTGCAGCGAGTAATACACTGCAACAGACTGCCCCAGCTAATTACAAGAGCCAGGTAGGAGATACAGTTTTGGAGAATGCAGAAATGCATTGATTGTACAAGCTGTATTGCATGCCACAATTCTTATATTAGAGTTCTTGAAATCAATATGTACTTGGAAAAAGGCTAAGTCATCCTTTCTCATGCAAGAAAGACTATATATATATATATATATATATATAAAATAGCTATTTTCATTTTTAAGGATATTTAGGATAATTTAATTAGTTCTACATTGATGTCTGTACACCATGGAAAAAAGCATTAGAAACAGTTATTGTATAATTGTCCTAGTTATATTAGATTCCTTCAATTATATAGTCATGCAGAGTTGAAGATCAAATTAATTTATAGCTGACTACATATATTTTACATCAATAATCAAGCAAATTATATCAAATTGTTCCCCCCTTATCCTCACTTCTCTTTTATACTCTCCTAAGGACGGCCCGGTGCACAAACCTCTCGTCAATGCGAGATCTCAGGGAAGGATCTATCCTACACAGTAACCCTGCTTTGCAAGAGACTGTTTTCTCCTTCTCTTTTATCCTCTCCTAGGAAAAATAATTTTATCTCTCTAAGGATCTACCTATCATCACCTGTAACAGTAGTACTCCATCCTTGGTGTTCCCAACCATCAAAGAATTTTAAAACTTGCGACAAACTCTCTCAGTAAGTAACTGAATGGTTGAGTCTGCAGATTATTTGGTATACTCCTTTTTTACTTCATCCTTCTTTTCATTTAAAACATGATTATGTAACGTTGCTTCTCCAACTTGGTTGTACAGTAAGCACTCTTGCTCCTTTACACTATTAGTAAGTAATCTTGCTCCTTTACACTAGGGATTGAAGCAATTCCTAAGTGTGCCCCAGAGCACATCATTATTTGCAATACATGTGATTCGAAATTTCACAAAACAGAAATGGATCATTTACTAACCTGACGAGCAACTTGTGCTAGCCTCCTACTGTCTCTGGTTGACTCCATTATCTTGTCTGGTTTCTCATGCAAGGCACTTTCTTTATCTGCTTTTCTCAATTTCTTACTTCCTTCTAAATAAACATCTTTGTTCTTGTTATCTGGAGATCCCCTCTTTCTGGTCCTTTTAAAAGTATATTTTGCAATTCTGTCATTTCCAACTTCAGCAGGTAGCCTACTTGATTTGCAAGGTTCTTCATCTTTAGAACAAAAATCAGTGGAGGGAGTATCAATCTTTTGATTGTTTCCTTTTAATACTGAAGTATCTGAATACCCGATTAATGTATGATCTGGTGTCTTCAACATTGTTTCGCACTCAATGGCATCCTCCTTAATGGCTCCATCTAAAGGATCACATTCTTCACAGTCGTGTGGTTAGTGCAACTTGATCGTTTTCAATGCTTACTTGACCAGCATTTGGACTGTTGGACTGTTGAGATTATGCAGTTTCATACTTCGCTTGGTCATTATTCTGCCGGTGTTCAAATTGCAGGGATTACATGATCAGGGAACTCATTCAACTTCATATTTCTGTCTACAGAAGTTATTTTATTTTTGACAGAAGCCTCATCTGAACATGTAGTATCTGCATTTCTTTGCCCCTGCCTTTCATGAGTCGTGGGCATGCCAGTTTTTCCAGCAATTTTAGTATCACTAATGTCTGGTTGTTCATGATCTTCAGTTTCATGAGAAGTACTGCAGCTTTTTGTGACGAGCTTTCTAGCTCTTCTTCTTCTTGGAGAACGCAACTGGAAAACTTACCTTTCTGGTTGATTTCGGATTTGTTTCCTTGTTGTGCTTCTTCTGAATCAAGTGTGCTTCTTCTGAATCAAGTGATTTTGCAACCTCTATTAGCATTTCGGCTGCCAGGATTAGGTCTCCAAGCCAGTACTTTTCATCTAGTTCATTCTCACATATTGCAGCTTCTTGCTTTACATTAGAGGTCTGGGCATTGTCTTTCAGCAGGCAGATCTCTATCAGTCTAACACATTTCGCTCCAATGGACGTATCAGCTGAGTACAACCATTCCTAAAAGGCTCTGGCTCCTTGTTTCTCAATATCAAGGACACTAAATCAGGAGTGCCAGTAGAATCATCAGATGCAGTCGAATCTTTTGTAGGCTCCTTTTGGTTTGAATATTTAGCATAGGTGCTATGAGGTACAGTTTCCTGACTCGATGTAGCTATTAAGATAAAATTTAGAGAACACACAGCTACAAAACTGAGGCCAGGTTGCCAGATCAGAGATATATTACCTTCATCAGGGTTATTTTTCTGCGAACTGATGCGATCATCTGTGTCTTTACCTTGTAGAGACTCACTTTTATCACTCTTCTGATTCTCCAGTTCAGAACTATCTTTCTGCAGTTTAGAATTTAAACGACGAATTGTATGGTTCGCCTCACGGAGCTGAACTTCTAGTCGAATTCTTGTTGCTTGTGATAAGTATACTGATTCTGTCTCTTTAATCTGAATACACATTAGATTGATACTTCAGCAAGATATGCTAACAAATTCAACTTTAACCTGCCTTATAGAATTCGAAAGAGGGACAAAATTGTTATAGCCAAATCGCAAATAGTAGGGAAAAACGTGGCTACGATGATGATGACAAATTACATAACAAAATAGTTTAAAGAAACCAAATTCAACAGTATTAGTTTCAAGAAAAACACTCGTAATATTTCTACTAAGATTGAAAAAAAAGTGTCACATTGTCTCCGATCAAACCTTTCTGACAATGTAGTTTTTGTATGAAACTACAATTTTGGTAGCAACAAAATATTGCTTCATATCAAACTTCAGTAGCAAATTATGGTTAGGACTTAGGGTAGCCAGTCAAAAGCACAAAATGGTTTGCAGATATATCATCAAAGCATAAGTTATTATAGTAACACATCAACACTTTACAAAAATGTACCAAAAATACGTTAGAATTCTTCATCAACAATAGAAGAAAACTGATAAGAACACAGACTTTGCATTTGTACAATTACATTACATCTAATTGAAAAAGAACAAGTGCTTATTAGAGCATATTATGTGGCCTTAAGAGAGTTTAAATCTACCTTGACATGATGAACTCTGCCTTATCACGCATGGTTAATATATATCATTGTCTCTTTCATTACACTTTCAAGGTCAAAAATGTGAAGGAGAGATCCCTTGGGAACGTTTGTGCCAAGATTGCAAAAGGCGCTTTCAAGTGGCTGACAATCGACCCAATACATGGCACTCAGGCAACAAGCAAAAAATTGACTAAGAGATTATTATTTTGTTCCATGTTGAACCGCCATCATCAATCCAATGCTTTCATCAACTGACATATAAATATAAATAAATTGACATTCGGCTTTCATGTATAGTAGACATGAATTATCAAAAATAACATCTAGATATGCTACGAAAAGACTTTTTTGCTTGAGCAGAACAAAAGCTCTAAGATGCAATCAAACAACAAATAAAACAGCATACTTTCTTACAACAATAATTTACAGAAATGCAGTCTCATTCTCTTAATTTATGCTCAGATCTTTCATGTAAAACAAGACTGGATTTAGACTAAGAAATTATCAGACATATGCATTTGAGTGTAGAATCAATCTGAACAATGTAAACAAATGACAATTACAAGTGTTTTCAAGAATATATATAGACTCCAATGTAGTCTTATTTGTCAGTTGACAGTGTACGATTTATGAGTCTTCAGATAAATAAAAAAGGCATATTCAGACAACAATAGAACATGTTGCTATCAATGACAAAGAATACTGCTCGAACAGCAGTTGGATCAGAATTTTTTAAAAGTTAATCTGGGATCAGAAGAAAGAACAGTTGAATAGTTCTTTCATGAATAAACCCTATTTGCAGGGGGCTAACAAGGAGGTTAGGCAGCTTGTAACATCCTTCCAACCAAAACGTAGCAATCCAAATAACAACAACTAATTTCACCGGAAGCAATAGATTAGAACAAACAATGGCAGATCTCGAAGGGAAAAAGATTCCAGCTTTCGCACAAAATTAAATAAATAAATAAAAATTAGGGTTAGATCGTAAACAAAAACAAATACCCTAGAGTCCATGAGAACCTTGAGTCGAAGAATTAGGGCAACAGAATCTTCCTTGACGAGCGACGAGCTCTGCTTCCACTGTAGCATCCGGCGCTCCGCCGCCAAAATCCTGACGGCCGACTCCTTCGTCGTGTTCAGGATGACGTCCGCGTATGCCCTCTTGAGCACCGCCATTCTCTGATTACGATGTAAGAAAGCAAGAAACACGCACCGTCAGAGGCGATGAAAGGAACGAACAGGATGACGCCGACAACAGTGTAAACATCGAGAAAAGTGGGGAACCGCGAGCGGAGCGAGAAAGAATACGAGCGATGAAGTGAAGGATGAGAAAGCGAAGGATCAGGATGCTTTCCGGTCCTTCCCATTACCTCGTGTTTTTTGTCGCAGTAAACACGAGCGGTGGAAGGGAAAGGAGAAACAAAGGGAAAAAAGAGGGAAAAAAGAGGAAGTGTTAGCTCGTGTTTTTGTCGCAGTAAACAACAGTAAGTGTCATTTCGTTAATCCTCAGGGTTTTTTTTGTTAATTTTCCCGCCGTTCTGTTCGCCCTATTGCCGATTGGCTTACTTCCTCGAGTTGGTTGACTCATTTACTAATATACCCTTCTTAAAATAAATTTTTTTATAGTTTTAACCCTTAATTTTGACAAAATCATGTCCATTCACGGAATTTTAATTGTGCAGAAATAAAAAGGATGAACTATTAAAATTAAATTAATTTTTATTTAATTTAATAAAAAATGCTATACATCAAACAGCTTATATAGAAACTTTTTAATAGTTTGATCATATTATTTAATTTTTATTAAAAGTATTTTAAAAATATTAAAATCGCTATAAAAATTAAAATTATTTTAAATGGCTACTATAATAGTTGTAACAACTAGCTAATAATTGTTAGAATGTTATTTTTTTAATCTAAATATCTAATTTGTTGAACCTATTAATTTTGAAGGAGATCAACTTGGCCGTATAAAAATTTTCTATCATCCATTAAAGTAATTGAAAAACACTCGTGAAACTATTCGAGCATCAATATTTTTAGAATTGTCATCCCTTCCGTAGCTTCACAGGGATTATTATTGTTGCAGCTTACTATAATATTTTTTGATAATAAATCATTTTAATTAAAAGTTTTTTATAAAAAAAAATTATATAATTTTTTGAGTGAGTTAAAATGGCTACGATGCAATTAAAATGGCTAAGGAACTCCGAGGACCTCTTGTAGATAGTAATAAAAAGTAAGACTAATAAAATAGTTTAAAAAGGTACAAACCTGTTCAACAGTAAATATATTCTATAGTTAGGCTTAATAAATTGATTAGAGTTGAACTTGTATGGGCTTAAGGGAGATCAAAGCAAACCCAGTTAATGTAAAAAGGGCAAGCTAAGAGATGATCAGTTATGAAAAGGTAAATTCTTTGTTCGACTACCAAACTGTCTTTTGACTAATGTTCCATCATCTCTTATTAACCCTCCACCTCTTTGTGCATTTTCAAATCAAAATGCCTGCATGTCTCTAATTGGTGGGAAAAAAATTGAGAATATCAATCTATCGGTTTCAACAAGAATTTTCAATTTTAGTGATTTTGAGAGTAAAGGGATAAACTTAAGCTGGAAGGTAATGATCATCTTGAGAAGATCAAGAGTGCTTAAGCCAAATTGAGAGTAGCACCAAATTTTTACAAGAACACTAAAATTTTCCTGAAGGGTATAGTGCATCTATTGTGATGGAAAGAGAAACTTATGATCTCATTTGCAACATTTTGGTGGAAAGAGAAACTTATGATGTTCTCACTTGCAATATTGTGATGGAAAGAGAAAAATATATATTTGTTTGTCGAAACTTATTTCAATCAATCAATCAATTAATTTGGACCTTTATTAAACGTATTCCACAAAGGACACCAGTACTGATTGCGTTCAATCTGTCTCTACATGAGAAGATTTTATTGTGCTCTTTATTAATCATGCTAAATATAATGTCTTTGAACCTTTCAAGTGATTTCCTGTAAATATTCATGCTATGATTGCAGAGGATTTGACGATCTTGTCCAAGTATAAACCTATTTCTTCGATCGAGTTGAGGTATTCTATGGTCAGCACGTTTGGAACATTATTCTTGAGTCTTGTATATAATTATATTCCTCTATTTAGTCGCAATTTTATTTTTGAAATTTCGAGTTTGCTAGAATTCGTATTCATTCTTTGCTTACCGAGAATGGTTGTCCGGCTTGCCTAGTTAGCTCAACTAACTTTGTGCTTGACTGATCAGGTCAGATGAATTGGGTGAGTCCATGTAGAAGGGCAGCTAGACTGGACGGGTTGGGTGAATCGATTGAGTTTGAAGAGCTAGTCTTATCCATTGCATTTAACAGGTGAATTATATCAATAATTATTTGTTAATCCTATGCTGGATTAATTTGGGGATAGAATTAGATGGGTCAGGATCAGATACTAGAATAGCATAGTATGATCCTATATTTTTTTTTTAAAAAAAAACTTAATTTGGTATTTCATAGGAACATGAATTTAATCAATGAAAACTGAATCAATTTGATATGTAATTAATTTTTTAAAATAAATTAAATCAAATTAATAATAATATTAATCATATTAATGACAATAATAAGTTGATTTATATATAAATTTAAAATTTTTATAAATCAAAATAAATATATATATATTTTAATGGGGTAATTAGATTAGGATTTAAGTAAGTTTATTTAAATTAGAAAAATAATTAGAAGTTGATTGGATGAATTAATTAAACTTTTAATTTTTCAATTAAAAGTGTAAAGTTCACTTCTCCCTTCACTGAAGGGTTGCTGCCTCCTCTTTGCTGTTGTAAGATGGATTTCACAAATCTCTGCCCACGACCTCTCCTCCTATCCTCCCTCTTCCTTTATGGAAAAAAGAAATATGGCTCCTTTTCTCGACCCCTTGACATTTCTTGTCTATGATTCAGCCAATGAGGATGTTGTCCGTTGGAGTAGAATCATTTGTAAGATTCCACCGTTACAATGATCTTATTTCAATTTCATTACAAAACTCGATGTCAATTGATTACTCATCGATTTAGTACTTTCGGATTGTAGGATCGTATGATCTTAAGATTCAGATTGTGATTTTACAAACCATGTCGGTACATGTACATGTTCTCTCTCTCTTTTTTTATTAATTCCAATTATTTCACGTTCATCAATGGATTTCATTGATCTAGTAAAATCTAATTAAAATCATTTCAAAGCTGATAGATTTTTTTATAGTGCTGAAAAGGTTTATATAGTTTCGAGATGTTTTGTTCTCCAATAACAAATCCTTGAAAATCAACATCATATAATTTTAATATTTGTGGTTATTTAATTTTTATTTTTTTTATTTTTTATAACTATTATTTTTTAAAATAAAAATAATAATATTTTTTTATTTTTATTAGCATTCCTTTAATTTTATTAATCTTATTTTGTATTTATATTTTTATTAAAAAAATAAATTAAAAAATATTGATAATTGTAAGAGATGATCCTGAGTTTAATGACATAAATTTTAAAAAAGTTTTTTTTTCGGATCATCAACTTTTGTATAAAATTATTTGATAAGTAATTAAGTTATTAATTTTTTTTATTTAATCAGTTAAGTTTAAATAAAGAATTCTATTTTTTTCTTTAATTTAAAATTAAAAAGGGAGGGGCATAATCGAAAATAAGCATGTCCCTTTAAAAAAATATAAAATTTTGTTTTTTTTTAAGTATTCAGGAATGTAGATAAAATATCTAAAATTTGAAGCTCGTCTAAAAGTTGAAGAGTAATCAAATTACTCGAACTTTTTTTAAAGAAAAAACAAGTAAAACCTGTTAATAAAAATTAATTGATTTATTAAAAATTAGTTGTTAATTGTGCGGCTAGATTTCATGCGGCAAAAAATAATAATCACCTAGGAGATCATAGACATGATCATTTATGTTAATTTTATACTCGATAATTTGTTATATGTATTTTTAATAGAAAAAATATTTTTAAAAACATATGCAGCCTTCTTAAATACTAATGATTTTTTTGAATATGCATTTAGTTATATGTTTGAAATATAATTTATTTATACAAATCACCTTATTCTCTAACTCTTTACCTCCTCCGCTTAAAATATTCTTAACGCACCCTCGCGCTATTGCCCCTTGCACCCGATTTCTGTTCTGAGCTCGAGCCCAGGGGTGGTTCGGTACGGTATACCGAACCACCAACTCCCATATCGTTACCGTACCAAAAAATACGGTATAAATTTATTTTATACCGATACCGTACAAAAATTTCGGTATACCAAATTTCGGTATACCGAATTTCTAGTATTCATACCGTTTAGAGTAAATTTTCGGTATCGGAACGGTATACCGAAAATTTCACTAAAAATCATATACGATAACAATATCAAAAATTTCGGTACGATATTTTACCGTAACAAAATTTTCGATATACCGTAGAATCGGTATAGTTCGATAAATTTCGGTACGATATGCGGTATACCGAAATTTCGATATTTTTTCCCACCCCTACTCGAGCCCGTCACATGAATAGGCTCTGACTTCCATTTTTATATTTCACCGCGTCCTCCATTTCTCTTCCGCCTCCTCACTGCTTCCCAAGCGCGACCATCGATCTTCTTTTCTTGAGAGAGTTCTCCGAGCTGCTTCCCCAAGGCGACCGTCTCTCGATCTTCTTCTTCCCTTCGGTTGAGAGAGTTCTCTGCTTCCCAAGGCGACTGTCTCTCGATCTTCTTCTTACCTTCGGTTGACAGAGTTCTCTGCTTCCCAAGGCGACCGTCTCTCGATCTAGAGCCTTCCTCGCGAGCTGCGACATCTCCGTGAGTTTTTCTGATAACATTGTTCATTAGCTTCTTCTCGTGAGTTTCTCAGTACCGCTTTTGTTCTTGTCAGTTTCAGAGTACCTGTTGTTCTACGCCGGTCAAAATGAGCTCTCCAGTCTTCACTTTTTTTCCTTTCCTTCAGTCCATATTCAGCCATGGGGACATGGTTGACACGCTGCTAATGATTCTAGGATTCGTCGGCACCATCGGCGATGGGTTTGCAATACCAGCCTTTTTCATGTTCGCCCGTGTCATCTTCAACGACATGGGTCAGGGTTCCATCGAAGCGGTTAACGAGGTACAAATTATTCCTATTCAATAGTAGTTTTTCAGTGCTCTTTGGTTCTAAGCTACTTTCTGTCCAAAACGTAATCTACTTGGTGTATCTGGCCGGCGGTAGCTTCTTAGCATCGTTCATGGGTAAGATTTATTGATTTGATAGAATTGATTATTTAATTTAATTTATTGTTGATTTTAATTGCATGGATCATTGGGCAGAGGGTTACTGTTGGTCGAGAACAGGGGAGCAGCAGGCGTCGCGGATGCGAGTGCGGTATCTTACAGCGGTTCTCCGGCAGGATGTTGAATATTTCGACCTCAACACCGGCACCAGCAGTGAAGTCATTACCAGCATCACCAGTGACAACCTCGTCATACAAGACTGCCTAAGCGAGAAGGTGCCCAACTTCATAATGAATTGCGCCACCTTCGTCGGATGCTACGCGAGAGGATTTTCCATGATATGGCGGTTGACGCTGGTGGGATCGCCTACAGCGGTGTTACTCGTCATCCCCGGCATCCTGTACGGCCGCATCCTCATGGAGCTAGCTCGGAAGATGCGGAGGGAGTACCAGAAGGCTGGCACGGTGGTGGAGCAGTGCGTTCCCTCCATCCGCACCGTTTACTCTTTTGTGGAGGAGGAGCGCACCATAGCTAAGTTTTCTGCCACGCTTGATGACTCCGTCAAGCTCGGTCTCTGCCAGGGCCTCACGAAGGGACTGGCCGTTTACAGCAATGGCATCATCTTTGTCATTATGGCTTTCTTGGTTTGGTTCGGCAGTCGCATCGTCATGTATCACGGCGGCAAGGGAGGCACCGTCTTCGCTGTCAGCAACTCAATCATCTTCGGCAGCTTGTAAATTCCCAATTTTCTTCTTCTTCCCTTCTCTCCTCTCCTCTCCTTTCCTCTAACAAAGTTTATTGGGACAAGGCACTCGGTTCGGGGCTCTCCAATTTGAAGTATTTCTCTGAGACGATCTCCGTCCGTGAATGCATCTTGGAGGTGATCTGGCGAGTGCCGAAGATAGACTCTGGCAGCTCGAATGGAGAAGTTCTAGAGAACTTGTCCGGGGACGTGGAGTTCAGAAACGTAGAGTTCACATACCCTTCCAGACCGGACAACTACATATTCTTGGACTTCAACCTCAATGTACCAGCAGGGCGAACTGTGGCATTGGTGGGAGGCAGCGGGTCAGGAAAGTCAACGGTGATTGCGCTGCTAGAGCGGTTCGCCGGCGAGATTCTGATCTACGGGACAGACATCAAGAGGCTGCAGCTGAAATGGTTAAGATCGCAGATAGGGTTGGTCAGCCCAGAGCCCGCTTTGTTTGCCACCTCTATTAAAGAGAATATACTCTTTGGGAAGGAAGACGCCACTATGGAGGAGGTGGTGGCCGCCGCCATGGCTGCCAATGCCCATAGTTTCATCTCGCTACTTCCCTAGGGATACGACACGAAGGTAAGATGTGTGTTTTTTATTTGGTCAAGACAGGTGATGCTGGAAAGAATGGTGTGTGCAGGTGGGAGAAAGAGGAGCGCAGATGTCCGGTGGCCAGAAACAGAGAATCGCCATCGCCAGGGCGGTGTTGAAGTCGCTTAAGAACCTCCTGCTCGATGAGGCCACCAGCGCCCTAGACTCCGAGTCGGAGCGCATCGTCCAGGAGGCCCTCGACCTCGCCTCTGTCTGCCGCACCACGATCATCGTCTCCCACCGCCTCTCCACCATTCGCCACGCTGATGTCATCGTTGTCGTGCAGGACGATCGCGTCTCGGAGATCGGCTCTCATGATCACCTCATTAACCGCTCCGACGGCCTCTACTCCTCACTTGTCCGCCTCCAGCAGACCACCCAGGGGTGGATCGGTACGGTATACCGAACCACCAACTCCCATACCGTTACCGTACCAAAAAATACGGTATAAAATTTTTTTATACCGATACCGTACAAAAATTTCGGTATACCGAATTTCGATATACCGAATTTCTAGTATTCATACCGTTTAGAGTAAATTTTTGGTATCGGTACGGTATACCGAAAATTGGGTGAGTCCATGTAGAAGGGCAGCTAGACTAGACGCGTTGGGTGAATCGATTGAGTTTGATGAGCTAGTCTTATCCATTGGATTTAACAGGTGAATTATATCAATAATTATTTGTTAATCCTATGCTGGATTAATTTGGGGATAGAATTAGATGGGTCAGGATCAGATACTAGAATAGCATAGTATGATCCTATATATTTTTTTTTTAAAAAAACTTAATTTAATATTTAATAGGAAGATGAATTTGATCAATGAAAACTGAATCAATTTGATATGTAATTAATTTTTTAAAATAAATTAAATAAATTAATAATAATATTAATCATATTAATGACAATAATAAGTTGATTTATATATAAATTTAAAAATTTTATAATTCAAAATAAATGTATATATATTTTAATGGGGTAATTAGATTAGGATTTGAGTAAGTTTATTTAAATTGTCTTATTTAAATTAGAAAAATAATTAGAAGTTGATTGGATGAATTAATTAAACCTTTAATTTTCAATTAAAAGTCTAAAGTTCACTTCTCCCTTCACTGAAGGGTTACTGCCTCCTCTTTTCTATTGCGAGATGGATTTCACAAATCTCTGCCCACGACCTCTCCTCCGATCCTCCCTCTTCCTTTATGGAAAAAAGAAATATGGCTCCTTTTCTCGACCCCTTGATCTTTCTTGTCTATAGTTCTGCCAATGAGGATGTTGTCTGTTGAAATAGAATCATTTGTAAGATTCCACCGTTACAATGATCTTATTTCAATTTCACTACAAAACTCGATGTCAATTGATTACTCATCGATTTAGTACTTTTGGATGGTAGGATCATATGATCTTAAGATTTAGATTGTGATTTTACAAACCATGTCGGTACATGTACATGTTCTCTCTCTCTTTTTTTATTAATTCCAATTATTTCATGTTCATCAATGGATTTCATTGATCTAGTAAAATCTAATTAAAATCATTTCAAAGCTGATAGATCTTTTTATAGTGCTGAAAATGTTTATATAGTTTCGAGATGTTTTGTTCTCGAATAACAAATCCTTGAAAATCAACATCATATAATTTTAATATTTGTGGTTATTTAATTTTTATTTTTTTAATTTTTTTATAACTATTATTTTTTAAAATAATAATAATAATAATATTTTATTTTTATTAGCATTCCTTTAATTTTAAAATTTTATTAATCTTATTTTGTATTTATATTTTTATTAAAAAAAATAAGTTAAAAAATATTGATAATTGTAAGAGATGATCCTGAATTTAATGACATAAATTTTAAAAAAGTTTTTTTTTCGGATCATCAACTTTTGTATAAAATTATTTGATAAATAATTAAGTTATTAATTTTTTTTATTTATTCAGTTAAGTTTAAATAAAGAATTCTATTTTTTTCTTTAATTTAAAATTAAAAATGGAGGGGCATAATCGAAAATAAGCACGTCCCTTTAAAAAAATATAAAATTTTGTTTTTTTTAAGTATTCAGTAATGTAGATAAAATATCTAAAATTTGAAGCTCTTCTAAAAGTTGAAGAGTAATCAAATTACTCGAACTTTTTTTTAAAAAAAACAAGTAAAACCTGTTAATAAAAATTAATTGATTTATTAAAAAATAGTTGTTAATTGTGCGGCTAGATTTCATGCGGCAAAAAACAATAATCACCTAGGAGATCATAGGCATGATCATTTATGTTAATTTTATACTCGATAATTTGTTATATCTATTTTTAATAGAAAAAATATTTTTAAAAACATATGCAGCCTTCTTAAATACTAATGTTTTTTTTAATATACATTTAGTTATATGTTTGAAATATAATTTATTTATACAAATCACCTTATTCTCTAACTATTTACCCCCTCCGCTTAAAATATTCTTAACGCACCCTCGCGCTATTGACCCTTGCACCCGATTTCCGTTCTGAGCTCGAGCCCAGGGGTGGTTCGGTACGGTATACCGAACCACAAACTCCCATATCGTTACCGTACCAAAAAATATGGTATAAAAATTTTTTATACCGATACCGTACAAAAATTTCGGTATCCAAATTTCGGTATACCGAATTTCTAGTATTCATACCGTTTAGATTTAATTTTCGGTATCGGTACGGTATACCGAAAATTTCACTAAAAATCAAATACTGATATCGATACTGAAAATTTCGGTACGATATTTTACCGTACCGAAATTTTTGATATACTGTAAAATCGGTATAGTTCATTAAATTTCGGTACGATATGCGGTATATGAAAATTTCGGTAATTTTTCCCACCCCTATTTGAGCCCGTCACATGAATAGGCTGTGACTTCCATTTTTATATTTCACCGCGTCCTCCATTTCTCTTCCGCCTCCTCGCTGCTTCCCAAGCGCGACCATCGATCTTCTTTTCTTGAGAGAGTTCTCCGAGCTGCTTCCCCAAGGCGACCGTCTCTCGATCTTCTTCTTCCCTTCGGTTGAGAGAGTTCTCTGCTTCCCAAGGCGACTGTCTCTCGATCTTCTTCTTACCTTCGGTTGACAGAGTTCTCTGCTTCCCAAGGCGACCGTCTCTCGATCTAGAGCCTTCCTCGCGAGCTGCGACATCTCCGTGAGTTTTTCTGATAACATTGTTCATTAGCTTCTTCTCGTGAGTTTCTCAGTACCGCTTTTGTTCTTGTCAGTTTCAGAGTACCTGTTGTTCTACGCCGGTCAAAATGAGCTCTCCAGTCTTCACTTTTTTTTCTTCCCTTCAGTCCATATTTAGCCATGGGGACATGGTTGACACGCTGCTAATGATTCTAGGATTCGTCGGCACCATCGGCGATGGGTTTGCAATACCAGCCTTTTTCATGTTCGCCCGTGTCATCTTCAACGACATGGGTCAGGGTTCCATCGAAGCGGTTAACGAGGTACAAATTATTCCTATTCAATAGTAGTTTTTCAATGCTCTTTGGTTCTAAGCTACTTTCTGTCCAAAACGTAATCTACTTGGTGTATCTGGCCGGCGGTAGCTTCTTAGCATCGTTCATGGGAAAGATTTATTGATTTGATAGAATTGATTATTTAATTTAATTTATTGTTGATTTTAATTGCATGGATCATTGGCAGAGGGTTACTGTTGGTCGAGAACAGGGGAGCAGCAGGCGTTGCGGATGCGAGTGCGGTATCTTACAGCGATTCTCCGGCAGGATGTTGAATATTTCGACCTCAACACCGGCACCAGCAGTGAAGTCATTACCAGCATCACCAGTGACAACCTCGTCATACAAGACTGCCTAAGCGAGAAGGTGCCCAACTTCATAATGAATTGCGCCACCTTCGTCGGATGCTACGCGAGAGGATTTTCCATGATATGGCGGTTGACGCTGGTGGGATCGCCTACAGCGGTGTTACTCGTCATCCCCGGCATCCTGTACGGCCGCATCCTCATGGAGCTAGCTCGGAAGATGCGGAGGGAGTACCAGAAGGCTGGCACGGTGGTGGAGCAGTGCGTTTCCTCCATCCGCACCGTTTACTCTTTTGTGGAGGAGGAGCGCACCATAGCTAAGTTTTCTTCCACGCTTGATGACTCCGTCAAGCTCGGTCTCTTCCAGGGCCTCACGAAGGGACTGGCCGTCGACAGCAATGGCATCATCTTTGCCATTATGGCTTTCTTGGTTTGGTTCGGCAGTCACATCGTCATGTATAACGGCGGCAAGGGCGGCACCGTCTTCGCTGTCAGCAACTCAATCATCTTCGGCGGTTTGTAAATTCTCAATTTTCTTCTTCTTCCCTTCTCTCCTCTCCTCTCCTTTACTCTAACAAAGTTTATTGGGACAGGGCACTCGGTTCGGGGCTCTCCAATTTGAAGTATTTCTCTGAGACGATCTCCGTCAGTGAATGCATCTTGGAGGTGATCCGGCGAGTGCCGAAGATAGACTCTGGCAGCTCGAATGGAGAAGTTCTAGAGAACTTGTCTGGGGACGTGGAGTTCAGAAACGTGGAGTTCACATTCCCGTCCAGGCCGGACAACTACATATTCCGGGACTTCAACGTCAATGTGCCAGCAGGGCGAACTGTGGCATTGGTGGGAGGCAGCGGGTCAGGAAAGTCGACGGTGATTGCGCTGCTAGAGCGGTTCGCCGGCGAGATTCTGATCGACGGGACAGACATCAAGAGGCTACAGCTGAAATGGTTAAGATCGCAGATAGGGCTGGTCAGCCAAGAGCCCGCTTTGTTTGCCACCTCTATTAAAGAGAATATACTCTTTGGGAAGGAAGACGCCACTATAGAGGAGGTGGTGGCCGCCGCCCTGGCTGCCAATGCCCATAGTTTCATCTCGCTACTTCCTCAGGGATACGACACGAAGGTAAGATGTGTGTTTTTTATTTGGTCAAGACAGGTGATGCTGGAAAGAATGGTGTGTGCAGGTGGGAGAAAGAGGAGCGCAGATGTCTGGTGGCCAGAAACAGAGAATCGCCATCGCCAGGGTAGTGTTGAAGTCGCCTAAGATTCTCCTGCTCGATGTGGCCACCAGCGCCCTAGACTCCGAGTCGGAGCGCATCGAGAGGAGAACTCCACCGGCACCATCTGTGCGCCAACGACGCCAACGTCGTCCGCTCCCTCGTCGGCGATGGGATGGCCCTCATAATCCAGACCGCTTCTGTCGTGGCCATCTCCTTCACCATGGCGACTGGCCCTCGTCTTGATCGCCATCCAGCCCATCATCATACTCTGCTTCTACTCCCGCCGTGTCCTCCTCAATCGTCTCTCCTCCAAGGCCATCAAAAGCCAGATCGACAGCAGCAAGCTTGCGGCGGATGCCGTCGCCAATCTCCTCACCATCACCGCCTTCTCCCCACAAGAACGCATTTTACACATGTTCGAGGAGGCGCAAGTCGGAGTGCATCCGACAGTCATGGTTTGCCGGCGCCGGAATGACTTTCTCCCAGAGTCTCATGATTTGCACATGGGCTCTAGATTTTTGGTACGGAGGCAAATTGATCGCTGGCGGATTCATATCCGCCAAAGCTTTATTTCAGATCTTCATTATCCTCGTCTCCACCGGCTGCATCATCGGTGAAGCCGACAGCATGACCACCGACCTTGCTAAGGGTGCCAACGCCATTGCCTCCGTTTTTGCCGTGCTCGACCGCGTCACAGCCATTGAGCCCAACGACTCAGACGACCACTGTCCCGAGCGGATTGTCGGTGACATCGAAATCCACGGAGTCGACTTCGCCTACCCGACGCGCCCCGAAGTGGTCATCTTACAAGCCTTCTCGCTCGGAATCGAGGACGGTAAGTCAACGACGCTCGTCGGGCAGAGTGGCTCCGAGAAGTCGACCATCATCGGGCTCATCCATAGGTTCTACGACCCGGTCAGAGGGACGATCAAGATCGACGGCAGGGTCCTCAAGTCGTATAACCTCCGGGCGTTAAGAAAGTACATTGGCATGGTGGGCCAAGAGCCGACGTTGTTCGCCGGAAGCATCCGTGAGAACATCACGTACGAGAGCAACGACGAAAAGACACCGATAGAGATCGAGGCGGCAGCACGGGCGGCGAACGCACACGAGTTCATCAGCTCGCTGATGGATGGGTACGAGATACAGTGCGGCGACCGGGGATTGTAGCTCTCTGGCGGTCAGAAGCAGCGGATCGCCATCGCGCGGGCGATCTTGAAAGACCCAGCGATCCTGCTGCTGGACGAAGCGACAAGCGCGTTGGACAGCCAGTCGGAGGAGGCGGTGCATGCGGCTCTAGAGCGTCTGATGGTGGGGCAGACCAGCATGGTGGAGGCGCACCGACTCGGCACTATCCGACACTGCCACCTCATCACCGTTCTTGACCAGGGCGTCGTCGTGGAGAATGGGACCCACGCCTCTCTCATGTCCAAAGGGCCTGCTGGGGCCTACTTCGGACTAATCACCTTGCAAAGTGGCGGCGCCGCGTCTATGTGATCCGATACTATTTTATTTCCCAAACCAAAAACATAGGATTATCAATATGAATTGACATTTGATCATATTCAATAGCTTCTGTTTATTTCTGTTGATTGTTTTTAGCCGTATTTACAGCTTCTGTAATATATAACAGAGATGCGATGGTATAAATTAGTTATATTTTAATGCACAAAAATCAACTAATTTGGAATTGCATTTCTAATATGTTGTATGTTTTCTCTGAATTTATGCCAGTTAAATTGGTTTTAATTGCTTGCAGCCCACTGGAGAGAATGGTGCTACTCGAGCCCCTATCAGTATTGATCTGCAAAGAGATAGTTCACTTGGCACTAAATCAATTGTTTTGCAAATAGACAGCAAATCCCAACAGAATCTATGCAATAGCATTTTTGATTTATTTACAATCACAATTTGCATAGCTCGAGTTCAAGGTTCCGGAAAGGGCCGAGCAGATGAGATACATTTATTTACCTTTTTCTTTTCCTGTCTTTTCTTCTTGTTTGTTTGCAGTTTTGTAGTTCTTATTTATGAAGCTTTAGTTATACTCACTATTTTTTATCTCCTCACCAGCTCCATCTTTAAAATTAGTTGATCTTCCAAGTGTAAGAGCAGAGATCAATGGATGATTCCATTGCAAATTCCTATTTCTAATTGTGAAATTGTATTTAATCTCAGTTTCAAAATTGATCAAGCTGCTGGGGACCAGAAAAGTCTTGCAGCAGTTCAAGCTCTTCTTTTGTCTCAGGGCCACCTCTACAGCATATTTTCTTACAACAACAATTTATAGAATGCAATTTCATTCTCTAAATTTACCCTCAGATCTTTCATGTGAAACGAGAGTGGATTTAGACTAAAAAATGACCAAACATATGCATTGAATTGTAGAATCGACCTGAACTATGGAAAAAATGACACTTGCTAGTGTTTTCAAGAATACATAGACTCTAAGGTCTTATTTGTCGGTTGACAGTGTACGATTTATGAGTCTTCAGATTAAAAAAAAGGAGGCAAATACAAAAATCATCCATATTCAGTTCTATTTTTCTAAGTTATCCTCTATACTAGGCATCGTGTATTTCACAGAGATCATACGGGCTAATTAATAAACATGTTCAGGCCAGCATATTTGCCGGCTTCACACTGGTAGATGAAGACTATACATCATATAAAACTCTCTTTTCATGCGATAACCATATTCATAACTCTACATGAATTTAGTACTCTGTAATAATGCATTGTCGTACTGCTGCAGGTCTCACTAGTTTGCAGCGAGTAATACACTGCAACAGACTGCCCCAACTAATTACAAGAACCAGGTAGGAGATATACTTTTGGAGAATGCAGAAATGCATTGATTGTACAAGCTGTATTGCATGCCACAATTCTTATATTAGAGTTCTTGAAATCAATATGTACCTGGAAAAAGGCTAAGTCATCCTTTCTCATGTAAGAAAGACTAAAAATATATATATATAAAATAGCTATTTTCATTTTTAAGGATATTTAGGATAATTTAATTAGTTCTACAATGATGTCTGTACACCATGGAAAAAAGCATTAGAAACCGTTATTGTATAATTGTCCTAGTTTTATTAGATTCCTTCAATTATATAGTCATGCAGAGTTGAAGATCAAATTAATTTATAGCTGACTACATATGTTTTACATCAATAATCAATCAAATTATATCAAATTGTTCCCCCCATATCCTCACTTCTCTTTTATACTCTCCTAAGGACGGCTCGGTGCACAAAGCTCTCGCCAATGCGAAATCTCAGGGAAGGATCTATCCTACACAGTAATCCTGCTTTGCAAGAGACTGTTTTCTCCTTCTCTTTTATCCACTCCTAGGAAAAACAATTTTATCTCTCTAAGGATCTACCTATCATCACCTGTAACAGTAGTACTCCATCCTTGGTGTTCCCAACCATCAAAGAATTTTGAAACTTGCGACAAACTCTCTCAGTAAGTAACTGAATGGTTGAGTCTAATGCTACAGATTATTTGGTATACTCCTTTTTTACTTCATCCTTCTTTTCATTTAAAACATGATTATGTGACGTTGCTTCTCCAACTAGGTTGTAAAGTAAGCACTCTTGCTCCTTTACACTAGTAGTAAGTAATCTTGCTCCTTTACACTAGGGATTGAAGCAATTCCTAAGTGTGCCCCAGAGCACATCATTATTTGCAATACATGTGATTCGAAATTTCACAAAACAGAAATGGATCATTTACTAACCTGACGAGCAACTTGTGCTAGCCTCCTACTGTCTTTGGTTGACTCCATTATCTTGTCTGGTTTCTCATGCAAGGCACTTTATTTATCTGCTTTTCTCAATTTCTTATTTCCTTCTAAATAAACATCTTTGTTCTTGCTATCTGGAGATCCCCTCTTTCTGGTCCTTTTAAAAGTATATTTTGCAATTCTGTCATTTCCAACTTCAGCAGGAAGCCTACTTGATTTGCAAGGTTCTTCATCTTTAGAACAAAAATCAGTGGAGGGAGTATCAATCTTTTCATTGTTTCCTTTTAATACTGAAGTATCTGAATACCCGGTTAATGTATGATCTGGTGTCTTCAACATTGTTTCGCACTCAATGGCATCCTCCTTAATGGTTCCATCTAAAGGATCGCCTTCTTCACAGTCATGTGTGGTTAGTGCAACTTGATCGTTTTCAATGCTTACGTGACCAGCATTTGGACTGTTGAGATTATGCAGTTTCATACTTCGCTTGGTCATTATTCTGCCGGTGTTCAAAATTGCAGGGATTACATGATCGGGGAACTCATTCAACTTCATATTTCTGTCTACAGAAGTTATTTTATTTTTGACAGAAGCCTCATCTGAACATGTAGTATCTGCATTTCTTTGCCCCTGCCTTTCATGAGTCGTGGGCATGCCAGTTTTTCCAGCAATTTTAGTATCACTAATGTCTGGTTGTTCATGATCTTCAGTTTCATGAGAAGTACTGCAGCTTTTTGTGACGAGCTTTCTAGCTCTTCTTCTTCTTGGAGAACGCAACTGGAAAACTTACCTTTCTGGTTGATTTCGGATTTGTTTCCTTGTTGTGCTTCTTCTGAATCAAGTGATTTTGCAACCTCTATTAGCATTTCGGCTGCCAGGATTAGGTCTCCAAGCCAGTACTTTTCATCTAGTTCATTCTCACATATTGCAGCGTCTTGCTTGACGAATCTAGAATTAGAGCAACAGAATCTTGCTTGACGAGCGACGAGCTCTGCTTCCACTGTAGCGTCCGGCGCTCCGCCGCCAAAATCCTGACGGCCGACTCCTTCGTCGTGTTCAGGATGACGTCCGCGTACGCCCTCTTGAGCACCGCCATTCTCTGATTACGATGTAAGAAAGCAAGAAACACGCACCGTCAGAGGCGATGAAAGGAACGAACAAGATGACGCCGACAACAGTGTAAACATCGAGAAAAGTGGGGAACCGCGAGCGGAGCGAGAAAGAATACGAGCGATGAAGTGAAGGATGAGAAAGCGAAGAATCAGGATGCTTTCCGGTCCTTCCCATTACCTCTGCGTCGCCGGCCATGGCGGAGAGAACGGGGGTGGTTGCAGCCCCGGTCCTAATAATCCGGAGGCCCGGGGCGAAACGATCAAAATAGGACTTTAATTTTTTTCATAAAATAAAAATTATTTATAATAATTTCTTTTAATTTTTTCTAGATACAAAATTATCTATAATATGAGTAATTTCAAAAAAAATTAAAATCTCTTTTTCGATAGATAAAATTACTAATCCATTTAAAACCTTCAGGTGCAGCGTGCAGGAGGTGCTGGTGCAGCCGTGTATAGAAGTGGCAAAGGCGCAACTTCGCTGTGGCAAAGGAGCAGTTTCGCTGTGACGCTATCGTGGAGTCGCCGATAAAAAGGAGAGCAAATAAAAATGGAAAAAAAGAAAGCTAAAAGAAAAGTGATGTAATTGTAAAAAAATTTAAGAGAAAACTGAGACGTAGAGAATATGAAAAAGGAGAGCGCTCATGGAAATTGTAATTTGTTCGAGCTTGTCTGCTTATGCTGTTGTGCGACGACGGAAGAGCAGGTGCAATGGACAAACAGTACCAGATTTACAAAATCTAATTCTTAAAATAATTAATATATATATAAATTATATAAACATATACAAGTTGTGGGCCCCTCCAAGAGCTTTGGCTAAAGTGCGGCGGCGGAACAGCGGCTGCACGATGCAAGTTACAAAAATTTTAAAACAATTAATATTTATATTATATAAACATCTCAAATTATGGGCCCCTCCCAAACTTGGGCCCTGGGCAATCGCCCAGGACGGCCCGGCCTCTGGGCCGGGCCTGGGTGGTTGGCGGTTGAGACGAGCGGTGGAAGGGAAAGGAAAAACAAAGGGAAAAAAGAGGAAGCGGAAGTGGTTTCGTTAGCCCTTTTTTTATTGTGCAGAAATAAAAAAAAATCAGAAAAAATAAGATAAAATTTATTTAAATACAGAGGTATAATAGGAGATAGAGCTCAATGATATAAAAGGATTCATACAATTGACTCTATTTAGTGAGAAAAGATTTGATTGTTGTTAATGTTATTGTTGTTGTTGTAGTAGTAGTATTTACATGCATAGCTGCCAAGATGAGTTTTGCAACATGCCAAAGGTGAACCAATTAACGTGTCACCATTCCAGACTCATGTTAGGATGTCAGTCCTGAAACAACCCATGCAATGACATACAGATCATGTTCCTCAAACTGCCAGATTCAAATTTTAAAAAACTGATATTGCATTCTAACTTTCAAACACCAATATTGCAGTTTATTAAAAAAAAGGTACTAATGCTACTTGTTTCTTAAGTTTAAACCTACTCATCAGTCATGCTATAAATTCAATAACCGTGGTTGATATCCTAGACATGAAAACATGAACATGGAGTTTTTTCAACAAGATTATGTTGCACCTTGTTCTTTCTTCAGTTTCTGTTAATAATGTGAAATCTGCAACATTTTTTACTCGTTCTTTTTTTTTGCCAAAATATTATTTTCCTTGTAACAGAAAATTTCACTTTGGCAGTATGATGAACACGTTGTCTTCAAAAACAATGAATTTGTATGTCTAACTACCTTCCATGAATCAAGGGTGAGATAACTATGTCTGCATGTAGTACCTATGTCTCTACAGTCTATGAACACATTTACAGAAGTCTGATCTAAAATTCAGTTACCAATAATTCATTTGCGTTAAGTAATCAGAAATGTAGATAAAATATCTAAAATTTGAAGCTCGTCTAAAAGTTGAAGAGTAATCAAATTACTCGAACTTTTAAAAAAAACAAATAAGTAAAACCTGTTAATAAAAATTAATTGATTTATTAAAAAATAGTTGTTAATTGTACGGCTAGATTTCATGTGGCAAAAGATAATAATCACCATTTATGTTAATTTTATGTTAATTTTATACTCGATAATTTGTTATATGTATTTTTAATAGAAAAAATATTTTTAAAAACATATGCAGCCTTCTTAAATGATAATGTTTTTTTTAATATGCATTTAGTTATATGTTTGAAATATAATTTATTTATACAAATCACCTTATTCTCTAACTTTTTACCCCCTCCGCTTAAAATATTCTTAACGTACTCTCGCGTTGTTGCCCCTTGCATCCGATTTTCGTTCTGAGCTCGAGCCCAGGGGTGGTTCGGTACGGTATACCGAACCGCCAACTCCCATACCGTTACCGTACAAAAAAATACGGTATAAATTTTTTTTTATACCGATACCGTACAAAAATTTCGGTATATCGAATTTCGGTATACTGAATTTCTAGTATTTATACCGTTTAGAGTAAATTTTCGGTATCGGCACGGTATACCAAAAATTTTACTAAAAATCATATACTGATACCGATATCGAAAATTTCGGTACGATATTTTACCGTACCGAAATTTTCGATATACCGTAAAATCGGTATAATTCGGTAAATTTCGGTACGATATGTGCGGTATACCGAAATTTCGGTATTTTTTCCCATCCCTACTCGAGCCTGTCACATGAATAGGCTGTGACTTCCATTTTTATATTTCACCGCGTCCTCCATTTCTCTTCCGCCTCCTCGCTGCTTCCCAAGCGCGACCATCGATCTTCTTTTCTTGAGACAGTTCTCCGAGCTGCTTCCCCTCTCGATCTTCTTCTTTCTTTCGGTTGAGAGAGTTCTCTGCTTCCCAAGGCGACTGTCTCTCGATCTTCTTCTTCCCTTCGGTTGAGAGAGTTCTCTGCTTCCCAAGGCGACCGTCTCTCGATCTAGAGCCTTTCTCGCGAGCTGCGACATCTCCGTGAGTTTTTCTGATAACATTGTTCATTAGCTTCTTCTCGTGAGTTTCTCAGTACCGCTTTTGTTCTTGTCAGTTTCAGAATACCTGTTGTTCTACGCCGGTCAAAATGAGCTCTCTAGTCTTCACTTTTTTTCCTTCCCTTCAGTTCATATTCAGCCATGGGGACATGGTTGACACGCTGCTGATGATTCTGGGATTCGTCGGCGCCGTCGGCGATGGGTTTGCAATACCAGCCTTTTTCATGTTCGCTTGTGTCATCTTCAACGACATGGGTCAGGGTTCCATCGAAGCGGTTAACAAGGTACAAATTATTCCTATTCAATAGTAGTTTTTCATTGCTCTTTGGTTCTAAGCTACTTTCTGTCCAGAACGTAATTTACTTGGTGTATCTGGCCGGCGGTAGCTTCTTAGTATTGTTCATGGGTAAGATATATCGATTTGATAGAATTGATTATTTAATTTAATTTATTGTTGATTTTAATTGATTGGATCATTGGGCAGAGGGTTACTGTTGGTCGAGAACAGGGGAGCAGCAGGCGTCGAGGATGCGAGTGCGGTATCTTACAGCGGTTCTCCGGCAGGATGTTGAATATTTCGACCTCAACGTCGGCACCAGCAGTGAAGTCATTACCAACATCACCAGTGACAAACTCGTCATACAAGACTGCCTAAGCGAGAAGGTGCCCAACTTCATAATGAATTGCGCCACCTTCGTCGGATGCTACGCGGGAGGATTTTCCATGACATGGCGACTGCCGCTGGTGGGATCGCCTACAGCGGTGCTACTCGTCATCCCCGGCATCCTGTACGGCCGCATCCTCATGGAGCTAGCTCGGAAGATGCGGAGGGAGTACCAGAAGGTTGGCACGGTGGTGGAGCAATGCGTTTCCTCCATCTGCACCATTTACTCTTTTTGTGGAGGAGGAGCGCACCATAGCCAAGTTTTCTGCCACGCTTGATGACTCCGTCAAGCTCGGTCTCTACCAGGGCCTCATGAAGGGACTGGCCGTCGACAGCAATGGCATCATCTTTGCCATTATGGCTTTCTTGGTTTGGTTCGGCAGCCGCATCGTCATGTATAACGGCGGCAAGGGCGGCACCGTCTTCGCTGTCAGCAACTCAATCATCTTCGGCGGCTTGTAAATTCCCAATTTTCTTCTTCTTCCCTTCTCTCCTCTCCTCTCCTCTCCTTTCCTCTAACAAAGTTTATTGGGACAGGGCACTCGGTTCGCGGCTCTCCAATTTGAAGTATTTCTCTGAGGCGATCTCCACCGGTGAACACATCTTGGAGGTGATCCGGCGAGTGCCGAAGATAGACTCTGGCATCTCGAATGGAGAAGTTCTAGAGAACTTGTCCGGGGACGTGGAGTTAGAAACGTGGAGTTCACATACCCTTCCAGGTCGGACAACTACATATTCCAGGACTTCAACCTCAATGTGCCAGCAGGGCGAACTGTGGCATTGGTGGGAGGCAGCGGGTCAGGAAAGTCGACGGTGATTGCGCTGCTAGAGCTGTTCGCCAACGAGATTCTGCTCGACGGGACAAACATCAAGAGGCTGCAGCTGAAATGGTTAAGATCGCAGATAGGGTTGGTCAGCCAAGAGCCCGCTTTGTTTGCCACCTCTATTAAAGAGAATATACTCTTTGGGAAGAAAGACGCCACTATGGAGGAGGTGGTGGCCGCCGCCATGGCTGCCAATGCCCATAGTTTCATCTCGCTACTTCCTCAGGGATACGACACGAAGGTAAGATGTGTGTTTTTTATCACCTGTCACTAAACCACTTTCCTCTTCAGCATTACTTGTAAAAAGCATGCTGAACTAGTTCAAACATGCTAAAGGTATAAATTAATGTGGATAGTAGGTGGATAATGAGCTAAATTTATAGACTATCAGATTTTACTCCAATATCTTTTTGTCGGTTGACTGTGTATGATTTATGAGTCTTCAGGTAAATAAAAGGGGGAGATTCTATTTTATAGGCATATTGACAAATACAAAAATCATTGATATTCAAACACGAGTTTTGCAAATAATAGAACATTTTGCTGTCAATGACAAAGAATACTGCTCGAACGAAGAGCAGCTAGATCAGCATTTTTTTAAAAGTTAATTTGGGAAACAATGACGAACTAAATAGTTCAATTAACCGGCAAAAAGAATAGTTGAATAGTTCTTTCATGAATAAACTTTAATTGTAGGTTGGATGTCAATTCGGATGGATTGAATAGGATTTAAATTGGGTTAGAATTTTTTTTTAAAAAAAAAAATCTTAATCCAAATCTGAATACAACTTAAAATCTTTAAATTATTATATAATTTATATCATACCGAAAATTTGGTATACCTAAATTTCAATATATCGAAATTTTAGTATATCAAAATTCGATATCAATATGATTTTTTCTATGTCAGATTTTTTAATTCAATATACGATATATAAGTTTGAAGTTCGGTATAACATACCAAATACACCTATCAACACAAGCCTTTTTTTTGTTTGCGCACGTGATCTTTAACGATACATAGTTAACGAGCTACAAAATATTTTTGTTCATGTCCGTAGAATATTTTTTTTATTGTCTCTCCTCAGCTCTCAACTGCTTGTTTTAGAATGTAGTCAATTTTAGAATGTAGTCAACTTGGTATACCTGGTCGATGGTAGCTTCGTGGTATCGTTATTGGGTATGAGGATTATTGTTGAGTTGATTTAATTTATTGTTGATTTGAGATGATTAAGGTGATGATAGAGGGCTACTGATGGATGAGAACAGGGAAGTGACAGACGTTACATATGCGGTCGTGATATCTTAGGACATCCATAATGGGATATTTGGAAAGGATATTTATTCAAATATTTCCAAACCCTAAATATCCATCAAAGGGATGGAGATGGAGATATTAGAAATCATCACGTAAAAAGTTTTGCCGGAGTATTTTTATTTTTTTTAAAATAAAAATAAAAATAAAAAAGGTGTGAGTTGTAGCACAGCCTATGCGCCTAGCATGAGCGCGTGGGTGGACTTGCAGCAGGGTCCACCACGTGTTGCAGTTGTCTTTAATTTTTTTTAATATTATTTTTAAATTCAATGTGAATGGAACTACAGATATCTGATGGGTGAGATATTTGATTATGAAATTGAAAATTTTGAAAGTGAGATATTTAATGGGTAAGACTTATAATATTTGATTTATAATATATTTAATTGTGAAATTTATAATATTCAAGAAGTTAGATATTTAATTGATAATGTAGACTTGCAGATCAAACATATTTAACAGAAATATTTACTCAATATATTGATGCCTTTAGAGCATGATCATGTCCGAAAGTCGAAGAGACGGATGCTGGGGACGTGGCGCTCTCGCTGACTTCCGGTGGACTTCGCTCCCGCCTGCAACACAAGCAGCGTCAGTGCCGAGCCAGGGCAGGGGTCCCCGGTGATGGCCCTCGGACGCTTAAGTCAGTCTCCGGTGAAGCAAGAAGCAAAGAGAACTGTAGCGCAACAGTAGAAATCGCGAGAAAAGTATGCCTCCGTCGATGCCTGGACCCCCCTTTATATAGGGCTCCTGTAGTGTGTGTGCACGCCTCTTAAAGCGAATACATAATCCCACGCTTTTCCTGAAGAGACATGTCAGTAAAGTGTCCCTAACACAGTACCTTAACTGGCTGAGCATATTGTTGGTGCAATCGACCTCTAGGGTTTCGATGTTTAACAATATGACCAAGGATTGACCCAAACAGGACTTGATGTTTGGGAGAGAGAAGTTTAGTCAAGACTAGATGACTAACAAAGGTAAGTTCTAACCAAAGGTTAGGCAAAGTGGAAGTCCCGGTGAGTGAAGTCGGGCCCTAATGAGTGAAGTTAGGTGGTAGAAATCTCAGTGAGTGAAGTCGGGCCCTAGTAAGTGAAGCTAGGTAGTGGAAGTCCCGGTGAGTGGAGCGGGGCAATGGATGTCCTAGTGAGTGAAGCTAGGCAACCCTAAGAAGGTAGCCCTAGGTTTACTGTACTATTTTTATCTATTGTGCTAACTCAGTGTTGGTAAGTCGACGGGCTGACCGGGTAGCTAGCATGAAATCCAGACGGGTTGACGGGCTGACCGTACGTCTGGTAGATTAGTTAAAGTAAGTCACTGGAGGAGAGTGACCTGGTGAGGACGCGTTCCCCGTTCGAGGGAACAGTAGGCGTCGATCCAACTTAGAATCATTTCTAGAATTTAAGTTGAGATCATGACTAGATTCCGGTCTCGGTGAGATGGAATCTAATTACTACTCTTTTACTTTAATTGTGCTAACTTCTGTTTTGCAGGATAGTTTAACTGTTATTTTGCTTCGGACTAACTCTTTCTTGCAGGAGAAGGACTTTTTGGAGAAAGGTGGTCCGGGCGCTCGGATTAGTCTGGGCGTCCGGAATCGGTTCAGGCGCCCGAACGTAAAAATTCTATCCTGTTGTCACGAGGAGCGCGCTGATTGGTTAGACCTAAGTCACGGTCCGGGCGCCCGGAGCATCCTATATAAGGAGGTCTCACCCTAGAGCAAAATACAACAACGACATCTGCTCTACTGCGTTGTGCCCCTACGACGCTGCGAAGCTTCTCCGACAACGTGCTGATTTTTCTATCCTTTATTATTGTCGGTATTTCCTTTTTAAAAGTTCTTGTACTTTCATTTGTAATATTTAGTCGACTAAGGCTCCGAACCAAATAAATCATTTCTTGTTAGCATTGTTCTCTTTCTTTTCCGCTGCGTACTCGCTACGATAATTTTTCGATCGATATTCACCCCCCCCCTTTATCAACTTTCACGATCCAACACATATATCTGAAGTGACAGTGAATGTTTCCGTCGCACGATCCTCTGTCTGACCATGCCGCCCATCGGCGACACTAACTCCCAAAAGGATGTCGAAAGATACCCTATTGTGTCTGTTGCTTGGCCGAACGGAATGACCGCTCGGCTAAAAGTCCCCTGTCCAATTGTTGGCATAGAATCAGACCCTCCATCCAAAAATATCAAAGTAAAAAGAAGGTTAGATGAAGCACATGGCATGGACGAATGTACGAGGGTAGAATAAGCTTACCCCAGTAGTGCCTTGGCAGAAGCGGTCAACTAGCTCCTTAGGTGAGCTTGAGGCTGCTTAGGTTCAAGAATCCGTCCAAATTTGCGCCAAGGGTCTTTGAATCTTTATTAGGTGCTCTGAGGCCAGGGACTTAGCTAAGTGTGTGAAAAGAAAGTCATGAGTGGGTAGCCTAAGGATCGTCCTGATCTGCCTTTATTTACTTGGCTCACTTGGTGTTGTGGAGTTGGATTTAGATTTGCTTTTGGATTTGGAAAGGGGCGTGGAGTGTATTGTGGAATGGGGTCATGCTGGCTCGGTCGGAGGCATCATCAAAAAGGCAACCGACTCTGCTGGGAGATCTCCGATCAGTAACTCAGAAAGCGAAGGCGTCCGCTCGGATGAAGTTGAATTAGGCCGACCAGTTGCGGCTTTAGGGGCGACTAAGGTATAACTCTCTCCTCGCTTGGAGCATGGTTGCACGATCGATGTCGCAGTGGATGCTTATGGAGTTGCGGTCGTCGATCGAACATGCATTGCTGATCGGCCCCTTTTGCAACATCGACGGTGGATCAGGGGTTCGGCAGAAGTCATGGATTATGAGGGAACAACAATCGAATGCAATGAAGGCCGGGCGTTACCATTTCTTCAGTGTTGGTGACTGCATCACTCCCATCAACTTGGCTGGCCTCCTCTTCGTTGATCAGCTCCTCAGATTGGTCAATCGGTGACATCCCATGACTCTCCATCTTGGCCTCCCCCCGAGAATCCATCTCTTTATCTGCTAAGTTTGTGGAATCGTCCAACAAAGCCTTCCACATGGTTTTAGCTGCAAAATAGAGAAAAAAAATCAGTTTGATCCAACAGAAATAAGAGGAAGAATGTCTCACCGAAGCTATCAAGCAGTCGGGTTAGGATGGGACTCAACCCGAACATATACAACATTCCCTAAGTCAGCAATTTGTGGATATGGTATTTCGGCTAGCTGAGAGGAGGCCTCGAGGTAGACTGATTCCCATTTGTACTTGCTCAACATGGGAGGATTGGGCAACTCCATTTGCCACTCGATCAGGAAAGTTACGGGACGAACCGGTTAGAGATAGAAGAAGTGGGATTTTCAACCTTATTAGAGGAAGACATTTTATCAAAAAATACTACATCCACTCGGGCTTGGAGTTGCAAAGGGAAGTGAAAATAAGAACATACTTAAGAGGAAAAAGGATGTAAAGGAAAGTGGAGGCTAACCATAAATTGGTCCTTAAAGAAAGTAATAAAACTGGTTGGAGGAAGATCAGGGCGGCCTTATCCAGAAGGGACGATAATACAATGGTCGGGAGGAATATAGTAATTGAGGCGCATCTCGTTCACCTCCCCGCCATAGAAATAAGAAGTGGTGGAACTGTACCAGAATCCATGGACGGTGATGGGTGGGCTAGAAGCCATGAAAAAGGAACAAAGGGGATAAAAATTGAGAGAGAAATGGAACTTACTAAGGGAGCAAGAAGTTTGAAGGACTAACGGCAAGGACAACCAGAGAGAAGAGAAGAAGAAGAAGATGTGAAAACGATAAAGTACCGTTGAAGCACAAACTTTAAAATCTCTAGCGAGGATCTCTAAGAGTCGTTCGATCAAAGGCATAGAAAAGAGAGATTTAATCTGGATCGTCGAATTCGAACCAATAGCAGTCATATCAAAATCTCAACAAACACCTGTCACATCAGATATTCTTTTATCTAGCGTTCAACACGTGGTAGCAAACTACATGCAACATTTATGAGGGATGGGAGACACTAAACAGGCTTATGATGAAACAGTGTGCTCATTATGTTCAACATTAATGATAAGTGACGTGCCCTATTTCCAAGGTATTATAGTGACGTCAACTCAAGCTGAGCGACAATATAATGAAGAAGTGTTCGACTGGGAGACAAGATATCCTAGAAACGCTAGCAGCTAAGTATGATGTCGGATTCAACCAGTGATAATAAAGGAGAACGAACGCTCGATCAGATGACCAAGAGCATAACAGTACAAGCGTTCAGTCAGTCTAACTTACAGCTTCCTTCAACAAAAATTGAGAGAGAGGCTTGTGATACGACAATTGAGGTACCCCCAAGTCAGGTCAAAATCCAGGGGACCGACTGACATGGCAATCAAAGTCAAGAAAGGGTCAACCCTTGAAGCCAGCACAGTCAATCATTGTGGCCAAGAGGTTATGCGACCGGTTGGACCATTAGGCCAAGAGATTATCTGACCAAGCCATCGGGCTGGTCGGGCGCCAAGCCTCTCAATATGGATGAATAGCTTAAGACGAGTCAGCACTCTTCAGGATCAAGATTTCTTTAAGACAGCATAACTAAATAGCTTAGTCGAGCAGTTTAGTCGATCGAAACTACAGTTTGATCGAACAGAATGGACACCCGATTCGATTGAACTCTTTGGTTAAAACCGATAGGCCGAGAAAGGGACGAGTCCCTGACGACATTCTATATAATCGATCGGCCAAGCAACTACTAACCGAGTCATGGGAAATGCTGTCTGTTTGCCAAGTAAGCAGGTTGTGGACCCCCCCGCCCAACGATTTCATATTCTTTTTTGGCATGTTATGTCATGAAGGACAATGAATATTCTATATGCAAGTTGTGCATCAGAAACTTTCTCTATGCCAAACACAGAGATTGCAGGTCTATTTTGGGAAATGTGTCAGAACATCTCTATGATTTTTATTTTCTGGAAATGCTTTCAGATTTGTGCACATATAAACAGTAATATTATAAAAATGAGTCTCCATCTATACATGTAAATACACTCACATTACATGGAACTATGCAATTTCCATTATTGTTCATCACTTTTTATCGATCACTGGGGGACCTATGTCGAGACCCCTTCTTTGGTCCGGTCACTAACTCTCCTTTTGATACACAAGAGTGCTTTGAGATTATCTTTTAATGACGAGGAGCCTTCCATATCCATCGATCTCAGACAGAATTAATTATTGAATTTAATTTTTAGTAAAAGTTTCTTAAGTTTAATTAATTTTTTTTTTAAATGATCAAACTCTTCATTGTGATTTTAATATTTTAAAGTGCTTTTAATCAAGACTATGTAATATAATCAAATTGGTAAAAAGTTATATATATAAAAGTAGTATTTTATATATAATATTTTTTAATCAAATTAAATAAAAATTAATTTACAATAGCGTTAAAATAAAGATATTTCATAAAAAATATAATGGAGAGTCTTTTAATTTGTTTTTAAAAAAATCATCCTTTTCATTTTTTGCACAATAAAAGATCCATAATTGACGTGGTTTTTCCAAAATAAAGGGTTAATTTTTTTTTAAAAAAAATCTATAAATAATGATAGAAAAATATATTGGTAAATGAGTCAACGAGCGAAAAGAACGGAGAGAAAATTAATAAAATAAACCCTGAAAATTAACGAAATGACGCATTGCTGTTTTACTGAGACAAAAACATAATTAAAAAACTTATTTTCCTTTTTTTCACATAATTTACTTGTGAGTTATCCTTATAATTTATCTTTATATGTCCAAATTAAACAACCATAATGCCGAACAATTTTTGTTTTTTCATTTTTTATCCCAGCGAAGTGTCTCTCTTGTTCATCAAAATGACTTCTTATTGTATCTCTATCACATCTTCTACCACAAAAATCTCCTTCTCTTCCACATTCTATGGAGTTTTTTTTCTCCTCCATCATTCGAGAAACTTGAAATCTCTTTATTTTTTTTCATTCTTTTCAATTGATCTGCCTCATGAGTTTGTAAAGAATGACTTGGCAAAGAACTAATTATAATATAGAGAGATTTTTAAACTCTGTAATTACAATATAATTATTTTTAAGTCAAACTTCGTAAAAATTTAAAAATAATAATTGCATCAATAATATTTTTTTTAGTTTAATCAACACTTAAAAGGTACTTTCCATGAGAAACTTTTACAATATTTCATTACCTTTCATGAGCAACACTTCAAACTTACTTTTGAAGGTATAAAATTTCACCATTGAAGTAGCGAGAACTTACAATTCCCACATTCCATAAGGTAATCAAAATCTAAATAGGTCAAACGTAATTCAAAGGAAATTAGTTCCCGCCAAATGAGATTCGGATCTAACTGGACAAGTCAACTATCATATATATCTCAACCTTAGCTACTAACACCTCCTCGGTCTTAGCCTCGGATCTTGATACCTGAGTCTCAATTAATCTTGGATTCTGGCCTCACATGTATCTTACTCGTAGTTGCCGACACTCTCATCATCAATCCTAGATCCTAGCATTACCTAGGTCTTGGATCCCGACCTCACCCTTGTCTCGGTCACAACTACCAACATCTTCAGCATCAATGTCAGATCCTAGCATCATCGGAGTCTCAGTCTTAGTATCAGTTTTAGCCTCACATGTATTTCGATCATAGCTTCCGACACTCTCAGCATCATTCCCATATCCAGCATCACCCAAGTCTCAGTCTCAGTCTTGGATCCCAGTCCCACCCTTATCTCGACTGTAGTTGTTGAAATCTTCAACATCAACCTCAGATCTCGACATCACCTTGGTATGAGTCTCAGTCTCGAATCTCATTCTCACCCTTGTCTTAGCCTCAGCTATCGATACTTTCAACATCAATGTTAGATTCCAACATCACCTGGGTCTTTGTCTTAAATCTCAGCACCACTCATATCTCGGCCTTGGTCATCAACTTCATCTATCATCAAAGTCACTTCACATTGATGTCAATTCCTGATCCGTCCTAGGATCGAACCACACTAACCCCTCAGTAATGATGCCGGTCTTCTCATAAGGTACAGATGATGAATATTTCAGAACACGTGACACTAGATAGATGAAGAAATGGTTAAAGAATTGTCGGATCGGTCATCTTCATTATTAGTTGGTTCGAAAAGTTAAGTACCTAGATTTAAATAAAAGAAAACATCCTCATTTACTAATTAACTACTAACTCATTCATTAATCACTAACATCAACATTGTTCTACTAACTCAACTACATACTTCAAATACATTAGCTATCACCACTAATTATAACTCATCAACCTACTAATTGTCACCTCATCAACTACTAATCAATACTTCCAACAGGCACGTTGTCCCGCGCGCGTCACAGGCTCGGCAGAGGGTCCAACAGCCGGCGCGGCTTGAAGGACTTAGCGGCAATCCTTCTCTTTCGCAGTCGCTCAGCAACAATAAAGGCCAGCTCAAGAGACTGAGAAGCATTCAGCCTCGGGTCGCAGCGTGGGAATTGGAAATGGCAACAATGCTACTGTTCAAATCATAGAATCATATAGCACAATTGAGTCAAAAGGTCGAGTTTTGAGTCCACAGGGGGCCTTGGGTGTTCCCGTGCATGGGATCACTGACCCAAGTGACAATCTGACCTGCTCCTCGGACGGCCCGGATCAGATGAGGAAGCTTCACCCTCAATTTTTCTGCTCCCATCCTTGTTATAATGGTGATCCTCCCGGGATTGTTCTGGGGGTTCATGACCTCAATCAGCTTCACTAGCTCTTTGGGGTCCATCTTGTCACTCACCTACCAGTACAATTAAATTATATATAATTTAAAGACATGGTATTAATGATTAATTAAGCAGAAAGGAGTACGTAGTATATATGCATGCTCACCTTGACGCCTAGGGGATTGGCAGCGCCACAGAGGAACTCAACGTGTGCACCATCGAGTTGTCGGGTACGTTCTCCCACCCAGAGGAAGTGGGCGGAGCAGTCGTAGAAGAGACCTGAAGTAGAGTACTCACGAGTGAGGGCCTGCTCATAGGGAAGGAGAAGGCACTCGTGGGAGGTCCAGAACTCGGTTGTGGTCAGGATGGTGAGCCCAGCGGCAGCCATGAAACCCAAAGCCTCGTCCACCCGGTGGGCCAATTCCTGATGCCTGTTCGAAGCAAAACAACAATTCAATGATTGTAATTGGACTTATTCAGTCAGGATGATCAGCAAAAAGCAGCTAGCCATCCCATTTGCAAAAGGGATTTAATTTGATGAACGCTCACTTGTCACCCTGCCCGCTGTGCTGAGTGAAATCGAGGTTCCACTGGGTTACACGTTGCATGGCAGCATAGCCACCGGCGGCAAACTCCCGGAGAAGGTTGAGCGTCGCCGCGGACTGACAGTAGGCTCGGATCATCCTTTGAGGGTATGGAATCCTCGATTTCTCGTCGAATGAAGCGTCGTTGATGATGTCGCCTCGGTAACTTGGAAGCTTCACGCCATTCTTCTCCTCGAACGGATCCGACCTAGGCTTGGCGAACTGCTCGGCCATTCTCCCCACCTAACACAATTACCACAAAAATTAAAAAAGATCAACAGTGATCCCGTCCGGAAACTGAGTCAGACGGACCGTCGGGTGAGGTGACGAGAATGTTGACTGAATTGCGACGTCCCGGAGGGGGGTGTGCTGAGATGGCTCCCGTGTTGACCAAGTCTTCAGAAGTCCTCTGGTCAACGCTACCTGCAGCCAGTGACCGGGTTGACCCACCCCTCGGTACCCCGATACTCGAGGCAGATCCAACGAATATATGAGTACCAGATTAAGCCATAAAATAATGAAAATGCATATGGAATATGAACGAGGAACGTACCCTAGTCCAGGGGTGCCCTCGGATGGGACGCGGCTTGAGCTGTCGTGACCCGGAAGAGCAGATGACTCTGATCAGGCTGGAGAGAGGGATCTGACGACGCGAAGCAGGATGCTGCACGGAGCCGGGAGACAAGTTGCAGGTCGGAAGATAATAGCGGCACGCAGGCCGGGCTAAGACACTGGCACACAAGCCGGGATAAGACACCGACACGTAGGCCGAGAGGTACTAGCTGCACGCAGGCCGCGACACGAAACCAGCGCCGACCGAGAAATGAGATCGGCACGCAGGGCGGGACACGACTTCGACACGCAGGCCGGGACACAACTTCGACACGCAGGCCGGGAAATAATAGTGGCACCCAGGCCAGGACAAAATGGCGGCAAGGAGGTAAAACACAAATCACACAGTCCAAAACACAATCGCGGCTTGAAGGGCATAACACAAAAATGGCTCGATGGCCAGAATATTGCTGAAGACACTCGCCAACATGGGTCGGATACCGGATCGACCTCGGAAATGTACGCCAATGCCAATCGGGGCCGTCTATGGCGATGGGGAATGACTGCAGCACGGAAACCGTCCGCGACGATGGGACTTGGCTACTACTCGGAAGCCCTCTGCGATGCTGGAGGCTACTGTTAACGCTGGTCAACGATGACTGGTCACTGCGACGAGGAAGACAGTCGAGGTGGTGTCGGTCCGGTGGCGGCACCGTGAGGCGTGCGTGAGCAGGGAGAAGAGGAGGAGTCGACGCTGCCGTTGACCGACGGGGCTTCACATACGGTGCTTGGGCTGTGGTGTGTCTCCAATGATAAAGAGGGGACAAGAGAGGCAGCTCTGCCGTGAGGTAAGGCGAGGGAGGTGGCAGCCAGCATCGGACGGTAGCATCTCGTGCTTGATGACAAGCACGGTCATCAGAGATGGGAGAGAGAGCAGAGGAGACGGGCGGTGGCGGGCTACCTGGTGGAGGCAGCGTGGACCAAGGAGGTGTTGTGCGATGCGGAAACAGCGTGCCCGAAGGTCTGGTCGGCATCACAAGGAGAAGAGGGAAGAAGTGGTTGTCGCGAGGAGGAAGAAGTGGCTATCGCCGGCGTTGCGAGGGTGGCGGCGAGAGAGAGGGAGCGACACAGTGAGGAGAGGGAGAATTCTTCAGAGACCTCATTAAAAATCCAGCTCAGAATTTTGATGAGATGGTGGAAAAAGCTGCTTCTTACATCAAAGTGAAAGAAGCGCAAGCAGCTCGAAGGAAGGCTGAAAGACCACCTCCCTCCGCCAACAAGTAAGAAAGAAGGGTACCTCAACCACCTCCTCAACCTCTGCCGCGCACCTGGGAAGTTAGACCCGCACCTCGAGTTGCCGCTGTGCATGCTCCCCGACCAGGGCCATGGAATAATCGGTATTGTACCTATCATCAGTCACGTACGCATGCAGGGGTGGTTCGGTACGGTATACCAAACCACCAACTCCCATACCATTACCATACCAGAAAATACGGTATAAAATTTTTTTATACCGATACCGTACTAAAATTTCGGTATACCGAATTTCGATATATCGAATTTCTAATATTCAATAAATTTTCGGTATCGGTACTGTATACCGAAAATTTCACTAAAATTCATATACCGATATCGATACCGAACATTTCAGTATGGTATTTTACCGTACTAAAATTTTCGATATACCGTAAAATCGGTATAGTTCGGTAAATTTCGATACGATATGTGCGATATACCGAAATTTCGGTATTTTTTCCTACCCCTATACACATGACACTAATCATTGTTTTCAGTTTGCTCGAGACTCCAAGCGGACTGCCAAGATGGGTTTACCTCCGCCCGAACTAGCCCCTCAATTGATCAAGCTGATGGAGGAACAAAGGGGCACAACTGGACAAGCCGGGCAATCTCGGCCCGACCTCGCAGGACCTAGCACTCATCAACCTGGCCGGGGACTTTTTCCCTGGTTTATGGTCTCTAGTGACTGGGGGATTCGTCTGAGTGTGCGCAGAGCAACAACGTCATCGTCCCGGTCATTTCTCACCGTCAACCGCCCGTGTGAACCTTTCCAGGAGGGTACCCGGTAGATTCAACGCTTCAGTGACTCCGTCAACTTTCTGCACAACAAGGCTCGCCTTCATCCGACTCAGCTTCCGGACGAGATCAAACAACAACCCATTCGATCTCCGCATCGGCTAAGATATGAAGAAAACCGATTACCATGCATGATTTATATATGATCAATCAATCTTACCCTGATGACAGGCATCTGGCCGCCGAACATGAGAACGACGGCCATCTGGTGGAGAATCCGGAAGGTATCCCCAATGTTGTCGGCGTTGAACTCCTTGAAACTTTCCGCGCAGTCGCCTCCCATCAAGAGAAACGCTTTTCCAAGCGCAACATCCTTTAGCCGCTCCTCTAGGTGGCAGACCTCCCCAGCGAACACGATCGGAGGGAAATGATTGATTTTCTTCAGAACTGACTCGAACTCCACCTTGTCTGGGTAATCCGGCAGTTGGAGTGCCTTCTTGGCCCTCCAACTCGTCGCCGACCATTTCCTGAACTTGTCCTTGGCAGCCGGGACCACATCCTTGTTCTTGGCAGGTTCCGCTTCGTGGACAGAGGAAACCGGACGGGAAGAGACCTTCCGCTGAGCAACGCGAACGAGCGACGGGACGAAGGAGGTGCGGTTGGCAGGGAGAGACTGCTGGCGGTGGAGGAAGGAGGTGCCGTTGACGGGGAGTGACTGCTGGCGAGGGAGGAAGGAGGTGCCGAGTGCCATTAGTCCCACCCTAGAGTTCGATGAGAAGCGGGAAACCCATCCTAACGAGAGGAAGTGGCGAGGGTTGAATAAGCAAATTGCTTTTGTCTCTTTTTGAAATGACCTTTTTACCCATCTTCCTTCTTTAAACAAGTTATTTGAACTCCTTTATTTGTATTTGTTTTTCAATTTTAATTTACTTTTCTTTTTAAAATCAATTTTATTTATTAATTTTTTAATCAAAATTTTTTATTTTTTTATTTTATATAATTTTTTAACATATGTCACCCATTATATGACCCATATTTATTTATAGTACGAAGTAATAGGTATATCTTCAAATATATTGGAGTAAAATTTAAAGGCAATATTGATTAAAATTTTTATTTTTTATATATTTTTATTTTTTTTGCGTATATTATTACAGGTCCCTGGGAGGGGGATCGGATCCTTTGGTTCCCTTGTCCTGGTTCGCTCCTGGACCGGGACAAGGGGATTGGTGGGAGGTAATGACCCCCACCTGTTAATAGGTGGGGGCCCATTGCCCCCACCAATGCAAAGGCTAGACCATGAATTGGTCCAGCCTTTGCGGACCAGAAGATCCGCCCCGCAGTCAGATCTTGATCGCGATCTGGTCACAATTAATTGTGATACCTTTTTGGATTTATCGTTTCATCCAGGTTATAGTTTGGGTCAGAGCGGCGCGGTTGGAGGTCGTCCGAAAGGCGCCCCTGCTCGCCGCCTAGCAGCCTGGCCACTTGCCTACCTCCGACGGCTTTTAAGTGGCTTTCAGCCATTCGCACCGACCCAAACTATAATCTGGAGGGGACGGTGAACCTAGGAAGGTATTGCAATCAATTATGGTCGGATCGTGGTCACTATCCAACCACAATTAAGAGTGGTCCATCCCCTGGTCCACTTTTTTGTGGACCAAGAGATTTGGCTCCGTTCTCGGGGTGATGATGCTGTGGTAGGATATCCAGATTATTACCCAGGCACCCACGGTTCAATTTCCAACTATGACGTATTTGCAAAAAAATTTCCTCCAAATGAGGGTCGCAACCAAAAGATGCTGGACTTCTAGGCTGACTATCACGTGTGCTTCTTGATTTACCCTGGTAACTAGTAAAAAACTTCCATGGCACTAGGTCGATTACCAAGGATAGTTAATAAGATTAATTGGGATTATCATTTTTTTATTTGAAAAAAAAATTATTTATAAGCTATAAATATTTTTTTATTAGTTTATATATATATATATATATATATATATATATATATATATATATATATATATATTATTTTGATCTATATATTTTATATTTTTTAAATTTTTACAAATAATAAATTCTAAAATTTAACTAAAGATTACAAACATATAATTAAAAAGAATTATTAAAAAAATAAAACTGATAAAAAAAATATAAAAAATTAGTTAAAAAAAATAAAACTAAACCAATAAAAAGGTATAAACATAAATAAAATTAAAATTTAAGGTAGGATCCAGAAAAGAATGTGTCAGAAGGTGTGCGAAAAACACCTCTCTTAAATTACTCATCTTTCAATGTTTGATATATATCAAAACACTATTGTCCTTTTAAACTACCCTATCTAACTTTTGACATAATAGAGTTTCTCATTCCTTTAAATTATCCCTTTTAATCTTTAAAAAAAAAATTGATAAAACAAAACCAAGAAAAAAAATAAACAAAACTTAAAAAAAAACAAAACAAAAAAAAAATGAACAAAAGTCAGATTGAAAGGGTATAAATGGAAGAATAAAGATGGGGCTGGGAGGGGGCATGTCATGAGGGTGCGAAAAGCACCTCTCGTTGAATAATTATAGAACGGAGACGAAGTCCCCCTTCAAAACTCAAAATTTTACCATATCTTTTGTATCGGCTGATAAAGTTGAATTGAAAGTTACGCCAATAACTCAATGCCCGGCCCGCAGAGTCACTTTGTTGATATCTGAAAAATAGAATGCATCTCCCCCTCAGAGTCGTTTTGTGATTACTTAGAAAATAGAATGCACCAATCCTTGTTGCCACATGTGTCCTGTATTTTTTTGTTAATCGGATGATCATAATATTCTTAAGATATGTATGATATTCTCGTGATGTACATTGTATCCTTAAGATATGATCTAATTTGTCCGATCGACGAGGAAATACGGGGACACATGATCGTTGGGATAAAGAATCTAAACTTGATTTTAAGGGAAATTTTGTGTCGTCTCTAATCTAGTGGAGCCATAATTCCAATTCTGTTCGGCAACCGAGTCAGCGGATAATTGACCCGTTGACTCAGTTATGGGCTCAGGCTGAATCTGGGCCGGACCCAGCCCGGGTCACGTCTACAGTTGAGGAAGGCTATAATGAAATGAAAGATAACGCTAGATTTAAAAAATACGGCTTCGGCTCTCTCTTCAGAGCAGTTTGTTTAGCATGCACGTACAAATCTGTAAATATTAGAAAGATATTGCGTTGAATTGCTATTGACTTTTGTCGATTCCTTGAAATCTTGTTTGCCGAACGGTTAAAGTGCTATCTCCTTGAATTACTTTATATGGAAGAGGAATGGAGTTCGGTCAAAGAGACATAAAGCTACGTTTAATGTAATTTTATTTATAATATAATTAAATTTATAATATATGTAATCTTAATTATATTACTATGTTTACTAAATTACGTTTAGTAATATAATTATATTATTTTATTTGATGTCAATTATTTTTTTTATAAAGAATGTAATTCATATTATTATAAAATGATAAAAATATCCTACGATCTTTACCAATGGTCGTCGCACCTCTGTCGGAGCTTGCGACAACTAACGGTCATCGTCGTTGGCCTCCTCCGTCGGTACCCGCCACCGACAACCAGTATCGACGATTACGTCGACGACCGATGGAGGTCATCGGCTGCCGACGGAGGTCACCGGTGGCCACGGCCGGCGGAGGTCGCCGACGGCCGGCGGAGGTCGTCGGCGGTCGGCGGTCGGCGGAGGTCGTCGGCGGCAGCCGGAGGTCGTCGGCGGCCGGCGGTGATCGCCGACGACCGACAGTGATCCCCGGCGGCGATCGACATGCGGGGCCGACGACGGTGGGCAACGACAACCGACGACAGTGGACGACAACCACGGTGGACTAGGGATATATTTGACATTTAAATTTTGATTAAACGATGACCTCGTAATATAATCCAATTACATAATATTTACTTTATAATCCAAATTATAAAATTTTATTATTTTTATAATCAAAATTACATTACATTATAAATTTAAAATTAAATCAAATAAAATAATGAATCATTTAATTTTGGTTAATCGTTGTGCTCGAACAGCTCGAGCTGACATTGTTACCTTCTTTGGTCAAGGGAGACTGCCCCATTGCAAGATGTACACAGAAATGTATCCTCGTGGGTAGGAAGATCCGCCAATTGTATATGGATAAGGTTTGCATAAAAAATTAACTAGGCCCTAAAAAAAAAAAAAAATAGATCCGTTATTTTAGCGGTCCCTCTAGTACCAATCCTATAAATATGGAGGAAGATTCATGCAGGTATACAGATCATAAGCGTACGGCGGGATAAACTCCAGGTCGTCAGTTCCTGAGAATCGACCCCTGACAATTACGTCAGAGATATCATATATTTATTGTCTGTGTTACACTCTGGGGGCATTAATCGGGCCCTCAAGCCATAATGAAGAATGCACTCAATTAATTAATTTTTTTTTTAAAATAAAAATTAGAATGCACTCAATTAATTTTTTAAATACTCACGATTGATTCGAATTTCAATTACGGTCATTGTAATGTATTTTCCTTTAGAATAAAAAAATCTAAGTCGTTGACGGCTTGATGACGAACTGTTGGCACTTTCGAATTTATGCCAATGATCGATAAAATTTTTTTTAAGGTTAGAGTTAGATAGATAACTTTCAAAATTATTTGATATAAAGAGTTATGTAATTGAGTGAGTTGAATGTCTAGACGTCCGCAAATGAGTCAGATCTTTTAATTTGATCTAGACACTTCGATTTTTCAGTGAGTAGATGTTCTCATAATGTACGGGGATTTGGATAAGATAACACTAAGGCTACGTAGGGTAGAATATAATTTATCTTATAATATAATCAGGATTAAATTACAAGGTTGATTATTTTATTTATTTTAACTTTAAATCTGTAATGTAATGTAATCTCGTTTATAAAAGATAGTGAAATTTTGTAATCTGGATTATACAAAGCAAATACAATATAATCCGATTATATTACGAGGTCACTGTTTAACCAAAATTTAAATGTCGAATATACTCCTAGTCAGTCGTCGCCCGCCGATTGCCCGTCGGTCGCCGCCCACCCATCGCCACCGTCGGTCGTCGCCGTCGACGGCCGCAAGCTCCGACAGTGGTGAGCAGCGGTCGTCAATAGAAGTCGCAGGATATTTTTATCATTTTATAATAATATGAATTACATTCCTTATAAAAAATAATGTATATCAAACAAAAGAATATAATCATCCTTGTAATCAAATATTACATACACTATATTACTAAACATAGTAATGTAATCAAGATTACATTACAAATTTGATTACATTACAAGCTCGATTATATTACACCCAACCAAATGTGAGACCAGATCCTCTGGTCCAGAATTTTCAGGACCAGAAGAGGCCTTATTTATTTATTGGATGGGTGGACTGGCGGGTGAGGTTCAACCCATCCAACCAATGAATGAGCAAGGGACCAAGATTGGTCCAGAAATCCGGGACCAGAGGATCCCTGCCTACCAAATATAGCCTAAATGCATATGCTACGAATGTGGAATTTTTATTTTTATTTTTACTCGGGAATTAAGATTTTACTTTTACAATTTAAAGATTAAGGTTAAAGAGTTTAAGATAAAAAAAAAATTAAGTACTCAGGAGTTATATATTTACGATGTCTAATAGTATTTTTATTATTATTAGTTTTTGTTTATTTTTTTAGCTCTGAATTAAGCTAATTAAATTTTATTTTTAAGGTGTATTTGATTCAAATCATCATATATAACTTTGGATATGTGATTATCTAATAATCACATAATAAGGTTATAAGAAATATAATATAATATAATGTTATTTAGTTAACTTATAATGTAATAAAGATTTTAATATATAACATAGTTTAATATTTTATTATATTACTAAGTACAAAATTAAATATTATTATTATTATTTAACTTTAGGGTATATATATATATATATATATATATATATATATATATATATATATATTATAAAAATTTTAGGGGTATATTATCCCAAAATAAAAATATCAGAGGATATTTTTAGTAAAAAACTTTGATAACCCTAAAATGATGAAAAATCTCACTTTCCGAGGCTTTTAGATTTCGGGTTAAATGCTCCTTTTGCTGACGTGTCAAGCATAGATTATTACTCGGGAATCGTCAAAGACAAATAAGATTTTTATTGATAATCTTGAATGGATAACCAAAGTTATCAAAATAACCTCCAACCAAATACATCTTTAAGGTTTAGAGGTTAAGTTATAATGTTCAAACTAAAAAAAAAAAAATTAAAACTAAAAAATTGTAAATTCTCACGGAGTATAATATATGTATTTAAGATTAAGATTTAAGGAAATGTTGATTTAAAAAAAAAGAATTGAGGTGTTGTGCGGACGAGTGTTTTTTTATCTTGCGCAATTTTTTGTCTGTGTCAGTGCACGACAGCTACTCAAGGCACTTGGAATTGATCCAAGTGCCTCATCGTTTTTTTCTTGTTGATGGAGAGTTTTTTTTTTAAATCAATGTTTCCTTAAATCTTAAACCCTAAATATATATAATATATTCAGTGAGCATCTAAAATTTTTTAGTGTTAATTTTTTTTTTAGCTTAAAAATAATAACTCAACCACTAAACTCTGGCGGAGCTAAAAAAAATAAACAAAAAAAATACTATTAGGTGCCTAAATATATATCACGTGAGCATCTAAAATTTTTTAATATTAAATTTTTTTAGCTTGAATATTATAACACAACCCCTAACTCTAATATTTTAGCTTGAATAGGCACTTATCTGCCACACGCAAGGTTCGTTTCCCACAAAAATACTATGTATCGCCTACACAAGGTCTCAAAGGAATACTCAGTATCAAGAGAAACATAGCATTCATTTCCCCAATAACCTAACTCGGTCTCAAAGGGGTGAATTACTAGTTTCCACTCACGATAACTATTTTTTATCCCTTATTTTTTCTCTTTGAATGTTTTCAAAGTATCAAACTTGAACAAACTTTCATTTTTTTTTTCTTGGGATTGATTTTTTCAAATGAGTTTACATGATCTGAGTTTATCCAGTAACCAAAATGTAGTTGAGAGGTCACCATAGAAGCACAAGTACTAGTCCAATTCTATGAATCATGACTATTTTAGAGTTATCAACCATCAAATATAGGCATAGTGTATAGAGATCCTAAACAAGGCCAATACTTAAACTCTTATAGTAAAAACATTGCTTACTTCATGCTATCATAGATAGAAAAAGATAGGTTACTAAACATAATAGCACCATAAGTAACCAATAAACCACATGGAATCTAGAATAAACGTGCTAATATTTTGCAATAAGGACAAACAAACATGATGTGATGAATGATGCGACTAGCAAATTTTATTAGGCAAAAAAAATGAGCAAACTAACCCAAATGCATCTAATGCATCCCCCAGACTTAAACTTTTCATTGTCCCAATGTAAACTAAAAATAATATGGAGGAGATTAAAAGGAAGAGAAGTTATCAAATGATGCGTGCCAAATGCCCATGTCATGAACTTCTCCATCATGTAGTTGCACTCCTCCTAATCTTTGAGTCCCATAAAAGAAAATAGACAACAAAAATTAAATAGAGGATACAAATTTATCATAAAGAAAGAAATGAAACTAGAAAGAAACTAAAAACATGAATGAAAACAAGATTGAAGAACTTGGGTTGCCTCCCAAGAAGCGCTTGTTTAAGGTCATTAGCTCGACCACCTCATTAGATTTATCGAAATCTCGCTCTTGGAGGAGTAAGATATTTTAGAACCCACCTACTAAGGGCTCTTATTATGGAGGGAGCTTTCAATATATGAGTTAAAAAATGAAGTATCGCTCTCTCCATCTTCATCTTCTTTGAAGTTCTCTCAGGTGGTCGAAGACGGTTCAGTGTGAGCTTCCAATTATTAGCCCAAGTGAAATCTGAGCATGCAAAGAAAATACAAATCTCCCACAAGCATATTAGATAAGATAGAGTCATAACCATATTAAGATAAGCAGAATAAGAAATAAAAATTGAATCACATCCAACAAAGTCAATGATAGGTACCTCTATAAAATTTTCCAAAAGATCACAAGAAATACTAACCTTACTTTGCTGAGAGATACCTGAAATTTCTAAACATGTAGATGTGACTTCCTATGAATCAAATGATGGTTCTAACTCTGGCTCAGGTGTTGATGATATCAATGATGATGATTCTTGAGACTCTGCTAACTCTGCAAAAGTCCCAACACATTATTCCACAATATGATCAATTCTTACAACCTCTAAGTGTTTTATGGACAAAGGTGGTGATCCTTGAGATGCTGCTTCCACAACACAGCTCCCTACATATTCTTTCATATCATCATCATCAACACATACATCAAAAAATAAATCAACATCTATATCCTCAATAGGAGAATCAATAACAAGAGGATCAATAACTTCACTTGCAATTTTAAATTGATCTACCACATCACATTCATCATCTGAAAATTTAATGTCACTATAACACCCTATAAAATTTAAAGGCAGATCTAAAAACTTATTTACCACTGCATTATCAATAAAATCCTCATCTGAAGAGTCCTCATCTTCATATACATTCAAAAACCTGCACTCAACTATATCAGTGTCACAGGATTTTCCGAAGTCTTTATTTTCATTTAGCCCCACTAACCTTTGTAGAAAAGGAACCCTTAGTGAAGGTTCTGGGAAAGATTGAACTTCCTTTTTCCCAAATCCCCTTTTATCTTTTGGAGGAGGTCCAACTTGCTTATCTAGTGTTGGTGTGATCAATAACCCAACATCGCCACACTTTTCACTAGATCTTATCTGCGAAGGAGGGATATTTTCTTTAAACCATTTTGAAACAATACTTTCAATCTTTGCCCCTAAATGTTTGAACTCCCCGTTCTGTGACTTGTGATTCTCAAGACTCATAGATGGTTGAGTTACAATTTGTTTGACAGGCTCTATAGCATTTATGGCTTGCACTTCATGAATGTTTGAGGGAAATTTCATCCAACTTATGTTCGACCATTCATGGAGGTTCAATGTGACTTGATCAATTAACATATATGCTTCATCTACACTTTTGTCCATAAAAGAATAAAAGATCCTCCAGCTGATGAATCTAATAAACTCTTGTCTAAGAAAGAAATTCCCCCATAGAATATGTGCAGAATGTACCATTTTTCAAAACCATAATGAGGGCACTGTCTTTGAAGACTTTTGAATCTATCCCATGCTTCAAATAATGATTCTCCATATGTCTGAGCAAAATTTGTTATGTTATTCCTCATATACACTGTTCTGCTTGGAGGGAAAAAATGATTCATAAATTTATTCTCCAATTGCTCCCAACTTGTGATACTTTGAGGATGAAGAGAATATAACCAAGTCCTTGCTTTATCCTTGATACTGAAAGGAAATGTCATCAATCGAACTGCATCTGCTGACACTCATTCACATTTCACCATATCACAAATCTCTAAAAATGTTTCAAGATGTAGATAAGGACTTTTTGATACTTCTCCTCCAAATTTTTGATCTTGTATCATGAAAATTAACTCTGGGTCTAGTTGAAAACTTTCTACTTCAATTTGAGGTTGCACAATGGGAGATAAAAATCTTATAGAAAAGGGTGTAGAAAAATTTCTCATGGGCTTTCTTGACATGTTAGTGCTCATGGATATTCAAGAAAAAATTATTAGAAGAAAAAAAAATTAAAAAAATCAAAGACAAGAAATAAAATGCAATATGAAAAGCAAGAAAGAAAATGCAGAATTTAAATTGCAAGAAAGAAAGTGCATAATGAAAACAAGAAAGAAAAGACAAAAGAAAAAAGAAAAATGTCTAGAATAATTCATATGCTAATCAACTAATGTATTTATAAGTTATTATTATTCTTGATGCCTTTAGGAAGTTTGATCTTCTCATACACAAGAACCATATTGCAAGATATATTTACAAAAGAAAATTAGAGAAAAATTTAGATCAAAAGAAAAACAAAGAAAAGCTAGACTAGAATGCTAGAAATCAAGAATGCAGAATTAGAATTAGAATTAGGATTGCAACAAAACAAATTGTCAAGAAGTAGAAAGATATGCAAGATGAAAACAGAATTCTAAAGATTAGTTACAACTATGCTAATGAAAAGAAAAGAAAAGTTATGTTTAGTCTAACTCAATTGATAATCTCTAATGTTATAGCGCAGTCCCCGGCAACGGCGCCAAAAACTTGTTAACTATCCGCAAGTGTACGGATACGTCGTCAGTAATAAAGAAAAATATCGTATCCACAGGGACTGGTATAAGCACTAAAGATATCTTAACACAAATTAGCTAAACAACTAATCAATTGATTTATGAAAACTAGTACAACTATGAAAAGTAAAGAATATAGATAAAAGAATAGAAACAAGAATAAGGGCTATGATTAAGGATGTTCTAGGAGTTTCGGTTTCTTTGTAATGTTATCCAATGTAGGTGATCTACCAAATCATATTCCTCAATTGTCCAACATTTGTAGAAGGTTGTCGGTTCTCTCTTGCAATAGGCAAACGACCTAGGATTGAAATCTATACCTAAATGCGATCAATTAGGAATGATTCCTATGTTGTTCTTACACGGGCTTGCCTGTCACGTGCGTTCCTCAGAAAATCAACATAGAAATTCATTACTTCTCAACCTCATCAAGATATGAAAGATTAATGCATTCAATCTATCCTACCCCCTTGAATGCCCTTATTTCACCCTCAAGATCATCCCTCAAACGTCCTTACACGGGCTTGCCTGTCATGAACGTCCCTCAAATAATCGAGTGAGGAATCACCTTTACAAGATCCACAAGATACCCAAACATTCAATCAAGTATGATAATTAAGTTCAATCACAACAATCCACACAAGATCAAATAGATACAAACAGGGCAAAATCATAGAAATAGGGAATTAGCAAATCCACAAGAGTTTACATCAAATTCACATTACAAATACTCCCTCCATCCTAGAACAAAGAGATATAATCCATAGAACAAAAAGAGGAATCCAAAGGCAAGAAAATTACAAGCATCTTGATCCTAAATCCAAGAAGATAAATGATGAAAAGCTTATCTATGATGAAGAACCATCTTCGGATCCAATCCTCGTTCCTCGGAGTCGATTCGTTGAAGATCCGCCCTTAGATTGTCGGAAAATCCCTCCAAGAAGGTGGAGGAACGCCCCAAATCTTGTTTTCTCCCAAAAGGGAGAATCCCCCTTCAAATGAGGAATAAACCCTTATATAGAGCTGGGGTTTGGGCGTCACACGACCCCAAGACACGGCCGTGTGAAGCTCACACAGCCTGGTCCATTCCCTTTACTGCCCAGGTGACACGACCGTGTAATGCTCACACGGCCGTGGCATGCTCTGCCACTGCCCCCTTGCACGGCCGTGTAGATCTACACGGCTTGCACTGCCTCCGGCTCTGGAACTCCTGCACGATCATGTTTGGGACATGGCCAGGGCTTTCTTGGCCTCTGGAAATGTTGCACGGCCGTGTAGATCTACACGGGCATGTACTGCTTTGGCTATGGTAGGCTTGCACGGTCGTGTCTGGGATGCGTCCATGTACTGCTTTGGCTCTACAAATGTGATATGGCCATGTCATGGGCATGTGGTTCTCACACACCCCTTGCACGACCCTTACATGACCCTTGCACACCCCTTGCATGACCCTTGCATAGCTCTAAGTGGCTATGTTTCATTTCAGCGTCTTTTACACCATCAAGATGGGGTTTTCTCTGGTTGAAGTCTTCATTAAAGTTGTAAATCTTGAAGTTATCTACAAATTGGTATAAAGAACAACCCAAAAATCCAACCGAGCACAAAGTTATTGTCATTTTACTTTTAGTTTGCAGTGCTAAAAATTCCACACGACTTTCACACGGCCGTGTGACATTCACACAGCCTCAACACGCCCCCCACATGGCCCTCACACGGCCATGTGGTCTCCACATGGCCAGAACCTGTAAGAACTTAGTTTTTGCATGCCCGTGACACTGTGGAAGCTCTATACTTCATTTAAGCTCCATTTTTGCTCTCAATCACGTCCTATCAATCAAAACAAGCAAAAAGTGGATCTCCGAACAGAATATAATGAAAGTATGATATTACAATGAAATAGGGTGCAATAAACATAGATTATGCTAATGAAATATAAGTAGATGTGTGTCAAAGCATGCATACAAGTGTATATAATCTACGCACATCAAGAGACTTCCTCTTGATCTGACAATGATGATCCTCCAATAGATTTGACTTGACTTTTGGAGGTGGAAGCTTCTTCATCTTCATCCCTTCTTGTTCCGGAGATGGAGGCGTCTTCTTCTTCTTCATCCTCTTGTACATGAAATAAGGAATATGCTCCCTCCTTGCCCTTCTCATTGCACTCCGTTGAGGATGAAGTTTCTTCTTCTTCCGATGTTGAGTATCTCTCAACCTCGGTGCCCTCCTTCTTTTGGTCTTGCTCCAATGAGTTGCCTTCTTTTAATTTCTCTTGGTTTGGTGTAGTGGAGGGTTTTTCATGAAGCTTGGCCAATTTGCTCCACAATTCTTTTGCATCTTCAAATTCTCCAATTTTGCATAGAATTATGTTAGGCAATAAACTAACCAATAATTTGATTACCTTGTCATTCGCCTTGCATCTTTGGACTTGCTCTTGGCTCCACTTGCTCTTCTTGAGAATTTTGCCGTTGCTATTTGTTGGAGCTTGAAAACCTTCCATTAAAGCAAACCATTGCTCTATCTCCATCATCAAGAAATTTTTGATTCTTGATTTCCAAGAATCGAAGCTAGTTATTGTGAATGGTGGAGGCACCCTTGTGTCGAATCCGAGTCCATCTCGAAATTCCATTTGAAGTTGAGCTTTTGTTAAAGTCTTCAACTTTATGGATTTTGCTCTAACTTCTTCACCCTCTAGCCTTGTTGCCCCTTCCGACGATGATTCCGGTGAAGAGCGACCTCGCTCTGATACCACTTGATAGGGTCGAAATGTAGCTGGAGGGGGGGGGGGGGGGGGAATAGCTCGTCATGTGCTCGTCGTCTTGTCGTCGCTTGTTTTTTGGTGATGATATGTAGCGGAAAATACAAAAAACATAAATACAACGCTAACACAAAAGATTTACTTGGTATCCACCTCAAGAAGAGGTGACTAATCCAAGGATCCACACACGACACACACTCTCTGTTGGTGCGGTTAGCACTAACGGTCTAACTCAGATTTTGATGAATGACAAATCAGGTTAAGTTAGGTTCGTCGTTATCTAACACTCTGATCGAGTGTGCAGGATAAGTCCAGACAGGTCGACGGGCTGACCGGATGTCTGGCACGAAGTCCAGCTAGGTCGACGGGCTGACCGGATAGCTGGCGAGAAGTCCAAGCGGGTCGACGGGCTGACCGGACGCTTGGCAAGAAGTCCAGCTAGGTCGACGGGCTGACCGGATAGCTGGCGAGAAGTCCAGACGGGTCGAAGGGCTGACCGGACGTCTGGCAGGTAAGTGAGGTAAGTCACTAGAGGGGAGTGACTGCGAGGACGCGTTCCCGGGAAGGGAACATTAGGCGTCGATCCGGCTTAGATCCATTTCGGATGTCTAAGTCGAGATCGTGACTAGATTCCGGTCTCGGAAAGACGGAATCTAAGTCATACTATTTGTGTAAATTCATAAATGTGCTAACAAACTATATTGCAGGATATATATTGCCTCGGACTAACTTTGTTTTGCAGGAAAAGGGAGTTTTCTGGAACAAGGTGGTCCGGGCGCCCGGAAAGCAAATTATATCTAGGCCAAGTCGTCGCCACGTGGAGCATCTCGGTTTGAGCAGCTACGTCACATTCCAGGCGCCCGGAGCAACATATAAAAGAAGCCCCCAGGCAGGAGCTTCAGAATCATCTTTCACATCTGAGAACTCTGAGATTACTCACTCTGCTGCTCTACGCTCCAACGACGATCACAGAGCTCCGACGACACGATCCCGCTCTTTTAAATTCCTTGTCTGTCGGTACAGCTTTGTTTTTCTTTCCATTAGCATCTTTTTGTACTTAAATTGTAATTATCCGAATTGCTAGTGAATTGCCCAACGAAAGTACTCAAGGAGTACGGGCCTTCGAGTAGGAGTCGTCACAAGCTCCGAACGAAGTAAAAAACACTGTGTCTACTTTACTTTTCCGCTGCGCTTATACTCGATATTTTCGAATCGATATTCGCCCCCCCTCTATCGAATCTAACGGTCCAACAAGTAATATCAGAGCAGGTACTGCTCTGATTTGGTGCAACCACCAATCAGACTGGGGGTGAAATTTTTTTTCTTTCTTTCTTCAGTTTTACACTTAACTCCAAACTGGTTTATAATTTTTTTTACATTTTTTTTTGCAATTAAATCTAAATTGGTGCAACATCAATCTAGATTTTTCTACTATTTTCTCTTCCCGCACTACTAATCCAAGACCAAGTCTTGGGATATTTTTCTTGGTTATTTACTTGTATACAGGATGTCCCAACAAGAAGGATTCAGTACAGTACGACCTCCACTCTTCAACGGGGACGATTTTCCGTACTGGAAGAAGCACATGGAGGTCTACCTCAAAACAGACTTCGACCAGTGGATGAACGTTATGAGACCCTATAAAATTCCAGCTGACAACTCCGGGAATATACTGGATCCTGAAGACTAGACAACAGATTTGAAGAAGAAGGCGTCAACAGAAAATAAAGCAATCAACACTCTACAGTGCAGATTAACAAGAGAAGAACTAAACAGAGTCGGTCCACACAAAAATGCTAAAGAGCTGTGGGACAAATTGATCGAGCTGCACGAGGGAACGAGCGACGCCAAGGTAACCAAACGAGACCTGCTCTTAAATAAAATTTTTAATATCAAAATGCAGGAAGGTGAAACGACGAATCAGCTCCACGCGAGGATCAAGGACATCCTCAACGGGCTTCATGCGATAGGCCACCAGATGGAAAATAGAGACTTAATAAGGTACGCATTAAATGCTTTTACACGTAATAGTTTGTGGGCATCAATCGTAGATGCCTACAAAATCTCTAAAAATCTTTCTAAATTAAAATTAGACGAGCTCTTCTGTGAATTAGAATTACATGAACAAACTAATGCTGGAGCCGAGAAAGGTATAGCCTTATTTGCAGGTTCCTCCAAAGAAAAGAAGAGCAAACCTGAATATGAAGAAGATTCCAACCAAGACTCCGAAGACGAAGAACACCTGGTGAACTTGGTAAGAAAAATGTTCACCAGGAGAAAAAGGAGCTTCAGCAAAAAGGACCTTCAAAAGATCAGTTCTCCCTCAGAACAAAAGAACGTGACTTGCTACGGCTGCAACAAAAAGGGACACTACAAGAACGAATGCCCGAAACTGAAGCTCGACAAACCAAAGCCAACCAAAAAGAAGGCCCTCAAAGCAACGTGGGACGACTCCTCGGACGAATCGGAGGAAGAAGAGCAGAAACATCAGAGCCACCTCGCACTGATGGCCCGCGAAGATGAAACAGAAGACGAGTCGGAAGATGAAGACGGGTCTGAACCCGAAACAAGCCACGAGTCCGTACTCGTTTCCGAAGGCCCGAATGAGGTAGATTTTAATTTAAACAAAATTTTTTTTAGAATTATTTCCTGTTTAAATAGTAAATTGATTAAACTAGAAAATGAAAACAAATCACTTCTTGAGGAAAATCAAAACCTCAAGGAACAAAAAGAAAATACAAATCCAACTCAAGATCTAACACTTGAGGAGGAAAATTTATCATTAAAAAATGAGATTAACAATTTAAAAGAAATGTTAGAAAAATTCACAACAAGATCAAAAAATCTAGACTTAATCCTAAATAATCAAAAAGCATGCTATAATAAAACCGGACTAGGATATAAGTCGAATTCAAATAAAACCTTCAAATCATTAATAACCCAATACAAATCAACCAATCTAGCTTGGGTTCCGAAAGCGTGCTTAACCACGCAAATAGGACTTAATCAATATTATATACCTAAAGAAAAAAATTCATTATGTAAAGTCGAATAAACCAAACCAAAATCCAAAATACAAACCTAAATCAAAATTTAAACACTTTAAAAATCAACAAAATTATCACCAAGTTAACCATAACTATAAAAGGAATAGACACAAACCTAAAACGAAAATTTAAATTAAAAGGTCAATAATTCAGGGGGAGGCTCCAGAATAGCTAGCACCTCCAAAATTAACTAACCCGGCAGGGTAATTAGGATTAGTTAAAAGATACCAAGTTTAACTTGGATCATGGTACTGGTGAAGTTTTTGGATGATAGTACGTTAGGGAAGCTTGGGCATCGCATGTCTAGAAAGATATGGTTTCGATCTGGGGCATTTGGCCAAGTAGAACTGACCGAAGCTACCCTTAAATGAACTCTAACCAGTTAGACCAAGATTTAGTACTAAGCTCCGTGGATAGGACTATTCAGAAAACCTGGAAAGGTTGGTTACTTCTAATGACGTCCATGTGACTCACCAAGCTTAGAAGTTTATCCGAAGAATGCCTATTTGTGGAGACCAAAGCTAAATCTGAATCTAACACAAGTTAAACCAAAACTCCATAAGTAAAAATCTAATTTCATCTCACAAAATCATAGGATTCTCTGATTGATAATATAGATCGGGTGAGATGAATAAGGTTTCAAAATTTTAATTTTAAACTTAAAAATTAATTTCAAAATTTTAATTTTAAACTTAAAATTTAATTTCAAAATTTTAATTTTAAACTTAAAAATTAATTTTAATTTTAAACTTAAAAATTAATTTCAAAATTTTAATTTTAAACTTAAAAATTAATTTCAAAATTTTAATTTTAAACTTAAAAATTAATTTCAAAATTTTAATTTTAAATTTAAAAATTAATTTCAAAATTTTAATTTTAAACTTAAAAATTAATTTCAAAATTTTAATTTCAAACTTAAAAATTAATTTCAAAATTTTAATTTCAAACTTAAAAATTAATTCCAAAATTTTAATTTTAAACTTAAAAATTAATTTCAAAACTTTAACTTTAAACTTAAAAATTAATTTCAAAACTTTAATTTTAAACTTATTAAGTAATTTCAAAATTCTAATTTCAAACTTAAAACTCACTTTAAATTTAAAAAAAAAAACAACTTAACTTAAATAATGTCTGCTCAAAAAATAAAAAGACTAACTTTAAATCCTACTTACTGTAGGAAACCAAGTGGATTTTGGACAGTGGTTGCTCCAAACATATGACTGGAGATCACACCAAGTTCACTCAACTGACTTACAAAAGCTTAGGAACAGTTGCCTTTGGAAACAACGGCAAACTCAAGGTAATTGGTATAGGTAATATTGAATTAAAAATAGACTTTATAATTACAAATGTTTTACTTGTTGAAAATTTTAAATATAATCTTTTGAGTATAAGTCAATTGTGTGACACTAGGTATAAGGTTAAATTTATATCCACAGAGTGTTTAATCAAACATCTAGATAATCCTACCATAAGCCTAAAAGGTTTTAGAAAAGACAACATCTATGCCATCAACTTAACCACTTCTTCTATTAAGTGTTATTTAACACAAAAAGAAGAAACTTGGTTATGGCATAGGCGGATGTCTCACACCAACTTTAGAAATATAAGTAAACTAAATGGATTTGTGAGAGGCTTACCAAAATTACCTAACTTAGATTCAACCATATGTAATGCTTGTCAACAAGGTAAACAAACTAAATCCACTCACAAACAAACAAATCAGCCACAAACTAACTCAATATTAGAACTTCTACATTTAGACCTTTTTGACTCCCATGGAGTCAAATCTATAAATGGAAACTTATATTGTTTAGTAATTATAGATGATTATTCTAGATTTACTTGGGTAAAATTCTTAAAACATAAAGATGAAACTTTTGAAATCTTTATAAACTTCTGCAAACAAATTGAAAACGAAAAAGATATTAAAATTAAAAGAATTAGGAGTGACAATGGGGGAGAATTTAAAAATCAAATTTTAACAAATTCTATCTTGAAAATGGCTACCATCACGAATTTTCATGTCCTAAAACCCCCCAACAAAATGGAATTATAGAAAGAAAAAATAGAACCTTACTAGAAGCCTCTAGAACCATGTTAAATGAATATAACCTACCTAAATATTTCTGGGCAGAAGCTGTTAGCACAGTCTGCTATGTGCAAAATAGAACAACATTAAATAAAAGACATAATAAAACACTCTTTGAAATATTTTATAACAAACAACCCAACATAAAATATTTTAAAGTATTTGGGTGTCCAGCCTTCATCCTAAATACTAGAGAACATTTAGGAAAATTCACCTCTAAAGTAGAAAATAGAATTTTTGTAGGATATTCTCTAAACAGTAGGGGTTACAGAATATATAATAAAATTACGCTAAAAATCGAGGAAACCACAAATGTAAAATTTGAAGAAACCCAAGGACAAACTCAACTTCAACCTACTGAGATTAATAATTCTGAAGAAACCAATCAATCCCTAGACTATGAAGAAGATGAACACACTCAAGAAAATGAACCCATTAGAACTATAAGAGTAAATCCTAACCATCCAACTGATCAAATAATTGGTGACCCAGACTTGAGAGTTTAAACCAGATCATGCTTTAGAAACCTAAGTCAAATTTCTCTAATTTCAAAAATTGAACCCAAAACTGTGGATGAATCCCTACTAGACCCAGACTAGATTATAGCTATGCAAGAAGAACTAGCCCAATTTGAGCGTAATGAAGTTTGGGACCTAGTACCACCACCTAAGAATAAGAAAATAATAGAAACAAAATGGGTATTCAGAAACAAATTAAGTGAAACTGGGGAAATTACTAGAAATAAAGCTAGGCTAGTTGCCAAAGGGTTTAGTCAGGTTGAAGGACTTGACTATGATGAAACCTATGCCCCAGTAGCTAGATTAGAATCCATTAGAATGTTACTAAGTTATGCAGCCCACAAGGGATTTAAACTATACCAAATGGATGTTAAGTCTGCCTTTCTTAATGGACTAATTAAAGAAGAAGTTTATGTATGTCAGCCTCCTGGGTTTGAAAGTCTAGAACACCCTGATTATGTTTTTAAGTTAAAGAAAGCGTTATATGGACTTAAACAAGCACCCAGGGCATGGTATGAAAGGCTAACATCGTACTTAACATCTAAAGGATTCAACCAAGGTCAAATTGACCCAACCTTGTTTGTTAAATCATTAAATACAGACATATTTATTGCACAAATATACGTAGATGATATAATTTTTGGTTCAACAAATTCAGAATTTTTAGAAGAATTTATTAATCTAATGGAAAAAGAATTTGAAATGAGCCTAGTAGGAAAATTAACTTATTTCTTAGGATTGCAAATCAAACAAACAAATGAAGGAAATTATATTTATCAATATAAATACACTAAAGACTTACTTAAAAAATTCGGAATGGAAAATACAAAAGAAATAAAAACACCTATGGCAGTAAACACAATCTTAGACAATGACCCAAGTGGAAAACCAGTTGACTTAAAATATTATAGGAGTGCAATAGGTAGCCTACTATACTTAATTGCAAGCCGACCTGATATTTTATTTGCAGTTAGTATGTGTGCTAGATACCAAACTTGTGCTAAGGAATCCCATCTGACACAAGTCAAAAGAATTTTTAGATACCTTAAGGGAACAACAAATGTAGGAATTTGGTATCCTAGGACAAATAATTTTGAACTAATAGGGTATTCTGACTCAGATTATGCTGGATGTAAATTAGACCACAAAAGTACAAGTGGTGGATGTCAATTATTAGGTTCATCACTTGTCAGCTGGTTTAGTAGAAAGCAACATTGTGTTGCTCTATCTACAACTGAGTCAGAATATATAGCTATAGGCGAATGTGTTGCACAATTATTATGGATGATGCATACTCTAAAAGATTTCAACTTAAATATCACAAATGTAAAAGTATTAATTGACAATATAAGTTCAATTAACTTAACCAAGAACCCTGTGCATCATTCAAGAACCAAACATATTGAAATTAGGCACCACTTTATCAGGGATCATGTTACTAAAGGTGATATTGAACTCAAATACATTGAGTACAAATCAAATTTAGCTGACATTTTCACAAAACCACTCCCTGAAAGTGAATTTAGCAACTTACGTCGAAAATTAGGGATGTGCTTAATAGACTAGGGTTTCTCAAATTTATTTTCAAAAATAATTGTTTTCAAATTATAAGTTAAAATTGTTTGTTTTCAAAACTTTCCATTTTTAGATTTTCAAAAATAGTTTTGGCCTTAGACTAGCTTTGAATCCTTAGAAAGCATGTACCCATAGGACTAGTTTTTGAGCATCTCACCAACACCTTAGGATTACCTTGCTTGTGTTTGACAAACATAGAAAGGGGTGAGATGCATAGGCCAACTGTATGGACTTAAGATGCTTATTTCAGTGCATCAGCATAAGTCTGGACGTTAAATACAAATCAGACAGTAATCAGATTAAGATCATCAGTCAAGTCAAACACTGACTGCTTGTAATCACCTTAATCTGACTAACCAAGTGAAAGCTACTATCTTCTGATAGTTAGTTAGTACCTAATTGGTTAGACAGCTGTTTAATGTTAAGTATCAAGTTCAGGGGGAGAAATTAATTAAAATTTTGTGTGTATTTGAAAAATGCTTTTGTACATCTATTTTAAAACTAACTTTTTTAAAACACCAGTTTTCAAAAAGTTAAATTTAACTAAGTGTTTGAAAAATTTGGAAGTTTAATCCCAGCTAATTTTTAAACCTGTTTTTAAAAGTTGAATATTGCAAATTTAAACTTATTCAGTTTTGTAACATATGCTTGAAAATTAAACTTTCTAAACTTAGCTGTTATCAAATTAGCCTTAAGTAAATATTACTTAAACTTGAAAAGTAAATTTTAAAAACCTGATTTGAAACATTTTACACGCTTGAAAAGTTAAACTTGATTAACTTTAAAATTATACTTTTCAAAATTCAACTTGTCTCCCCCAAGTCAACTTGACTATTTTTAACTTAGTGTTAAAAAATTGTACTTTTATCTTTGAATTTTGAACCAAACTTAGATATTTTTTCAAAATTAGCTGTTTTTTATTTTGATTACCTTTTACAGTAACTCTACACTATGATTGTTTACCCTTCCTTATTTTTTTGATGAATGTCAAAGGGGAAGGGTTAGGTGGTTAAGTTAGAGCAACTAAAAGCAAACTTGAAAAACTAACTTAAAACCTTAAAAACCTCAAAAATCATGCTTGATTTTTGCATATATTTATCACTAACTTAACCAGGTTGTCATTCCATCAAAAAGGGGGAGATTGTTGGTGCGGTTAGCACTAACGATCTAACTCAGATTTTGATGAATGACAAATCAGGTTAAGTTAGGTTCGTCGTTATCTAACACTCTGATCGAGTGTGCAGGATAAGTCCAGACAGGTCGACGGGCTGACCGGATGTCTGGCACGAAGTCCAGCTAGGTCGACGGGCTGACCGGATAGCTGGCGAGAAGTCCAAGCGGGTCGACGGGCTGACCGGACGCTTGGCAAGAAGTCCAGCTAGGTCGACGGGCTGACCGGATAGCTGGCGAGAAGTCCAGACGGGTCGAAGGGCTGACCGGACGTCTGGCAGGTAAGTGAGGTAAGTCACTAGAGGGGAGTGACTGCGAGGACGCGTTCCCGGGAAGGGAACATTAGGCGTCGATCCGGCTTAGATCCATTTCGGATGTCTAAGTCGAGATCGTGACTAGATTCCGGTCTCGGAAAGACGGAATCTAAGTCATACTATTTGTGCAAATTCATAAATGTGCTAACAATCTATATTGCAGGATATATGTTGCCTCGGACTAACTTTGTTTTGCAGGAAAAGGGAGTTTTATGGAACAAGGTGGTCCGGGCGCCCGGAAAGAAAATTATATCCAGGCCAAGTCGTCGCCACGTGGAACATCTCGGTTTGAGCAGCTACGTCACATTCCAGGCGCCCGGAAGGAATCCAGGCGCCCGGAGCAACATATAAAAGAAGCCCCAGGCAGGAGCTTCAGAATCATCTTTCACATCTGAGAACTCTGAGATTACTCACTCTGCTGCTCTACGCTCCAACGACGATCACAGAGCTCCGACGACACGATCCCGCTCTTTTAAATTCCTTGTCTGTCGGTACAACTTTGTTTTTCTTTCCATTAGCATCTTTTTGTACTTAAATTGTAATTATCCGAATTGCTAGTGAATTGCCCAACGAAAGTACTCAAGGAGTACGGGCCTTTGAGTAGGAGTCGTCACAGGCTCCGAACGAAGTAAAAAACACTGTGTCTACTTTACTTTTCCGCTGCGCTTATACTCGATATTTTCGAATCGATATTCACCCCCCTCTATCGAATCTAACGGTCCAACACTCTCCACTATGAAAACACTAGTCTACGGTAACTACCGAAGGCGGAGTAGCATGTACAGGACTCACACACAAAGATACACATGAAGAAGAAACTACAAGCTGATAAAACAATAAACCTTACAAGATTTACACGGTAGAAACCCTAGCTTGTTTTTCTTCTTGCTTGTTGTTGTATCTTGAACCTTGGAAGTGCACCAACACTAGTTTCCAAGAACCTCCAAGAACTGGCTATGAGCTGTGGAGAGATCGCTGTGAAGATCGAAGATGAATTGGGTGTTGTCTATGTAAGTCGTCCGAAGAAGAACGCTTGCAATGGCTTTATCCAGCACCAACGGTCGGATCCCAATCGATTGGATTGCTCCCAATTTATTGGGGAGGATTTGGATCGATCAGACGACCGATCCAGAGCGTCTCTGTGCTCTCTAAAACTCACTTGAATCGATGACCCGATCGATTCACTATGTCCCGCGATTTTGCAGCACTCCAATCGATCAATCGATCGATTGGAGGCTCCCAATCGATCCATTGATCGATTGGGAGGCTTTCTGTGTGACGTCATCAGCTTCCCAATCGATCCAATGATCGATTGGGAAGGAGATTTTTGTGGGGGCTCACCCAATCGATCGGTTGATCGATCCAGCTCATGATTTCTTGCTCAAACAAGTCCAAAGTCCCCTAAAACCAACATCCGGTCAACCATGACCTGTTGGTACATCATGCCTAGCGTCTGGTCATCCTTGACTTGCTAGGACTACCTCACCAAGTGTCCGGTCAATCACTTTGACCCACTTGGACTTTTCTTCTTGTGTCAATTATTCGGTCAAACCTTTAACCTACTTGGACTTCTCAATACCGAGTGTCCGGTCAACCTTGACCCACTTAGATTTCCGCGTGCCTAGGTTCACTCACCAGGACTTCCCTTCTGTCTAGCTTTACTCACTAGGACTTTCACCTAGCTTCACTCACTAGGGTTTTCATACTGCCTAGCTTTACTCACTAGATCTTTCACCTCGCCTCACTCACCAGGATTTTCCAACTGCCTGGCTTCACTCATCAGGACTTCTCCTCTGCCTAGCTTCACTCACTAGGACTTTCTATCTGCTTGGTTTCACTCAGCAGGACTTTCCTTCTGTCTGGCTTCACTCACCAGGACTTTCTATCTACCTAGCTCCACTCACCAGAATTTTCCATCTGCCTGCCTTCACTCATCAGGACTTTCTATCTGCCTGACTTCACTCACCAGGACTTTCCAGTCAAGTATCCAGTCAGTCTTCACTTACTTGAATCTTCTTCACATCTAATTGGCCAACCTTGACCAACAGAAAATTGTACCAACAATCTCCCCAAATGACCGATTGCTCCTGCAATCTCCATGTATTATCAATGTATTGTCAAACATTGAAATCCAAACATCAAGACTCAAGTTTGAGCATTCTCAAGCTTAGTCAATCAGGTCAACCTTGACCTAGAGAATATTGCACCAATAATATATATATATATATATATATATATATATATATATATATATATATATATATAACTGTATAGTGCGTAGCATATGAGCTGGTTTTTTTTTTGATTTTTTTAAAGCTAAACAAGTATTTTTCTTTTATTTTTTATAGGGTTTAGGGTTTATGATTTATTGCATAAGATATAACATTAATATTTTTGTTTTTTTAAGTTTAAGATTTAGGGTAAAGTATTTTGGGTGTGTAGTTTTAATTAATTAATTTTTTTAGTTTTAGGTTTAGGGTATAGGGTTTAGAGTTTAACATTAATTGTTTGTTTTTTTTAAAGTTTAAGAATTAGGGTATAGTATTTTGGGTGCGTAATTTAATTTTTTTTTAGTTTTAGGTTTAGGTATAAGGTGTAGAGTTTAAGATTTAGTATTTAGGGTATAGTATTTAGAGTGTGTAATTTTTTTTAGGGTTAAGGTTTGGGGTATAATATTTAGGGTGCATAATTTTTAAAATTTTTTATCCCAAAGTTTTTAAAACAATAAAAAATAAAAAAACACAGCAAATATGTTGCGTGCGCATAATCTCAAATTGTGCGATGCACGTGATATCGACACTTATATAGAGTTTTGTTATCCCGAACACCTCACGCCACATACCCGGTGGACATCTTAATTCTTTTTGCTTAATAGTATAATCTAACTCGTAAATCCTTAAGACAAAACCCTAAATGATTTAATTATAAGAAAAATTATATATATATATATATATATATATATATATATATATTTGATATGCTGCGGACTGGTCTGGACTGGAGTTAGGGCGCTTGGAATTGATCCAGGCGCCCACTGGTGACACCGTCCAAGCGACTGGAGTCATTTAGTAGTTTTTTTATTTTATTTTAGGATATATTATATATATTTAGAGTTCAAAATTTTAGGATTTAGGAGTTGGATTATAACGGCTTTGAGTTAATAAGATTTTCCTCCTAGAGTTCAGGTTTCCCTCTTGGGTTATAGTGTTCAAGATAAAAATTTTAGAAATCAACTAATTTAGTAACAAGTTAGTAACAAGTTAATCAAACTGATTTACTGATTTATAAATGAATTAGTTGATTAATTGGTTAAATACTAATTTGAATAAATCATAATTCAACAAATTGATTGATAGGTCTTGAACCAATCAAATAAGGATGTTTATCACATTTAAGACAATTAAATGATTTGTAAAAAAAAGGAAAATAAATGATTTAACCTACATAGTCTATGGTTGCTAGGATTATTTGAGTACTTTGTTTTACTTCATATCCTATATATGTAAGATTTAAGCTCGAGGCATGCACTTTGACTTGAATATGGTCAGATATTCTACAATGAGATGGGTAGATCATGCTTGTCTTCTTGAGAATTTTGATTATAGTACATGATGATTTACTGTCACGTTTTGATTAGATCGTAGTTACTCGCTTACCTTAAATTTGTTCTATATTGCTTCTGAGTTTGATACCTTATCATTTGTCCTTATATGTTGATCTATTGTTGATGGCTATAGAATTATGTTTGTTATTCATGATTATATTTATATATGTGCATGATATTACCATACCATAGTGTAGGACATTGGATATTTTGCTAGACCCCTTGGTAGATGATTTGAGTTTATACTTATTGTTAGGATGTATACTAAAAGTCTAGCTTTTGGTATAAATATTTATCTAGAAATAAGAGTCACATTGGTCAAATGTCTACATTTATGATAAATGTAGTTGTTCAATTAATTTATATTGTAGATAACATTGTGTGTGGTGTCACACACAGAGGATCATGTTATCAGTACCTTATAAATTATAAACAATAGCTCACGACCAAAATGGAAAGGAACAAACTATTGGAAGGTCGTAGTGTAATTAGGTATTAGTTTATCTTAACTATATAATTACACTAGTACACTTAGAGTGTATTGAGTAGGACCATTAGAGGTCGTTTCTTTTATACTGACTTTATAAAGGAACAAAGACCTCAGTTATTATGGAAGTGTATGCTCTTAATCCTAATATAATAACAAGCACATATATTTGATATTTATTTCTTTAATTTATCAATGAGTGAGATTTAGTTCGATAAATCAATAAGCCCGATAAGTTGGGAAATGATATCACTTATAGTGTGTGTTGTTGATTATAGAAGGAAACTGTGTCCTAGTAATTTAGGTTGAGAATGTCCCTAAGAGGATCTCATAAGGATTGTCATGTTAAACCTTGCAGGTGGACTTAGTCCGACATGACGATAAGGTTGAGTGGTACTACTCTTGGACTAAGATATTAATTAAATAAGTTGTCAGTAACTCACTTAATTAGTGGACATTCGATATCTTAAACACAGGGAGACTAACACACTCATAATAAGAAGGAGCCCAAAATGTAATTTGGGATTGGTGCGGTAGTTCAATAATAGTTCTCTAGTGGAATGAATTATTATTGATAAAATTAAGTTGTGTGTTCGGGGCGAACACGGGATGCTTAATTTTATCCGGAGACCAAAACCAATTCCTCCTCTCGGTCCCTATCGTAGCCTCTTAATTATAGAGTACTATACCCACCTATACCCACCTTCTTACCCATCCCATAGGGGCCGACCAAGCTAGGGCCGGCCAAAGTTTGGTTCATGGGTGCTTCAAGGTGGCCGGCCCTAGCTTGGGTTCAAGCTTGGTGTGGCCGGCCCAAATTAAAATAAAAGGATTTTTATTTTTAAAATTTTTTTTATGTGGATAACATGATTTAAAAGAGAGTTTAAAAATTTAAATCTTTCCTTTTATAAGATTCTACAAAAGATTAAGAGAAGAGCTAAATCTCTTTCCTTATTTGTAGATTAAAAAGGTTGATTTTAATTTTGGTAAAAACTTTCCTTTTAACCATGTTCATGATTTAAAAGTTTAAAAAAATTAATAATTCTCTTTTATTAGTTTCTACAAAATATTAAGAAAAGATTTGATATCTTTCCTTATTTGTAGATTGAAAGGAGATTTTAATTTTTAGAGATAACTTTCCGGAAATTATCCACATGTTTAAAGAAAGATTTAATTTATAAAATTTCCTTTTAACCAATCATAAAGGGATAAAAATTATTGGAGAAATTTTTTATAAAATTTCCGGAAGCAAATAAGGAAGTTTTAATTTGTGTTTAAAATTTTTATTTGCTTGGAGATTTGGTTTGGCCGGCCATTATAATAATGAGAAGAAAAATTATTTTTAATTAAATAAAATTTTCCTTTTCATGGCAAAAGAATTAAGGATGTTTTTATTAAAATTTCCTTATTTGCCAAGACCAATGATTATAAAAGAGGAGGTGGAGGAGCCTTCATGGGTGAACAACCTTTATTCTTTTCCTCCCTCTCTTCCTTGGTTTTGGTGGCCGACCCTATTTCTCTCCTCTCCTCTTGTTGGCCGAAACCTATCTTCTTGGTGGAGCTCTTGTTTGTGGCCGGATCAAGGAAGGAGAAGAAGAAGAGAAAGCAAGCCTCAGCTCTAGCATCCCTTGGAGCATTGGTGGTGGCCGAAATTCTTCATCCTTGAAGAAATTTATTGTGGCCGAAATATAGAAGAAAGAAGGAAGGTGGAAAGGTGGTTCTCATCTCGGAAGATCGTTGCCCACACAACGTCCGAGGTTAGAAGAGGAATACGGTAGAAGATCAAGAGGTCTTTGTCTTCAAAAGAAAGGTATAACTAGTAATGTTTTTCCGCATCATGCTAGTTTTATTTCTTTGTAAAAATACCAAATACAAGAGACATGCGATTCTAGTATTTCGAATTAGTTTTCGATGTTGTGTTCTTTTGTTTTCTTTTCGAACTTGTGCTTCGATTGCTCTTTTTGGTTGACCTAGAGTTATTTAAGGAAATTAAATATTAGATTTCCTTAAAAGACTTTGTCTAGTCGGTGGTAGTTGTTCCCATATCCAAGAAGGCCATGTACCTCGCCACGTCAGTACTGGAAGCCAATTTTGGAAATAGATATTTAATTGTCTTCGTAACCTAGGTGATTTGGATCAAACGAGTTAAGTTCCGCAGGAGATCCAAGTCTAAACCTAAAAGAACAAATAAGTTAAACTTAGGATCAAACGTGTAAAGTTCCGCAGGCGATCCCAGTTTAATTTAAAAGAACACATGGTAGCTAGGAAAAGGTTCAGACCTTTGTACAAATTTTTTGTACAGTGGAACCGTTAGGCTTTCCGAGTAGCAACCAACAGGACGATCATACCGTAGTATACGATATCTAGCATCTTGTTAAACTTTTATTTGTTATTGCATACCATAGTGTATGGTATTGAGTGTCCTAATAGACCTTTGTTATTATTTAGGCCTATACCTATACGCTAGTGAGATTAGACCAAGGTGTGACTATAGAGTGTTATATCATATGTGAATACACTTTCTCTACATGTCGTTAGGTTGTTATGTCCTAACGATCATTATCTCTCATTCGTAGTTGAACCATTGGTATATACCGTATTTTTCCACGGGACCATCCGTGGTAGAGTGTTCTCCCGCAGACAATGACTAGTTACATACCTTGATTGTCCAAGTGACCATCTGTTGTAAAACGTTCTCCCGCAGTCAGTGATAAGGGAGTCATATAGCTACCTCATCCTGTCCGCCCATAGGACTATCCATGGTAGAGCGTTCTCCCATAGACAGTGATTAGTTATTTACCCTAACTGCTCATGGGACCATGCGTGGTAGAGCGTTTCTCCTACAATCAGTATTTGTTATGTGCTTGCTATATGTCGGTTATGCATTTGTTCGTGCAGGTTTGGATGTACTGTAGGTACTCCCGATTTGTTGGTTATACTTGGTTAAACAGGTTAGTGAAGTGTTATGTGATTGATTATACTTTTGGTTAGCTGGTGATTATGTTGGGATACTGACGTTGGTTACTAAGTATTTTATCTGAGACTGCATCCTTTGATCTCCTGACAGTATACTATTCATGCACTATTTTCTTCTACCCACTGAATGATTGTACTCACTACCCTTGCTTTTCCTTTAACTTTCAGGTTAGCAAATAGAGGAGGTGTTATGTCACTCAGAGGTCCTAGCTGCCAGCCCCACTCGAGTTTGGATTTCTATATGAGTTGTTAGTTTACTTTTCGCTACTTATAGTTTTGGATTTTCTTTTTGTATCGAATGTTTATATCGTTGGTTATGCTTTTGGTTAATTTAATATGTTCACATGTACATGCATACATATACGTATCAGTTGTTATGAGTTGTGATTCATATTGCATCGATGTTTATCTTGCTTGATCTGAGTTTGATATCATATTTCTCAGATTGTCACTAGGGGGTACCATCTGATTTGGCAAACAAGTATACACTCGGGACACGACACATTAAGCACCAATAATTGAATTTAGGTTTTGATGAATGACAAATGGTTTAAAGTTAGATGTTATGTTTGTCTAACCTCTTTACCGAGTGTGCAGGAATTGACGGGTCTAGAGGATCTGACGTGTTTTATTTTCTTACTTTGTTTGTTTTAATTCCATTGCGTACTCATTTTCAAAATAGAAAAGAAAGTTTTAAAATACACGTGATTCATCCCCCCCCCCCCCCCCCCCTCTCACATACAATCGATCCTACAAAATATATATATGACACCCTCTGCGCGCATAGTGCCTTTAGGATGCGTTTGGTTGGAATTGATAACTTTGGTTATCCATCCACGATTATCAACGAAAACCCTATTTGATTTAGATAATTAGAAATTCACAAGTAATGATTCATGACCGACACATAGGCAAAAAAAGTATGCAATCCGGAATTAAAAAATCTCGGAAAAGTAAGGTTTTTATTAATTCTCATGTTAACAAAATTTTTTGGACAAACATATCATCTAATATTTACACTTTGGGATAAAAATACCCTTGAAATTGTTATAATGAAATTTTCATTTTTAAATTATAAAAACTAAATATAAAATACAATATATATATAGATTTTTTAACCGAAGATAATATAGTAAAATATTAAATTAAGTTATACATTAAAATCTCTAAATAAATAAATTTTTATTACATTAATTAGGTTGAACCAAATAATATTAGATTATATTTTATTCTTTATAACCTTGATTATTTAATTATCTAGTAATTACATAATCAATGTTATACTTGATAATTTGAACTAAATATATCTTTAAAGTTTTACTTTTAAAATTTAGGATTTGAATTATAGTACTAAATTTGGAAAAAAAATTCAAAACACAAAAAAATAAATAAATAAATAAATTGAGATGCTCATATGGAACTCAGTTAAGTGTGCGGGATGCCCCAAACTGCATATATATATATATATATATATATATATATATATATATATGACAGCAGACACTTTCTTGACTTAGTTATTCTCTTCCCCGACTTCCCAAACAAACTAGCGGTTATACACGGATAGTTAGCTGTAAAACTGCCATCATTTGGTAATCTGTTAATGGAAAAGAGAACGGAATACTTAATTAATTAAGGAATTTATTACTTATAAAACTGGTATAAATCAAACATATAAATTAAAACAAATTATATTCTAAAAATATAACTAAAAAAAATAGACATTCCTTTTCCATCACAAATCAACTTTCATTTGGTTTCGTAAATTTTCAAGGTTATATCAAACTTCATTATTTTTCAAAATACTCTTCCCATTTTAAAAAATACGAAAAATCTAAAAAAAAAAAAAAGATTAACTGAGTGTGGAATTATTGCCGACCCGTTGGTGCAATCGACTTTTATGAAGATGGATCAAATTGATTAGCTCAAGTTAATTTAAGTTGATATTTTGATATTTGATCAATATATATATTAGTTAATCGGGACGTCAAGTACGTAGGTCAATGTTGATAAAATACATGTCGATTGATTTAGTAAAAGTCAAGTAAGTTAAGATTGATCAAATATTTGATAAGATAGAAAGTTCAAATGGGTTAAATTGGGGATACGAAAGTCTAACATGGAGTTGATACAAGAAGAAATTCTACGTGGATTACGATTGATCGGACACTTGGTGGTTGAAAGTCGAACAAGGAGTTGACATGAGACGTGAAGTCTTGGTAGGTCAAGATTGACAGGATGTTAGGCAACAAGAAAATCCCGACAGATCAAGATCGATCGGATGCTAGGTAATGAGAAAGTCTGGCAAGTCAAGGTTAACCAAATATTAGTCAATAAGGAAATCTTAATAGGTCAAAATTGACCGGATGTTAGACAACGAGTAAGTCCTGGTTGAAAATACAATCAAAATCTTACATTAAAAATATATAAAGAAGATCATTGATTTAAAAGATGAAAGATATCTCAATTGCAATGTGATATTTTGGGTAGAACTTAAAAATAAATCTATGAAGACTTCGACTCAAACTAGATAATATCATACCATTGTAAAGATATATGATTTTTTTGTCATAATAATCTTGGCAGGTCAAGATTGATTAAACATTAGACAACGAGAAGTCATGGCAGGTCAATATTGACTAGATGTCGGACAAAAGAAGTTTTGATAAGTTGAGGTCAATTGGATATACTAGTAGAAAAATCATTTTTGACTTTGACGTAGGTTACTTCGGTAATTAATTAGGGATTTCGAAGTAGTATATAATAAACAACTTTGGTAATAATATTGGAGAAGTAAAAAAAGGATGTTTTACTTTGCATTTTAAAAATTACGGACTTCACTCTATTTTTTTAGTACCCATTACTTCGGCATAATATATTTGGATGAAGTAAAAAGGTAATATAATTTATAGATGCTGAACTTCACCAAACAAAATACACTTAGCGCCCAAAAATACCTTAGCAACCCCTCTTCTCTAACACCCTAGAGATCCCTATTCCTTTTGCCCATCTCTTCCCCCTCTTACCCTAGACAACGTCGATCTCTTACTCTGCAACAACTCTTCGAACCGCTAATCTCGGTTCCTTCAACTCTGGATCCCAATCCCGATCTTGATCATTCTCTAAGGTCGGATTCTCTCTAGCATGTGATAGGCGAGCGCAATCTTGAGGCCTCCTCTCTGTAAGCTCCCCTCTCTTTTCCCCTCCCCTCTCCGCCCCAATCTTGGTGCGACGAGCTCCGACGACCACCTTCTAAGCCATGGCCGCGAGGTTGGCCGTGAGCTCAGCCCGGCTGCAAGCTCGCTTGTGCCTAAGCCTGCGAAGCCGATTGTGACCTCCCTTCCTGTTCTTCTCCCTGAATTAGTTGGAATACCAACAGACTTCCCCTCCACCTCAAAAGTCTTCATTGTGAGCATGGATTTTCAAGGATTGGCCAAAGAGTATGGAGGCGGTGCTTTTGTTGTATTGGATGATACAATTATTTTCTCAAACTACAAGGATCAATAGTTAATAGTTATACAAATTAACTATTGGAAGTATGACAATTACTCCTCTTTTTTGTCTTATTGGTTCTTTTATATGTTTCTCTACTTTTGATTTAAAGGCTTTTGATGGGAGGTATTTTTATTATTGAAGATAGAATTCACACATATTATTAATGATAACATATGCTATATATAAATACTATTATAAGTGAAAATAAGAAAATACATAAATTAGGAAAAAAATATTTCTAATAATAATTATTCCCTAATAACTAAGAAATAAATAACTATTTACTTATAATAATTATTTTCTAACACGCCCTCTCAAGATGGTGTCCCATAAATGACACCAATCTTACTGCAAATAGCAAACAACCGAGGTCGAGAAAGCGACTTTGTAAGTGCATTAGCCAACTGATCCTCAGCAGGAATATGAGTAACTCGCAGTTTGGAGGCCTGCACCAGATCACAAACAAAGTGATAGTCAATAGCCTGATGCTTCATCCGAGAGTGAAAAATAGGATTAGCTGAAAGATACGTGACACCTAAATTATCAGTAAAAAGCACAGCAGGCGTGGTAACCGAAAGAAGTAGATCTGTCAAAAGTGACTTAATCCATTGGATCTCAGTTACTACAGAGGCAATGACACGATATTCAACCTCAGTCGAAGAGCGTGCAATCGTGCGTTGTTTGGTAGATTTCTAGGAAACCGGATTAGCACCTAGAAAAATAATAAATGCACCCGTAGAACACCGATCATCTGAATCTCCTGCCCAGTCTGCATCAGAGAAACCATGAAGACTAAAAGGTGTATCCGCAAGAAGCTGAATGCCAAGATCCCTAGTACCATTGAGATACCAAAGTAGATATTTCACAGCACCCCAATACGTCTCTAAAGGAGCATGTATAAACTGTGAAAGCTTGTTAACCGCAAAAGAAATATCAGGACGGGTCATACGGAGATGTTGTAAGCCTCCAACCACTTGTCGGAACTTAGTCATATCAAAAGATGAAGACTCATCTGTTGGTTAGTCCTAGGAAAATCGTACTACTTCCACTGTACAAAAAATTTTGTACAAGTGTCGAACCTTTCCTTAAATAACCTATTGTGTTCTTTAGAAGTTAAATTAGAAATCGCAGACGGAACTTAACATCATTGATTCCAAATTTAACTTATCTATTCTTAATGGTTTATATTTGGATCGCAAGCGGAACTTAACACTATTGAACCAAATCCACCTATGTTATTAATTTCATTAAATATTAATTTCTAAAATTAGCTTCCAGGACTACATGGCGAGGCACATGGCCTTCTTGGATATGGGAGCAACCACCACCGCCTAGACAAAACCTTTTAAGGAAAGCTAATATTTAATTTCCTTAAATAACTCTAGGTTTAACCAAAAAGAACAATCGAATCACAAATTCGAAAAACAAAGAAAACACAAACTCGAAAAATAAATTCGAAAAACTAGATCTAATGCCTCTTGTGTTCGGAATTCTTACAAAGAGAAATAACTAGCATGATGCGGAAAACAATTACTAATTATACCTTCTCTTTGTATGCTAATGACCTCGAGATCTTCTGCCGTATTCCTCGCCTCGCCTTGGACGTCGTGTGGACGACGATCCTCCAAGATGAACACCACCCAAAAGCTTTCTTCCTCTTCCTCTAAAATCCGGCCACCACCACCACCAAGGAGAAGAGAGCAAAGGGAAAAGAAGAAGGGAGAGGGAGGGTCGGCCACCTAGAGAGACTCCACCAAGAGAATAAGAATTGATGTATCATGAGGTCTCCCCTCCCCTTCTTTTATATTACTTGCCCAAGGCAAATAAGGAAAGACTTTTTACAAAAAATAAAATCTTCCACTAGTTTTTCCTTTTCCCTTTTAATTTTTTCTTTTCTTTCCTCTTGATTGAATCAATCACCAAATCATGGATTTGGTTTAATCCTATTGGTCGGCCCCTTGCTTGGGCACCAAGCAAGGTGGCAGACCACCTCATCAAGAAGAAAAAATATTTTTTTATAAAATTTTATAATCCCTTATAAAATTTTATAAGTTCTCTTCTAATTTCCTAAAGTAGGAGTTAAAAAAGGAAAGTTCTAAAAATTAAAACCATGTTTTAAAATTTAAAACTTCTCTTATAAAATTTCCTTTTTTAACATGTTGATAAAAAATTTAAATTTTAAAACTTCTCTTCCTTTTTTTCTTAAACCATGAGGATGGTTAAAAAAGGAAAGTTTTAAAATCTTTTAAACTTTCTTTTAAAACATATGGCCTAATTCAAATAAGGAATGTTTTTAAATTTAAAATCTCTCTTTTAAAACTTGTAGTTTTCTACAAAGAGAAGATTTTAAAAATTCAAAATAACCCTCCTTGTTTGAATAATTGTGGTCGGCCCCTACATGCTTGGGCACCAAGCAAAGGGGCCGGCCCCTTAAGAGGATAATGTGGTCGGCCATTGCTTGGTCACCAAGCAATGGACCGGCCCCCTTCTTGGACACCAAGATGAGCCTTTCTTTGGATGGACTTGAGGCTATAATGAGGCTACGACAGGGACCTGGAGGAGAAATTGATTTTGGCCTTCCAATGAGCTTGAGTATCCCGTGTTCGCCCCGAACACACAACTCAAGTTCATCGATAATAACTCATTCCACTAGAGAGTTATTATCGCACTACCGCACCAATTCAAAATTACATTATGGGTTCCTTCTTATTATGAGTGTGTTAGTCTCCCTGTGTTTAAGATAACAAATATCCACTAATTAAGTAAGTTACTGACAACTCACTTAATTAATATCTAGCTCCAAGAGTAGTACCACTCAACTTCATTGTCATGTCGGACTAAGTCCACCTGCAGGGTTTAACATGACAATCCTTATGAGCTTCTCTTGGGGACATTCTCAACCTAGATAACTACGACACAGTTTCCTTCTATAATCAACAACACACACTATAAGTAATATCATTTCCCAACTTATCGGGTCTATTGATTTATCAAGCTAAATCTCACCCTTTGATAAGTTAAAGAAATAAATACTAAATATATGTGCTTGTTATTATATTAGGATTAAGAGCACACACTTCCATAATAACTAAGGTCTAGTTCTTTTATTAAGTCAGTACAAAAAGAACTTAGCTAAAATGGTCCTACTCAATACACTTAGAGTGTACCGGTGTAATTTATTAGTCAAGATAAACTAATACTTAATTACACTACGACTATTCTAATGGTTTGTTCTTTTCCATCTTAGTCGCGAGCAACTGTTTATAATTTATAAAGAACCGACAACATGATCTTCTGAGTGTAACACCACACACCATGTTATCTATTATATAAATTAATTGAACAATTACATTTAACAAATAAATGTAGATATTGACCAATGTGATTCTTTTATTTCAAAAATAAATCTTTACAAAAGCTAGATTTTTAGTATACATTCCAACACCATCATGCAAAGTAAGACGAGAGCCAACAACAATAGGAGTGGAGACCTGCTTGGAATTAAGCATGTTGTGTTTGGAGAGAAGATCAGTGACATATTTTTTTTGAGACAAGAGAAGACCATCTGAGGTTGGGCGAACTTTAATACCGCAGAAGAGGGAAAGAGCCCCAAGATCCTTAATCGCAAATTTTACATGAAGTTTACATACTATGACGTCAACAGAAGAAGCAACACTCCCTGTAATGATTAGATCATCAACATTTACAAGAAATTATATAACAGTATCATCCCGAGAATAAACAAATAAGGAGGTGTCAGCTCGGGATGCGATAAGGCCAAGAGAGACCAAGAAAGCGCGAAACTCCAAATACCAGGCACGCGGAGCCTGCTTCAGGTCATAAAGCGCCTTATGCAAACGACACACATGATCCGGAAACTCAGCACTGCGCATACCCGAAGGTTGCGCCATATAAACCTCCTCTGCAAGATGACCATTAAGAAACACATTATTTACATCAAGTTGGCGAAGACACCACCTCCGATTCACAGTCAAACTAAGAACAATGCGCATTGTTACTGAATTAATAACAGAGCTGAATGTATCATGAAAGTCAACACTAGGGCACTGATGAAAACCCTTGGCAACAAGGCGAGCCTTATACCGATCAATTGAGTCATCAGAATTACGCTGAATGCGAAACACCCACTTATTACCCACAAGATTTTGGTCTGGCGAAGGTGGGACAAGAGTCCAAGTCTGATTACGGAGAAAAGCATCATACTCTTCATGCATGGCTTGTACCCAATTCGGACCTTTGAGCGCCTGCGTGACACAAGGTTGTGGAAGACTAGTATGAAAAAGATACTTTGGATTGGGTTTGTAGATGACATATTTGGAGCGAGTTTGCATGGGATGTTAGTTTAGAAAAGCGAGAGAGGGAGAAAGAGTCGGTGAGCTAGAGGGTCGGTTGCCACCAGGCAGCGTGGACGAACCAACAACAAGAGGTGATGATGGCGGCGATGATAACAGTGGTGAAGAAGTCACTTGCGGACGACTACGGTTAGTGGCAGGTTGCGGCATCGGTGCTGGAGGGTCCCACGAGAGAACTGGTGCAACAGAGAGCTCATAGTCAGTATCTATTACTGTGGAATCCAAGGAGGAGGTGATAGCAAATGGAAAAACATGCTCCACAAACTTAACAAAACGTGATACAAAGACTCTTTCGAGAGCTACATTATAGCACAGGAAGACACTCTGGGTGAGAGAATAGCCAAGGAAGACACAAGAGGTTGATTTGGGATCAAGCTTGTGGTGAGAGTAGGGGCGTAACCACGGAAAGCATAGACGCCCGAAAACTCGAACTTAGAAAGATCAGGAACGGTGGTGAATAATTTTTCAAAAGAGGACATATGGGAGAGATCGATCTTAGGCATGCGGTTAATCAAATAGACTACCACAGCAAAGGCATAAGGCCAGAAAGTGAGTGGAATAGATGCTCTGTGCAACAAAGTGAGACCAGTTTCGACTATATGATGATGACGACGTTCAGAGTATCCATTGTGTTCAGGAGTGTGTGGAGGAGTGGTAAGATAACTAATTGAAGGCGTTGAAATTTCGTTCTATTTAAATTTCCCCGTACAAAAATTATACAAGTACAGAACTTTTCCTAGCAACCCGCATATTCGATCAGACATGTGTTTGATCAATCAAACAAGTTCTTGATGGATCAAAGCACACCTTGATCGAAGTACAAGATCGCTGGCCTCTTGTGTTGGTATTCAAAATTGATACGAAGAAAACCAAACTAATTATGCAGCAGAGTTAAAGAACTAGTTGTACCTTTCTTCATAGCTAAAGACCTCTTGATCTTCTACCATATTCCTCTCCTCTTCTTGGATGTCGTGTGGATGATGATCTACCAAGACAAACCACCCTCCTTCTCTTCTTGGTTTCCAAACCGCCGGCTACAAAAGGAGGCTCTAGGATGGGGCACCTTCTAATCTTTTTCCTTCTCTTCCTCTTCTTCTTCTTCTCCAACTTCTTCAAGCCGCCGCTCACCAAGGGATTACAAGGAAGGGGCACCAGCCCCTAGCAAGCAAGAAGGGGGCGCCGACCCTAGATGGAGGAGAAGGTGGCACCGACCACAAGGGGAAAGGGTGCCATCCCTTTGCAAGGGAGAGGGTGGCGCCAGCCCTAGGTGGAGGATAAGGTGGCGCCGGCCACAAGGGGAGAAAAGAATTGTGGGAATTAGAAAGTTAGGTTTTAGGGGTTACCACCTACTCTTTTTTATAGGCTCGCCATTGGTTACAAAGAAAGAAAAATAATAGAATTATGTTTAGAAAAAATCTCTCTTTCTATAACCAAATTATGTTCAGAAAAAATCTCTCTTTCTATAACCAAGTTAAACCAAACCAAATTAAACCAAACCAAGTTAAGTTAAACTAAACCAAGTTAAACCAAACTTAGTTAAACCAAACCAAGTTATGGATGGGTGGATGCGAGACTTTATATAGAAGCTATAACAGGGGCCTAGAGGAGTATTTGGTTTAGGCCTCCTGATAGGCTTGGGCTTTCTGTGTTCGGCCTGAACACCCAACCCAAGTCCATCAATAATAACCTATACCACTAGAGGGTTATTATTGAACTACCACACCAATCTCATATTACAATATGAGCTCCTTCTTATCATGAGTGTGTTAATCTCCCTGTGTTTAAGATATCGAATGTCCGTTAATTAAATGAGTTACTGACAACTCAATTAATTAACATCTGATTTCAAGAGTAGTACCACTCAACTTTATTATCATGCCGGACTAAGTCCACCTGCAGGGTTTATATAATAATCCTTATGAGCTCCTCAAGAGGACATCATCAGCCTAAATAATTAGGACACAGATTCCTTCTATAATCAACAACACACCATATAAATAGTACTATTTCCCAACTCATTGGGCCTATTGATTTAACGAATAAATCTCACCCATTGATAAGTTAAAGAAATAAATACTAAGTATACGTGCTTGTTATTATATAGGGATTAAGAGGGCACTCATCCATAATAACAGAGGTTTTGTTCTTTTATATAGTCAGTACAAATCGAATAACATCAAACCGTCATGCTCAATACACACAAAATGTACTAGTGTAATTTTATAGCCAAGACAGACTAATATCAAATTATATTACAACCATTCCAATGGTTTGTCCCAATCTATCTTGGTTGTGAGCTACTATTTATAATTTATAAGGAACCGATAACATGATCTTCTGTATGACACCGCACACCATGTTATCTATAATATAAATTAAATAGACAATTGCACTGACATATATATAAATATAAAATGCAAACATTTGACCAAAGTGATTCTCATTTCAAAATATTTCAAAACAGATGTTTATACAAAAACTAAGCTTATAGTATACATCCTAACAATCTTCCACTTATACTAAAAGATTATGCTGTCATACATCTTATTCTCATCCCCTCAACATGTTTATCAAAAGCTCTCGTCGGAAGGGCCTTAGTGAAATGATCTGCTAGGTTATCTGCTAATTTAATCTTGGCGACAACAACCTCTCTTCATTTTATGATGTATCGTATCAGGTGATACTTGAGCTCGATGTGTTTACTTGCCTTATGGGCCCGTGGTTCCTTCGAGTTTGCTACTACACCACTGTTGTCACAATAAATTGTGAAACTTTGGGTAAATCAGGAATCACATTTAAGTCCATCAAGAAGTTTCTGAGCCATACAACTTCTTTGGTTGTCTCATAGGGTGCCACATACTCAGCTTCCATGGTGGAGTCTAAAATGCATTTTTGCTTAACACTCTTTCATGCTATGGCTCCACCTCCCAAAGTAAACACATATCCCGAGGTTGATTTACTACTGTCCCTATCTAATTGGAAGTCCGAATCTGTGTAACCCACAGGGATCAAATCATCTGTCTGATAAACCAACATATAATCTCTAGTCCTTTTCAGGTACTTTAATATATACTTTATGACAGTCTAATGTCTCGGTCCTGGATTACTTTGATATCTGCTAACCATGTCCATGACAAAATAGATATCTGGTCTCGTACTCAGGATATAAGCTCGCATTCGCCTGGCAACTCAACGTGCGAAGAACAGAGGATTCGAACCTGGTAAGTGTTTAACTCGATCAATTGAACAATCGATTCGAGTGTCGCGATGAAGTGGTGGTCGGAATGTATTCGGTAGCTTCTGGGAACGCCCTTCGAGCACCGTTAGCTGATGGAAATCACGGATCGGGGAACACCCTCAACTCCGTGCATGGATGAAACTGCAGAATCCAAAATCGCGAATGGGGAACGCCCTCTATCGCACTCTAATACCCTCGGACGTTGGTCACCGGAAGCTCAGAGATCACCGGCGATGAAGAAAGCTTGCTCACAGATCTGGGTTGCGGACGGGAGAGTCAGAGAAGATGATGAGCAGTGGCGCAAAATCGCGAGGAATGCGAACTCGAAGGATGCACTATAGCTTCTCGCTATTTAAACCTCTCCCAATTTAATCCAACGACCCAGAATAATTTGGATCTTGATCAACGATGGAAACATCTCAGATCTGTCTCAAATCCTCTAGATCTTGATCGATGGCTAAGATGTATTTCCTCTTGGCTTGGATGGACCAGATTCTCGACGGATCACTCAGATCTCTTTGATCTTTAATGGACGGTCCAAATCGCTCCAAGGCTTGATCGACTTGATTAGCCCTAGATTTGAGCCCAAATATAGTCGGATTTGATCGAGTCCATGACCTTTTTGATGCCTACAAAATAATAATCAAATATTAACATCAAATACCATGATAATAAACTAATTTATAATTAAGTCCAAGATCAAATGCAATTTGTGAAATGTAAAGTAAATATGAGTTTAAGCTATCAAAAGATCATTAAAAACATGCATTATGAATTAAGAAAATATAGCAAAATCATGATTATCAGCGTGCGATGGCAGAAAGAGGGACACGTGACATGCAGTTACTGAACATCATTTAATGAGCTTAATTAAAAGGGGTGGCAGCTTGCTCGGCCATAATTGTCAAGGATTTGCACGGGCTTCGAGAAATATGGATGACGTCGGCAACGACCGTGCTCGCTTGAAGAAGCGCATTTGAAGAATTCTCAAACTATTGTCGCTCATCATCCCGCTCTGCATAGAGAACGTGTTACTAGACCGATCGTCCATTTGCCACAGTTAGATAACGACAGAGCGGCGTTGGTTCATGCGCCGATCAGATACTAGGGACCGAACACTCCGATCGGACATAGAAATCGCCAAGGAAACCAGTTGTCAAGTCAGTCAAACCTGTAGCCTCCTTCGACTAGACTTGAGAGGGAGGCTTGTGATACGGAGATAAGGGAGAGCCCACCTATCACAGGTTAGTTGACACGGTGTCGGTCAAAGTCAAGACGGTCAACGTCGAGGCTTACGGAAAGAGTCTCGGCCAAAGATGGCTGTCTGATTATCCCGGTCGGCAAAGGAGTGACCGAGCAGATCACCCAACCGGTCAGACGAATGAACATCATAGGCTGGTCGGACGAATGGATAAACTCATAGCCGGTTGTTTCGGTCGATAGGAAAACGAGCCGGTCGGATTGCTCGTCCGGGGCAAGGAATAATATTTCACAGGAGGGGACGAGAAAACAAAAAAGAACACTCCGTCTCTCATTAAATATGAAGAAGTCAAGACAAGGAAGAACATTCCATCTATCATTAATGCACAGAAGTCAAGACAAAGAAACCTTCCTCTGACAATTAATATCATTAAATAAGGACAGATGAACGATCACAAAGAAAGGTATAAAAAGATATGCCAGATATGAGGAAAGATATGATTTATCTATTTCTTGATTACTCATTCTCTTTTCTTGATTCTAACTTGAGTGTCGGAGAGCCAATGCCAAGGACCCCTTCCCTGATTTGATTTTATTTTGTAGAATTAAGGTCTTTATCCCGTCAATAGTCATCCCATCTCGGTTTTCCAACATCTTTCATTTGGACACGGTCAATATATACTTCTTTAGTTATTATAATATAATATTGATAAAAATAAATTATTTATATTTGTAGCCCTAAGTTGTTATAATATGATATTAATCTATGTTAATCAATATTGATCATTATTAATAAGAGATAAGTTTTTATGCTAAAAATCTATGAACGGTAATAGCTATAGCTAACTATTATAATATAATTTATCATTGTTCAATTGAAGTGTATATGTTATAACACTTGTGACTATAACTGTTATAATATAATTTATTTACACGGATTAAAATTGAAGTGCCCATATTATAATAAATATTATAATTATTAACTGTAATTATCATCACATTACAAAAAATAAGAATAATTTTAGAAATAAATTTCTCTTTCAATTTATTTTTTATCCATTTAATAAAGGATTTACATAGAATTTTTAAGACTCATCGTATTTTGATATTTATTAAAGAGCATACGTGTGTGTGTGTATATATATATATATATATATATATATATATATATATATATATATATATATATATATATATATATATATATATATATATAATATGTATATATATATATATATATATATATATATATATATATATAAAAGATTCATCGTATTTTGATATTTATTAAAGAGCATAAATATATATATATATATATATAATTTACTAGTATGGAGTTGGAGGCATGGAGCGTCTGATACGTAATTTTGTGGATTCCTCGTTCATTGAGTGTGATTGATGAGTTATGATTGATCCTATTTATTTAAATGATGGGTTTGATTTATATATATATATATATATATATATATATATATATATATATATATATATATATATAATTTACTAGTATGGAGTTGGAGGCATGGAGCGTCTGATACGTAATTTTGTGGATTCCTCGTTCATTGAGTGTGATTGATGAGTTATGATTGATCCTATTTATTTAAATGATGGGTCTGATTCGGTGGTAAGGATGGAGGATCATCTTTGAGGGAAGTCAATGTTACGTGGAGGTTAAAGGGTAAAATAGTCAACCTAAGGTCTGGCCGATCAGCCTACCGGCCTAGCGAGTCCGAGAAGAATCAAAGACAATCCGACGGGGAGTCGGGTCTTCGACGCTCATGGTGAACAGGTTCGTCGAGCCGAGCGGGTAGACCGCTCGGCCGAGGCGTAAGGCAGTAATGTTGTGAAGGAACAGTCTCAGCCGAGCACGCGACGGACGGGAATCTTCCCGGTCGGACCGATGCCTGCCGAGCGGATGGACGCTCGGCGCGTGGAGAGAGGAGACAAAAGGACAAGGGGACATTGGGAAACATCTTCTGACAACAGGCATGTTCGACGACCAAGTCATACGCAGAATCTTATGACGGAAGGTTCTACCGTTCCATCAGAAAGGTTCTCGGACTGTAGCAGCATGGTGTCAGACATGCTCCTCTGGTAAGCCCATACTGAGGTATGGTAAAGGACACGTGTACGCCTCGACAGGTGTGCACAAGCCTCCTTAGAGCTCTATATAAGAGCCCACAAACTTCACCGGAGGTATGCGATCTCTCATCTTTGGAGCCACTTCATTGTTTTCCTCTTGCCTGACTTGAGCGTCGGAGGGTCGTCGCCGGGAACCCCTTCCCGGCTCGACTTCTTTGCAGGTTCGCCGGAGATTTGTGTAGCTGGTTGGAGATAGAGGAGAGCGCCACGTCCCCAGCGTCCGTCGACTCAGCATTCGGACAGGATCAAATTGGCGCCGTCTGTGGGAACGCACCTGCATCCGAGCGGAAGAGATGGACGAAGCTGGACGACCTCACACCGTGATGCTCTCCCAGGAGGAGCTCGACGCTCTAGTCGAGGCAAGAACAGCTAAGCTCGTGGAGCAACAGAAACAGAAGGCGCAAGCCGAGCGACTGGAGTAACAAGTGACGTCAGCATCAGGAGGCCGAGCGGCAGCAGCATGGGGTCGAGATAAGGATCCGATCGGCATCCAAGGAGAAGCACCGCCTGCCCCGATTACATTTCATCGGGCCCTATTCCGTACGCCTCCTGAAGTCGCACCAGCTAACCTTGATCGAGGATCTTCATCCGACGAGGCACCCAGGCGAGACTACAGAAAAGGTAAGGCTCCCCGAACGGACGCCTCCCCCGAGCGGATCAACCGGTAATTTTCAGAGGTCATCCTGCGGGACCCTCTGCCAAAGCATTATGTGCCCCCCGGCGATCGGGGAATACAACGGAACTACCGACCCGGACGATCATCTGGGTAAGTTCTACAACACAGCTACACTACATCAATACACAGATGGAGTGAAATGTCGGGTGTTCCTTATCACCCTCTCGGGATCGGCGCAACGATGGTTCCGGAGGCTACCGGACGGATCCATCACCAACTTTAAAGAGTTCCGCATCGCTTTTCTCCATCATTTTACGAGCAGTCGGCGTTACCAGAAGACCAGTGTCAGTCTATTCGCCATCAAGCAAGAGCCCAGGGAGTCGCTCCGAGCTTACATCCAACGATTCAACCGGGTGGCCATGGATATTCCAACGGCCACCTCAGAAACAATGATGAATGCGTTCACGCAAGGCCTTGTGGACGGTGACTTCTTCAGTTCACTTATTCGAAAGCCGCCCCGAAACTATGATCATATGCTACACCGGGCCAATGAGTACATTAATGTGGAGGAAGCCCAGGCGGCCCGAAGAAAAGAAGCTCCAACTGAGCGGCTAGCCCCTGCCGAGCGGAAGCCGCTCACTAGCCACTAGCCGCCCAGAGGACCGCGGACCGAAGCAGTCCGCCCTCATCACGCAAGGTCCCACGTCATCCAAGAGGTAGCCACCGAGCGGCCCAAACCAAAAAAGAAGGTATGGACCCCCATGTTTTGCTCGTTCCACCGTACCGACACGCATAACACATGAGATTGCCGAAGTCTTCCCCTCATCGCCCACCCCGCTCCCCGAAGTGGCCGTCGTCGATCGCCATCTTCCGACAGGCGACAGCAACACCATGACACCGGTCGGCGGATATCCAGAAAGTCTCCCTAGCGGTATCATCCTTAGGGGCACGAGGATAATCCCCGGGTATCTAACGAGCGGCCTAGGCCGTCCTCACGGGAGGAAGAAAATAGAAGCAACACGTCCCGGGGCGAAATCAACATCATCGCTGGCGGACCGACCGGAGGTGACTCCAACAGAGCAAGGAAGGCGAGTGTCAGGCAGCCGAGATTCATGCGGTCGGCTGCAGTCAAGAACGGGCGAGCGGGCCCGAAATCAGCTTCGAGCCTAGGGACCTTGAGGGAGTCGAAGTGCCACATGACGACGCTCTCATCATCAAAGCGATAATAGCTAACTATACTATTCATCGCATTTTCATCGATATAGGCAGCTCGGTCAACATTATATTTAAAAAGGCTTTCGACCAACTGCAAATTGATCGAGCCGAGTTGCTGCCCATAGCAACCCCCCTCTACGGGTTTATGGGCAATGAAGTTCTACCGGTCGGACAAATCTGACTGACTATTTGGCTGGGAGAAGAGATGCTCAGAAGGATGCGGACTGCCAACTTCGTCGTGGTTGACTCTCCCTCAGCATACAATGTTATCCTGGGACGACCGGCGCTCAGTGAGTTCCGAGCGGCCGTCTCCACCTTCTATCAGAAAATTAAGTTCCCGGTTGAAGATAAAGTTGGAGAAGTGCGAGGAGATCAGCTGGCAGCTTGGCGATGCTACGTCGAAATGGTCCGAGCCGAAGCTAATTCAGCGCGGAAGATGCCACGAATCGAGGTGAACACCATAACCGAAAAGCCACCCTCTTTGGTTTATGAAGAAAAAGAGGAGGTGTAGATCCACCCAACCCGATCGGAGGCCACCACATTCATTGCGGCCGATCTGGAGGCAAGCCAGAAAAAGGAGGTGATCAAATGCCTCCAGAGAAACTGCGACGTCTTCGTGTGGTCGACGCATGAGCTGCCAGGAATATCGCCAAGTATAGCACAGCATGAGCTTCACGTCCGACCGGACGCTCGGCCGGTGAAGCAAAGGAAGAGGGACTTTAGCGCCGAACAAAACGCCATCATCCGAGCGGAGGTCGAGAAGCTCCTAGAGGCCGACCATATAAGGGAGGTCCAGTTCTCGAGCTGGCTCGCAAATGTAGTGCTAGTCTCCAAGCCGGGTAACAAATGGAGGGTTTGCATCGATTTTCGAGATCTTAACAAGGCATGCCCAAAGGATTTCTACCCTCTGCCCCGGATTGATCAACTGGTGGACTCAATAGCCGAGTGCGAGCTGATATGCATGCTGGACGCCTATCAGGGCTACCATAAGGTGCCGCTCGCCCGAGAAGATCAAGAGAAGGTCAGCTTCGTCACAGCCGACGGCACTTACTATTACAATGTAATGCCGTTCGGACTGAAGAACGCGGGAGCAACCTATCAACGCTTAATGAACAAGGTATTCAAGGAGCAGATCGGACGCAATTTAGAAGTATACGTGGATGATATCCTCATCAAGTTTGTCCAAGCGGCTGATCTTTTTACGGATATGGAGGAGACCTTCCGAACGCTGAGGAAGTATGGAGTCAAGCTGAACCCTCAGATATGTTTATTCGGAGCAAAAGGCGGGCGTTTCTTGGGTTATATAGTGACCGAGCGGGGCATAGAGGCAAATCCCAGCAAGGTAAAAGCGTTGCAAGATATGCCGCCCCCAAGAAATCTGAGGGAAGTACAGCGCCTGACTGGGCGGATTACTGTATTGTCAAGATTCATCTCCAAGACTGCCGACCAGAGTCTACCTTTTTTCAAGATCCTACGCAAAGCTACTAAGTTTCATTGGGACGAGGAATGCGATCGGACGTTTGAGGAGCTGAAGACATACCTGAACTCCTTGCCCGTGCTAGCCAAGTCAGCTGTAGGTGAGCCGCTCTGTATTTATTTATCTTCAACCAAGCAGGCAGTAGGCTCGGCATTAGTGAGGACGAGCGGTGAAGAACAACCCGTGTACTTCTTGAGCCATATTCTAAAAGATGTTGAGTCCCGCTACACTGGGCTCGAGAAGCTGGCTTTTGCTTTGGTCCTCGCCGCTCGGAGACTTCGTCCTTATTTCCTAGCACATATAATCATCATCCGGACAAATAGCCCATTGGGAAGAGTGCTGCTGAACCCAGAAGCGTCCGGACGGCTCATCAAATGGACAACGGAGTTAAGTGAATTTGACATTCAGTATCAACCCCGTTCGGCAATAAAGGCGTAATTCTTAGCAGATTTTGTTACCGAAGTGCAAAATCCCGAACCCGAAGCTATGTGGAAAATATTTATGGATGGATCGTCCACTCGGCTTGGGAGCGGGATTAGTGTGTTATTACTCTCTCTCCAAGAAGAACGGATGTACCTATCCGTCCGGCTGGACTACAAATCCATAAATAATGAAGCAGAGTATGAAGCCCTCATAGCCGACTTGCAGGCAGCCCGGCATGTAGGAGCCGGTCAGGTGACAATCCATTCAGACTCTCAGCTGGCCGCCCAGCAGCTCTCGGGCACTTTTGAGATTAACAACGTTCGGCTCAAGCTCTACGCTGAGGCCTTCAAAAAGCTCAAAACCCACTTCAGAGAAGTCATTATCCAGAAGATACCCCGAGCAGAGAACCAGGCAACAGATGAGTTAGCCAAGCTCGCAAGTTCAATATCACCGGTCGTCATCCAGCCGCTAATTGAGCAAGTATCCTTGGTGGCACACATTGACCGGATGGAAGGCCTCACATTCCCGAGCGATTGGAGGACAGCCATCATGGAGTTTCTGCGCTCGGGTGCGACATCGACCGATCGGGAGGAAGCCCAGCTATTGAGGAGGAGAGCCGGTCGGTTCACACTCGTTGGAGACCAACTCTACAAGAAGGCTTTCTCCCGCCCACTTTTGAAGTGTGTGAGCTCGGAGGACGCGGAGTACATCCTCCAGGAAGTGCACCAAGGATCGTGCGGAGGACATCCGGGCGGACGATCGCTGGCTAGGAAGATCCTGCTAGCCGGGTACTTCTGGCCAACCCTGCAAGCAGACGCCGCTCGGACCGTCGCGACGTGCCTCTCCTGCCAGAAGTACCACAACGTCTCCCACCGACCGGCGGAGGAGATGATAGCATCTACAGTGTCCTGTCCGTTCGATCAGTGGGGAATGGATATCGTAGGTCCGTTCCCTATGGCGACCGGTCAGCGGAAGTTTCTTCTAGTGGCGGTCGACTACTTTTCCAAATGGGTGGAGGCCGAGCCACTGGCCAAGATCACCGAGTAGATGGTCAAAAGGTTTATCTGGCAGCATATAATCTATCGGTTCGGCATTCCTCGCCGGCTCATATCTGATAACGGGCGACAGTTCGTCGGGAAGCAGCTCGAAGAATGGTGCAAAAGTTATGGCATCGAACAACACTTTACTTCCGTGGCGTATCCCCAGAGCAATGGTCAAGCCGAAGTAGCCAACCGGGAGATTCTTCGCATTCTTTGGGTTCGGCTCGACCATATGGGAGGAAACTGGGTGGACGAGCTATCGGGCGTCCTATGGGCTATCCTCACGACCCCAAAGGAGGGAACGGGCGTCACGCCATTCCATTTAGTGTACGGCGGCGAAGCAGTTATTCCAGTTGAAGTCGGCGTAGAGTCCGTCCGGGTCTAGAACTATGATGATGACAATGCCGAGCGGAGGAAGATGGAGTTGGACTTGATCGACGAAGAGCAAGCCAAGGCGTCCGTCCGGCTGATGGCGTACTGGCAGAGAATGAAGCAGAACTACAACTGGCGCGTGATCCCTAGAGCATTCCAGGTCGGCGACCTAGTGTGGAAGAAAGTAAAGCCGGTCGGGGACGTTGGCAAGCTGGAGGCTCCTTGGGCGGGCCCCTTCAAAGTTATCGAAAAGCTCCGCTCGGGTGCCTATTATTTGGAGGATGAAGATGGACGGCAGCTGGATCGACCATGGAGCGCAAATCATCTCCAGCCGTACTGAGCTGGGTGAGAGGGGCACCGATGTAATTCGTTTTATGTATGTCTTAGTCGCCTAGGTCCTTTCAATGCAGGAAGCAAAGTGATAAAACACATTTGGCATTATTCGCCGAAGTGCCGCTCAGCAGGGCATATATCATCCGTGTTGAAATTAGCCTGGAAGACCGTCGAGCTCCGACGTTAAATATCGAGAGTCGGACCGGCGACTATAAACCCCCCGACCGGAAGACTGTCGAGCTCTGACGTTAAATATCGAGAGTCGGACCGACAACTATAAACTCTCCGGCCGAAAGACCGTCGAGCTCCGACGTTAAAAATTGAGAGTTGGACCGGCGACTATAAACCCCCCGGCCGGAAGACCGTCGAGCTCCGACGTTAAATATCGAGAGTCAGACTGGCGACTATAAACCCCCCGGTCGGAAGACCGTCAAGCTCCGATGTTAAATATCGAGAGTCGGACCGGCGACTATAAACCCCCCGACCGGAAGACCGTTGAGCTCCGACGTTAAATATCGAGAGTCGGACCGGTGACTATAAACCCCCCGGCCGGAAGACCGTCGAGCTCCGACGTTAAATATCGAGAGTCGGACCGGCGACTATAAACCCCCCGGCCGGAAGACCGTCGAGCTCTGACGTTAAAAATCGAGAGTTGGGCCGGCGACTATAAACCCCCCGGCCGGAAGAACGTCGAGCTCCGACGTTCAAAATTGAGAGTCGGACCGACGACTATAAACCCCCCCCCCCCCCCGGCCGGAAGACCGTCGAGCTCCGACGTTAAATATCGAGAGTCGGACCGGCGGCTATAAACCCCTCGGCCGGAAGACCCTCGAGCTCCGACGTTAAATATCGAGAGTCGGACCGGCGACTATAAACCCCCTGGCCGGAAGACCGTCGAGCTCCAACGTTAAATATTAAGAGTCAGACCGGCGACTATAAACCCCCCGGCCGGAACAAAAGACGCTTTAAGATAAGCGGCAAGGGAAAGTAGTGACAAGTCGTATGCCACCTACGCCCGCTCGGGAGGCCTAGTTGGCCAAGTTGTGTGTCATAGGCCCCGACCAATCACCCACAAGCATGCAAAGTAAAAACAAAGTTGCACAAAGATAAATTTTTCATTGAAATTAGAGAAATCAGGGCTAAGCAGATGAATTACAAAAAAGGAAGTTTTTTTGGCCGAACGGCCAAATTACATAAAGACTTCTACTCCAAAAAAATCATAAAGGTCCTTAGGGGTGTTGCTGAGGAGCGCCGCATAGTCTTGGGCCGGGATGCTGGCGGAGTCAGGGAGTTGACCCTTGGACTTCAGATAGTCCATCGTGGCGGTGATGGCAAGCTCAAAAGCAGTATACATCCGCTCGCATACTTTTTCTGAAAATTCGGTCGAGCGGATGTGCTTCAACCTCAGGGCTGTGACTCGGCCGGGTTCCGCCTCTTGATATTACCTGAAGGCAACTTGAGAAGCTTCGAGAAACTCCCGCAAAGTCTTCAGTTCATCTTTATGTTTGATCACCTCGGCCGAGCAGCTCACCTTCTCGCCGTCCAGCTGCTTTATCAGCTCTTTGACTCGTTGCTCCAGGCCCTGGGCCTCGACATTTTTCTTCTCCAGATCGGAGATAGCCGTTTTCTTCCACTCGGTTGCCAAGTTTATTTTGCGGCCCAGTGATTTGACCTGTCGTTCGAGCTCGGCCAGAGTATGGGCCTGGCCGGCCATTTTCTTTTGCTCAGCCGCCAACAGATCTTGGGTCTTCTTGAGCTCCTTCTGCAGCTCGGCATATGAGGGGCCTTGGGAGCCGGACGGGCCGCCCGAAGCCTTCAACCTCTTTAACTCTTCGTCCACCATGGCCAGACGATTAGAGACAGCGATCTCCTCTACCCATCTCTGGCATGAATAGGAATGTTAATAGCCGATCGGAATTATGGCATAAAAAACTTCGAAAGAAAACATACTTATCCCAGTGGCCTGATGCATATGGCTGTTGGCCAGATTGCCGAGTGGAATCATCGCGACACGTGCCTGAGCGTCGACCCATATCTCGGCTAGGGGCCCCTTCATGGTGATCATGTGCTCAGGTGTGGTTGGCCGATCGGACTCGGACATCAACTCTTCGGTGGGGAGATGCAGGGAGACCCTGATGATACGGCATCGACCGGGAGTCGTCTGAGCGGAAGCTGGGGAAGGATCAGAGGCCGGTGCAGAAAGCTGAGATAAAATGGCCGAGCGCTGGACTCGGCGGGGAGAGGGCGGAAGGGCGCTGACAGGTATGGCCTCGAGGGGGCCCGCGGACATGTCCAATTGGGATGGGGTCCGATCAGACGAGATCGCCTCCACCTCTGGGGCTTTGCCACGAGAATCGGCGGTGGTCCGCTCGGACGGCTGGACCGCGGAAGTGGCCGATCGAAGGGGTGTCTCCGTTCGACGCCTCTTTTGTCAGAGAGGGCGCTCTTCCTCCTGAGCGGAGCCTTCCTCTCGGATGGAAGGCCCTCGGCTAGAAGTTATGCCAACAGCCGGCTCCGGGAGAGAAGCCTGAGCGGCCGACTCCTCGTGGGTCTCGCTCTCTCCTTCGTGTGAGCCGACCGGCTCAATGCCAAGCGACTCCATCTCCTTGGCAACTGCGGCCTCGAGCGCCTCCGCTTTCCTCTTCAAAATCCCGGCCATCACGGACTCCATGACAATGTCCGCTGCATAGGAAAAAGGAGAAAATCAGTTAGCAATCAAGGCGAATGCACAAGTAAAATTCTTACCAAAGCCGCTCTGGAGGGGACTCCGGATCGGACTCAGACCGAATATGTACATCACCCCTTCAGGTAAGAACTTGTTGATGTCGAACTTCAGGCCGGCTAGCATATTGGCAGCGTGAAGATAGTCCAGTCGGGTCTTGAACCTCTTTAGCTCAGGGGAGGTTGGCGGTCCGACCTGCCACTGGGTTCGGAAAAGGGCCCGTTCGGGAAGACAAAGATAGAAGTAGTACTCTTTTCAATGTTTATTGGAAGAGGGCAGTTTATTAAAGAATACTAAACCGGACCGAGCCTGGAACATGTAAGTACTCAGCTCGGACTGTTTAGGATAATAAAAATAGTAGAAGACCTCCGGTCGGAGGGGAATGTTGTGGATTTTGAACAAGACAACAACGCCACATAGAAGGCGGAAGGTGTTAGGGACTAAGCTTCCGAGTGGAATGCCGAAAAAATTACAAACTTCTACGATAAAGGGATGGACTGGAAAGCGCAGACCGGCTATGAACTGGTCGCGAAAAACACAGATAGCTCCGCGCGGCGGTTTGTGTGGCCGAGCGGAGGGGGAGGGTAAGATAAGTTCAAAGTCAGAGGGGATGTCAAAATTGTCTATCAGAATATCGGCGTCGCGCCAATCGAAGCGCGACTCCATGGTGGTATACCACGGGCCTAGGGCTAGCTTTTGAGACTGAGAGGAACTGGCCATTGTCCGAACGGGTGAAACCACAAAAGACGAGGAAAGGCAAACGATAGAAGGAAGAAGATGACAAACAATACAGTGACCAGAGAGCGAGAACTCGACAAAAAACACGAGGGTAACAGAGAAAGGGTAAGGACCTTACAAAGAAGCTGCAGATCGAAAGAAGGAGGTTGGAGATCACCGGAAACAGAAAAGCAGGATCACCGGAGCAAAAACGCCAGAGCAAGCTGTGGAGCATGAGAAGGCGCAAATGCGGCGAGTAGGGGGAGAAGGCGAAGGCTTTATAGGGTTGAGCCCGAGCGGCCTCCACCGTCGGATGCAGGTCACGGGAACCGAAGCACGCATCGGGTCGTCCATTTCAAACCGCCTCGGTCTCGTCGCCCGTGACGCCGCCGCCATACGGTGACGGTAGCTGCGACACGTGGCATTCAACCACTGGAGTGCATTTAATGAGCGCATGCCCAGCCTTAATATCAAAGATTGGCGCAAATCTCGAAGAGATCCGAGGAATGTTGGCGTTGACTGACGTTATAACTACCCCCGTGGGGGTCGAGCGGAGGATAGTTTCACAGAGACGTCGCTCGGCGTAACTGGCGGTCCAGTCAGTCGGACTAATCGCCTCCTTCGACTAGACTTGAAGAGGAGGCAAGTGATTCGGCGATAAGGACGGAGGACCACCTTTAAGGGAAGTCAACGCCACGTAGAGGTCAAAGGGCAAAATGGTCAACCTAAGGTCTGGCCGATCGGCCTACCGGCCTAGCGAGTCCGAGCGGAATCAAAGACAATCCGACGGGGAGTCGGGTCTTCGACGCTCATAGTGAACAGGTTCACCGAGCCGAGCGGGTAGACCGCTCGGCCGAGGCGTAAGGCAGCAATGCTGTGAAGGAACAGTATTAGCCGAGCACGCGACGGAGGGGAATCTTCCCGGTCGGACTGATGTCTGCCGTGCGGATGGACACTCGGCTCGTGGAGAGAGGAGACAAAAGGACAAGGGGACATTGGGGAACATCTTCTGACAACAGGCATGTTCGACGACCAAGTCATATGCAGAATCTTATGACGGAAGGTTCTACCGTCCCATCAAAAAGGTTCTCGGACTGTAGCAGCATGGTGTCAGGCATGCTCCTCTGGTAAGCCCATACTGAGGTATGGTAAAGGGCACGTGTACGCCTCGACAGGTGTGCACAAGTCTCCTTAGAGCTCTATATAAGAGCCCACAAATTTCACCGGAGGTATGTGATCTCTCATCTTTGGAGCCACTTCATTGTTTTCCTCTTGCCTGACTTGAGCGTCGGAGGGTCGTCGCCGGGAACCCCTTCCCGGCTCGACTTCTTTGCAGGTTCGCCGGAGATTTGTGTAGCTGGTTGGAAATAGAGGAGAGTGCCACGTCCCGAGTGTCCGTCGACTCAGTGTTCGGACAGGATCAGGGTCCATCACAATAAATCAATTTATAAAATAAATCATCCTTTGATCTATAAATTATGGACTAGAAGATCCGTACTCTATCAAAGGTGTCAATTAGGATATATTAGGTCGAATTTAGATCGAGTTAAAAAAAAATTACAAAAAATTCTAACGTGAATCTAACCTGAATCAAAATATAACGTGCAATTGAAAATAATTTTTTTACTAGTTTTCTTATAACTCTTTATTTTTTTTTCTCAATACTCCTCTATTATTATTATTATTATTAATTTTTAAAATAAAATTTCATTTAATCCTAAAAATCTATTAAAACTTAAATTCAAATCAATTCGAATCAATTTGAATACGACCTGAATTTAAAAACTTCCAATTCAAACTTGATTTTTTTTTAAGATAGATTCGGATGGAATTCTCAAATGGGATTCATTTTTAACGCCCTAAGATTAACTCAACAATTGAAATTGAAGGCCACAATAACTGGCCGTGACCTCTGGTCACAAAATTGCATCCTAGGTCATTACCGACTTAAACGTTAAATTAGGGCAATTATCACATTAGTCGTAATAAATTTGGTTATGATCACCTGGCTACGCGCTATTTTCTCATGACCGAGACAATGATTCCCTAGCCACCTAAATCCGTCACTTGGTGCGATTTGATAGCCAAAGGTTGTGATCGGCCGTAATTGAAAATTGTATTTTTTTTATTTATATATATTTTTTGAATATATTTCATTTGTATGTTTTCTTTATACAAGTTTCATTAACAGATTTATAGTCGGCTGTTTTTGTAAATCAAATAATGGCAGTTTCCCTCTTATAACCGTTTGTTGTTGTATTACAGCTGTAAATTATTCTGTCTTATTTTGAATATACATCACTGTATGAAACTTCCTTTATCGTTACCGTCCTTCCACAAGCTCAAGATGAGTTCCTCTTCCTTCTCTTCTTTCGGATCTATATTCTGCCATTCAGATGCGATCGACAAATTGCTGATGCTGTTGGGTTTCGCCGGCGCCGTCGGCGACGGCTTCTCCATGCCAGCCATTTTCCTTTTGACCAGCACGATCTTCAATGATTTAGGAGGCGGTTCTGTCGACTCCCCTGATTTCATCTACGCCATCAACAAGGTAAGAGTGATTTCTGTTCGTGTCCTCGGTATTTTAATGGAACTCTCCTCACTCGCGCTTCGTGTTTCAGAATGCACTTAGTATGGTATACTTGGCCGGCGGCAGCTTTATCGTCGCGTTCTTAGGTAAAAAATTCAATTCTTATTTTTCTTTTGATTCTCGGATCATTTGTAGTCGATTTACTGCTGATAATAGTGGTGGCGGCAGAGGGGTACTGTTGGGGAGCGGCAGGCATCCCGGATGCGTGCGCGGTATCTCAGCACAGTTCTCCGGCAAGATATTGAATATTTCGACTCAACGCCGGCACTGGTACCGAAGTCATCACCAGCGTCTCCAGCGATAGTCTAGTCATCCAATTGCCTCAGCGAGAAGGTGCCCAACTTCATCATGAACGGCGCCACCTTCATCTGCAGCTACACTACTTCATCGGCAGAAGCAGAGAATCGCCATCGCCAGGGCGGTGCTGAAGTCGCCCAAGATCCTGCTGCTCGACGAGGCCACCAGCGCCCTCGACTGGATCGTCCAGGAGGCCCTCGAACTCCCCTCCTTCGGCCGCACCGCCATCGTCATTGCCCACTCTCTCCACCATCCGCCACGCCGATGTCATCGCAGTCGTGCAGGACGGCCGCGTCACGGAGATCGGCTCCCATGACGACCTCATCGAACACCCCGACAGCCTCTACTCCACCCTCGTCCGCCTCCAGCGGACCACCTCCCACCTCTGCGAAGGAGAGACCTCCTCCGGGGCTGCGCAATTAGGCGGCAGCAGCAGCATGAGCCGCCGCTTCTCCCCTGCCAGCCCCCGCAGCTCCGGCTGCTCCGTCGCGTCGCCGTCGCCGTCGCCGGAAGATAACGCCGACGAGAGTTCTGGGAAACTGAAGCCCCCAGTGCCGTCCTTCCGGCGGCTGTTGCAGCTGAATGCACCGGAGTGGCGGCAGGCCCTGCTGGCCAGCGGGAGCGCCACTGTGTTCGGCGCGATCCAGCCTCTCTATTCCTACGCTCTCGGCAGCATAGTCTCTGTTTTCTTCCTTAAAGACCACGATGAGATCAAGAACAAGACGAGGACCTACGCTTTCGTCTTCCTTGCCCTCTCCTTGCTCTCCTTCATCGTCAACATTGGAGAGCACTACAATTTCGGCGCCATGGGTGAGTATCTCACCAAGCGTGTTCGCCTTCGGATGCTGTCCCAGATCCTCACTTTCGAGGTGGGCTGGTTCGACCGGGACGAGGACTCCACCGGCGCCGTCTGCTCCCGCTTCGCCAACGACGCCAACGTCGTCCGCTCTCTCGTGCGATCGGATGGCCCTCATCATTCAGACCGCCTCGGCGGTTGCCATCGCGTGCACTCTGGGGCTCTTCCTTGCCTGGCGACTGGCCCTCGTCATGATCGTCGTCCAGCCCATCATCGTTCTCTGCTTTTACGCCCGACGCGTTCTCCTCAAGCGCCTCTCCTCCAAAGCTGTCAAGAGCCAGATCGACAGCAGTAAGCTCTCCGCGGACGCCGTCGCTAATCTCCGCACCATCACCGCCTTTTCCTCCCAAGAACGAATTTTGCGCATGTTCGAGGAGGTGCAAGCCGGGCCCCGCCGGGAGTGTGTCCGGCAGTCATGGTTCGCTGGAGCCGGACTGGCTTTCTCCCAGAGCCTTATGATTTGCGCACGAGCACTTATTTTCTGGTACGGAGGCAAGCTCATCGCTGACGGATTCATCTCTGCCAAGGCTTTATTCCAGACCTTCATAGTCCTCGTCTCCACCGGCCGAGTCATCGCTGACGCCGGCAGCATGACCACTGACGCCGGCAGCATGACCACTGACCTCGCCAAGGGTGTCGATGCCGTCGCCTCTGTTTTCGCCGTGCTCGACCGCGTCACTGCCATCGAGCCTAACGACCCAGATGGCTACTGTCCCGAGCGGCTCATCGGCGATATCGAGATCCGAGGGGTGGACTTCGCCTACTCGTCGCGCCCCGACGTGGTCATCTTCCGAGACTTTTCCCTCTGCATCGAGGCCGGCAAGTCGACGGCACTCATCGGACAAAGCGGCTCCGGAAAGTCCACCATCATAGGGCTCATCGAGCGGTTCTACGATCCGCTCAGGGGTACGGTCAAGATTGATGGCAAGATCATCAAATCGTACAACCTCCGGGCGCTAAGGAGGCACATCGGCATGGTAGGACAGGAGCCGACCCTGTTCGCAGGGAGCATCCGCGACAACATCGCCTACGGCAGCGACGGCGAAAAAACGACGGCGGAGATCGAGGCGGCGGTGCGTTCCGCAAACGCACACGAATTCATCAGCGCCCTAAAAGACGGATACGAGATGCAATGCGGCGACAGAGGGAAGCAGCTCTCCGGCGGCCAGAAGCAGCGGATCGCCATCGCACGGGCGATCCTGAAGGACCCAACGATCCTGCTGCTTGACGAGGCGACGAGCGCGCTGGACAGCCAATCGGAGAAGGAGGTTCAGGCGGCTCTAGAGCTGCTGATGGTGGGGAGGACCAGCGTGGTGGTGCGCATCGCCTCAGCACCATCCGCCACTGCCACCTCATCGCCGTGCTCGACAAGGGCGCCGTTGTAGAGAAAGGGACCCATGCCTCACTCATCTCCAAAGGGCCCGGTGGGGTCTATTTCGGGCTCATCAGCCTTCAAAGTGGCGCCGCCGCTTCAATGTGATCGAATTGAAATTTGATCTTGATCCAATATTCAGCAGTATTTTTAGCTTCTTAACAGACAGCATATATTAGTCGTTTCTATTGAAAAATATTTTAACAATTACGTAGTAATATTATTTATATATATAATTTTTAAAATTATATAAGTTATGGTTGTTGGTGCAACCTTAGGTCAAGGTTGACCTGGTTGACCCGACTCGAGTTGACTTGACTCGAGTTGTATTTTGATGTTTGACTTGGGAAGATTGTCGGTGCAACCTTAGGTCAAGGTTGACCTAGTTGTGTTGCATGTTGATGTTTGACACTCGTGAGAGAGTTCTATTCTTGATATGGGACAAGAATAGATGTTTGGAAGATTATTGGTGCAACCGTAGGTCAAGGTTGACCTGGTTGACCTGATTCGGGAAAAAGTCCAAGTATGGAGACTTGGCATGGAAAAGTCAAGGGAGCTTGGCACGGAAAAGTCAAGTATGGAGACTTGGCATCGGGAAAAGCCCAAGCGGGGAGCTTGGCCTTGAAAAGTCAGTATGGAGACTTGGCGGAAAAGTCAAGCGGGGAGCTTGGCAGGGAAAAGTCAAGTATGGAGACTTGGCTGGAAAAGTCCAAGCGGGGAGCTTGGCACGGAAAAGTCCAAGTATGGAGACTTGGCGGAAAGTTCAAGTATGAAGACTTGGCACGGAGAAGTCCAGTGAGTGAAGCAGGCGGTGGAAAGTCCTAACTGGGATGTTAGGCGGTTGGAAAGTCACGTGAGTGAAGCCGAGGTGGAAAGTCCTAAGCGGGATGTTAGGCGGTTGGGAAGTCCCAGGTGAGTGAAGCCGGGCAAGGAAAGTCCGGTGAGTGAAGCCAGGAGGGAAAAGTCCCAGTGAGTGAAGCCGGGCAATGGTGAGTGAAGCGCGGTGAAAATCCTAGTGAGTGAAGCTAGGTGAATGAGAAAGTCCTAACTGGGATGTTAGGCAGTGTGAAATCCTGGTGAGTGAAGCCGGTGGAAAGTCCCAGTGAGTGAAGCCGGGCGAGGGAAAATCCAGATGGATCAAGGGTGATCGGACATCCGTGTTGAGAAGTCCAAGTGAGTGAAGCTTGGCATATGGAGTCGGAGAGGGCTCGGTGGCTCGTTCTCCGAACTAGGTTAGAGAGGGCACTCTAAACCGAGGAGTTGGATCGGTGCCGTGGCCGATCGGTGATCTGCGTTTGCCACGATCGGTGCGGTGACCGATCGAATCGAATCGATGGCTCATCGGTTGCAATCGATCGATGCGGAGACCGATCGGGAACCTCGAGAAGAAACCGTGGATCGGTCTGGCGGCCGATCCACCCATCTTTGATCGGTGCGGACCGATCGTGAATAGATCGATGGCGTGAGGGCCGGCTGATCGGTCTATGGACCGTCGGAGGTTCCTGATCGGTCCGCAGACCGATCGGGGCTTGATCGCGACACGATCGATGCGGGACGATCGGTGACAAGCGAAGCCTCGTGCGCCTGGGCCGATCGGTGCGTAGGCCGATCGGGTTCTAGCCGTTGCGACACAACGGTTAGTTTCTTCATTGTTCTTCTTCGCGGTATAAAGGATCGAGGCATCTTCGTGGGAAAAGATCTCCTTCTTCCTTCTTGCCGTTCTAAGTCTGCTGTGCTTGAGCTTTGTTGAGCTCCTCCAAAGCTTCGCGTGAGCTTCCGGCTGGGTTCCTGCTGTTGTAGGCGTCGCGTGAAGTTGCTGCTTCACCTCCAATCGACAAGAAAGCAAGCAATTGGTAGAGTGCGATTGTATTCATATTGTATTGCTTTTCTTCCTGCTCTTGTACTCTTTGTTTGTGTTGTTGCAAGACGTTTGTGTGAGGTTTCTCCACCCACAAGGAGTATATTGTATTAGCTGTTCCGGGACTCATCCACCGACGGATTGACGGACTCGTCCACCTTACGGACACGCCGAGGAGTAGGAGCCTAATCTCGAACCTCGTTACATCCTCGTGTTAAGGTTTGGTTTCTTCTCTTTCGTTTCGTTGTATTTCCACTGCGACTAACCTAATTGTAGGAAGAAACGAGCGATTTGGGGCTATTCACCCCTCTCTAGCCTTACGAAGAGATCCTAACAAGTGGTATCAGAGCGAGGTCGCTCTTCATCGGATTCACACCCGTGGGAGCACAAGCGCTAGAGATGGATCAATTCGGAGAAGACATCACCATTCCACCCTTCTACAACGACAACTTCGCATATTGGAAGGTAAGGATGATGTATTTTCTTAGGACTAATATGTGGAATTGGTTTTGTGTACAAGAAGGGTTTACTCCTCCAATGGATAAAGAAGGAGAGCCTCTAGAGAAGAACAAGTGGACAAAGGAACAAGTCCATCAATCAACGATCAACAATGAGGTAACTAAAACAATTGAATTTTCATTACCTACTAATATTTTGCGTAAGATAGGTGAATACAACAATGCCAAGGAGTTGTGGGATAACTTGGCCAAGTACCATGAGGAGAGTTCCACTTCAAGCCATGAAGAGGAGCCTAGTGAGCCAAGTAGCTCACATCATGGAGGGAGCAAATTGGGAGTTGAGGGCTACTCAACATCCAAGGAAGAAGAGGAGGAGAGTTCCTCTTGCTCAAGTTCGGAGCACGAAGAAGAAGCTTCTACCTCCGGGAGGGATGAAGAAGAGAACATCCATTCATCCTCAATCCTAGGTAACTCAAACACTTTAAGTTCAAGTAAATTGCATATAATGTGTTTTGAGTGTAGGGAATTTGGGCACTACAAGAGTAAGTGTCCAAAGAGGGTAAGAAAGACTCCACCGGCGCCAAAGGTCAAGGAAGCCGGAGTCCCGAAACGCAAGGGCAAGGAGCACATCGTGTGCTTCCAATGCAAGCAAAGGGGACACTATAGGAGCCATTGTCCGAGGGGGAGGCAACCTCACAAGGGCAAGAGACCGGGCACAACGATAGGGGGAGCTAAGGCAAACCCTAAGGTAACCTCTAAGGTTCATTATTGCAATTCTAATAAAACTCATGCTAGTAGTTTTGTTGCAATTGTTAATAATGATAAGCATGTTAACTTTAGGAACCAATACATGTGCTTAGGAGCTAAACATGTTAGCCTAGGTAAGGATAACACTAGAAATACCAACCCTAGGATTAACGCTTCTAAAGTTAAGGAAAACCTAGGTAGAAATCCCAAGAAGACTAGACACATGCCTAGGAATATCTCAAGAGAAAATGACAAATTAAAACTTGAGGTATTAGAGAGGGAAAATCAAGTCTTGAGGTCAAGACTTGATAATTTAGAAAAGGCTCTTAAAAACATGGAGAAGTCATCTCTAGGGTTTAAGGGTCAAAAACCAAAGTCCAAGGACAAGAAAGATTTGGGTCACAAACCTAAGTCCCAAATGGTCAAGCCCACCTATCATAATGTTCCATTCGATTATGGAACAAAACCTAGGGCTAGGAAGACCACCACCAAGGTCACAAGGGGAGTCACCCCTAGAGTTGATCTTGATGAGACCCAAATGACCAAGGCTTTAAAGCCTAAGAGGGTCATTAGGAGGGTTGCTAGGGAAGTCATCCCTAGTGAATTTTTAGTGAACCCAATGAGCTCAAGTAGGTATTGGGTTCCTAGGAGCATCTTCTCTACCCCATAGATGGGTTAGAGAGTGTCAACTCCAATAAGAAGGGTAGTTAACCCAACTTTGAGGAAATTGACACTCAAGGAGCATTTTCAAGGTTTTTGGGAACCTTTGAAAATGAAAGGGGATAATCTTTATCATTCACTCCTTGGAAGAGTAAAGTGTGCCAAAGTGAGAATATTTTAATCTTATTTGGCACAATTTAAGAAAACCTAGAGAAAACCATAATTGGGATTTTGGTTTCTCTTAGGGATATATGGGCAATCTAAGATTAGAATTTAAGTTAACTAAGAGATTAAGGATACTTAGATAGGTAATCTAGGTATTTTATTTGTGTTAACTTACCATGGTTGTTTGCCATATGACATGTCATGACATCATGTTTAGTTTTATCATCATTTGAAATGTCATGATAGTGCTAGGCTAGTTTATATGTCATGCTTTATTTAAGTTTTCAAACTTTATGCCATGACATCATGACATTGGCACATGTTTTTACTTATGATATCATTATATGGCATGTCATCATCTCTTGCATTATAATCAATGTAATTGATTTAAGGAAAAACACATTTTGATATTGAGATCAAATTGATGTTTAGAAAATGCATGAGAACTTAGCCTAAGTTGACCTTAACCCATATCTCACATCAAATTGACTTGAATGTGGTTTGATACACTTTAGATGTGTGTGAGATATTAGGATCATGAGTTAGGATCAAGGTGCATAATTCTTGTACCTAGATGACCCTAATTCAAGAAATGGAGGATCATAGGGAAAGCTTATGTACAAGTCATGTACATTTAGCCCTAAGATTATGGTCCTAAATTCAAATAGTTTTAAAAGCATTTTAAAATTGATTTGAAAAACCTTGATGAAGCTTTCCTAGTGATAGCATTCATCATTGAACATTGTGATACAAAGTTGAGTTAAAACTTGAACTATTTCAAAGTTTTTGAACTTTGTATCAAGATTTGAAAATGGAAACTATTTTCATAGAAAATTATTTTTCCATGGTAGTGTATGATATGAGGAATGTATTCTCAAAATTTCACAATTTTTCGAATTTTCTGGAATTTATTAGGGGTTTCTGAATTTCGGGAGAGGAAAAATCAGAAATCCCTGTGATCAGTGTCTGGATCGGTCACTGGACCGATCCAGAGTGCTGTGGATCGGTCTGGTGACCGATCCAGTGAGGTCTGATAGCGTGCCAATGTGCTGAAATTCGACTGCATGTCTGAAATTTCGGCTGAAAGTTGGTTTTTAGATTTCTAAAGGTTTGAAACTCTCCAAGACATTGTTGGTGCAATGGTCAAGGGGAGTTGGCCTTTAGGGGAGTTTTAACTATTAGTCAAGGGGAGTTGACTTTTAGGGGGAGTTTTTACGCCTTGAGGATTAGTCATATGGGATTATCAGTAAGTGGATTGTTGAGCTTAGTATCAAAGGGAAAATAAGAGTTTCAATGAAAGGTATGGGACTTTCATTAGGAAGAAACTCTTGACCTTGATACCCTCCTTATTCTTTTGATGTGTGTCAAAAGGGAGAGTGTTCATTGGAGAATTATTGGAGAACCCAAGTTAGGTTATCGGTTTAACCTAAGCTAGGGAAGAATGTCAAGGAAGAACATTGGAATACTTTTGATGTGTGTCAAAAAGGGGAGAATTATTAGAGAACCCAAGTTAGGTTATCGGGTTAACCTAAGGGGAGAATGTCTAGAGAATGTTCAAGGAAAGAACATTGGACATTGGAAGATGGTTGGAAAACCTAAGTTAGGTTATCGGGTTAACCTAACTTGATTATGGTTTTGTCAAACATCAAAAGGGGAGATTGTTGGTGCAACCTTGGGTCAAGGTTGACTGGTTGACCCGACTCGAGTTGACTTGACTCGAGTTGTATTTTGATGTTTGACTTGGGAAGATTGTCGGTTGCAACCTTAGGTCAAGGTTGACCTAGTTGTGTTGCATGTTGATGTTTGACACTCGTGAGAGAGTTCTATTCTTGATATGGGACAAGAATAGATGTTTGGAAGATTATTGGTGCAACCGTAGGTCAAGGTTGACTGGTTGACTGACGGGAAAAGTCCAAGTATGGAGACTTGGCACGGAAATCAAGCAGGGAGCTTGGCACGGAAAAGTCAAGTATGGAGACTTGGAAAAGTCCAAGCAGGGAGCTTGGCACGCGAAAAGTCAAGTATGGAGACTTGGCTGGAAAAGTCCAAGCAGGAGCTTGGCACGGAAAAGTCCAAGTATGGAGACTTGGAAACGGAAAGCAGGGAGCTTGGCACGGAAAAGTCCAAGTATGGAGACTTGGCAGGAAAAGTCCAAGTATGAAGACTTGGCACGGAGAAGTCCAGTGAGTGAAGCCGGGCAATGGAAAGTCCTAACTGGGATGTTAGGCGGTTGGAAAGTCCTGGTGAGTGAAGCGGCGGTGGGAAAGTCCTAACTGGGATGTTAGGCGGTTGGGAAGTCCTGGTGAGTGAGCCAGGCAGAGGAAAGTCTGGTGAGTGAAGCCAGGCGGAGAGAAACCCGGTGAGTGAAGCCGGGCGATTGGAAATCACGGTGAGTGAAGCCGGTGAAAATCTAGTGAGTGAAGCTAGGTGAATGAGAAAGTCCTAACTGGGATGTTAGGCGGTGTGAAATCTGGTGAGTGAAGCCGGTGGAAAGTCTGGTGAGTGAAGCGGGCGAAGGAAAATCCAGATGGATCAAGGGTGATCGGACATCGGTGTTGAGAAGTCCAAGTGAGTGAAGCTTGGCATATGGAGTCGGAGAGGGCTCGGTGGCTCGTTCTCCGAACTAGGTTAGAGAGGGCACTCTAAACCAGGAGTTGGATCGGTCCGTGACCGATCCGGTGATATCAGTGTTTCCTGATCGGTCAGATTCCAATCAGTGGCATACTGTGGAGTTCCTGATCGGTCCAGAGACCGATCATGAACGATTGAAGCGAAGAAAGATCGAGTTCCTCCGATCGGGTATGTGCCAACCGATCGGGAATAGGCTCGATTAATAGGAGAGAGTCGGACGATTCACACTGGAGGACGATCACCGATACAACAGAGTCTTTTCGAGATCCGTCTGGGGACCGATCAGGTGACAAACAGAAGCCTCATGCGCTTAGGCTGATCGGTCTGTAGACCGATCAGGGTTCTAGCCGTTGCGACACAACGGTTAGTTTCTTCGCTGTTTCTTCTTCGCAGGTATAAAGGATCGAGGCATCTTCTGTGGGAAAAGATCTCCTTCTTCCTTCTTGCTGTTCTAAGTGCTGCTGTGCTTGAGCTTTGTTGAGCTCCTCCAAAGCTTCGCGTGAGCTTCCGGCTGGGTTCCTGCTGTTGTAGGCGTCGCGTGAAGTTGCTGCTTCACCTCCAGTCGACAAGAAAGCAAGCAATTGGTAGAGTGCGATTGTATTCATATTGTATTGCTTTTCTTACTGCTCTTGTACTCTTTGTTTGCTGTTGCAAACGTTTGTGGCGAGGTTTCTCCACCCACAAGGAGTATATTGTATTAGCCGGTTCTCCGGGGACTCATCCACCGACGGATTGACCGGACTCGTCCACCTTACGGACACGCCGAGGAGTAGGAGCCCTAATCTCCGAACCTCGTTACATCCTCGTGTTAAGGTTTGGTTTTCTTCTCTTTCGTTTCGTTGTATTTTCCGCTGCGACTAACCTAATTGTAGGAAGAAACGAGAGCGATTTGGGGCGGCTATTCACACCCCCCTCTCTAGCCTTACGAAGAGATCCTAACAATGGTTTTAGTTATGATAACGTGTTGTTACCTAAAATATATGATTTTAAACTCATTTGTTTGATTCAATTTTTAGATTTTAACACGTATTTTATATTTTACATTAATAATTAAACAAATTTTATCAAATTGTTTCTTCTTTACTTCGTTTCTCTTTTATCCCCTTTTGGAAAATAATTTTCTCTTTCAAAAAAAATATTAAATAAATTAGGTCAACGACATGTGATCCGGTGGTAAGGACGAGAGATCCTCGTTGGTGGGAGGTTAATGACACGTGGAGGTCAATGGCCAAGAAGGTCAATCCCAAGGTCGTGCGGAGCGGACAGAGGTCATGCCGAGCGGAGTAGTGGGCCGACCGAGCATCCGGCCGACCGGACATCCGACCAGGGGTCGGGTTTCCGATGCTCTAGGTAAAAGAGTGTATGGACCTGGCGAGCAGGCCGCTCGGCTGAGCCATAGGACAATAAGACGCAATGCCATCCGAGCACATGAGCAGGGCTTCCCCGCCCCGGGCCAAGGTATACGCAGTCCCGGAGGCCATGAGCGCCGACTGGCTGGTCCTCTCGACCCGGGAACAGGGAAGTGCGCTAGGAGACAAAAAGGACAACTAGTAACTTCATCATCGAGACACCTGCCGCCGACAAACAGCATGGTCGGCGGCCGGAACGGATAGAGTATCGTACGGCGGAAGTTTCCACCGTCACATCCGGGATATGATCGAACGATTACGGAATAGCATCAGACATGCTTTTCTGACATAACCCTACTGAGGTATGTTTGGGGAAGCGTGCATGCATCAAGAAGCGTGCACGCGCCTCCCCCAGGGTCCTATATAAGGACCCCCAGACTTCGACGGAGGTATGCAATTCTCATCACTGTAGCCACAGTAGCGTTGTTTTCCTCTCCTTCTTCACTGCCTGACTTGAGCGGCGGAGGGTCGTCGCCGGGAAATCCCTCCCGGCTCGGCTTCTTTACAAGTTCGTCGGAGATCCACATCACCAGTCGGAGACAGTGGAGAGTGTCACGTCCCCAGCGTCCTTCGACTCAGCGCTCGGACAAAATCAAATTGGCACTGTCTGTGGGAACGTTCCTGAATCCGAGCATAGACGATGGAAGAAGTTGGACGCCAACTCACGGTGACACTCTCTCCCGAAGAACTAGATGCGCTCATCCAAGCGCGGGCAGCCGAGATGGTCGAGCAACAGCAAAAGGCTCAAACCGATCGGATAACACAACATGCAACGTCTGCATCAAGCGGTCGGGCGGCACCAGATGACCGGCCAGAGCAGCTCTCAATATAGGGCTAGAACAAAGGGCAGATCGGCACTCAGGTGGAAGCCCCGCCCGCCCCGATACCGTTCCATCGGGCTTTATTCCAAACGCCCTCAGAAGTTGCGCAAGCCAACCTCGACCGGGGCTCTTCGTCCAATGAGGCGCCCCTCCGCGACGCAAGAAAGGGCAAGGCGCCACAGACAGACTCGTCCCACGAGCGGATCAATAGGCAGTTCTCCGAGGCCATCTTGCGCGATCCGCTACCAAGGCATTACGCGCCCCTGGCGATCGAGGAATACAATGGAACCACCGACCCGGACGACCATCTGGGTAAGTTCGACAACACAGCCACTTTGTATCAATATACGGATGGTGTGAAGTGTCGGGTGTTCCTCACCACCCTCTCGGGATCGGCGCAACGATGGTTCCGGAGGTTGCCGGACGGATCAATCACAAGCTTCAAAGAGTTCCGCATGACATTCCTCCATCACTTCGCGAGCAGCAGACGCTACCAGAAGACCAGCGTCAGTCTGTTCGCCATCAAACAAGGCTCGAAGGAGTCGCTCCGAGCCTACATCCAGCGTTTTAACCAGGTGGCCATGGATATCCCGACGGTCACTTCAGAAACCATGATGAACGCGTTCACACAGGGGCTCGTGGACGGTGATTTCTTCCGTTCGCTCATCAGAAAGCCGTCTCGCAACTACGATCACATGTTGAACAAGGCCAACAAATACATCAATGTGGAGGAAGCTCAGCTGGCGAGGAAAAAGGAAGCACCATCCGAGCCACCAGCTCATGCCGAGCGGAAGCCGCCTTCTAATTATCAACCGCCGAGAGGACCCCGCGCATAGGTAGCCCGTCCTCATTAGCAAGCAAGACCGCATGTCGTTCAACAAGTAGCGGCCGATCGGCCTAAGCCAAGGGGGAAGGTATGGACTCCCATGTTTTGTTCGCTCCATCAATCAGCAACTCACAACACCCGCGACTGTCGGAGCCTCCCCCCAATCACTCATTCTACACCAAGGAGCTATCGCCGTCGATCACCTTCGCCGAGCCGATGACGTCAACACCAAAGTCCTTGTCGGCGTACAGAAAGGAGATCTCCCGAGCGACAACATCATCAGCAGCCCAGGACTCAACCTCGGGCATCGAATGAACGACCCCGACCATCCGCTCGGGAGGAGGAGAATAGAGGCAATGCGTCGAGGGGTGAAATCAACATCATCGTTGGAGGGCCGACCGGGGGCGACTCTAACAGGGCACGAAAGGCGCATGCAAGGCAGCTCACTATCCATGCAGTTGGCTGTAGTCAGGAGCGGGCGAACGAGCCCGAGATCAGCTTTGGGCCTAGGGACCTTGAGGGAGTTGAAGTCCCGCATGATGACGCGCTCATCATCCGAGCGGTAATAGCTAACTACACTATTCACCACATCTTTATTGATACAGGCAGCTCGGTCAACATAATCTTCCGGAAGGCATTCGACCAATTGCAAATCGACCGAGCCGAGTTGCTGCCGATGACAACCCCCCTCTACGGGTTCACCGGTAATGAAGTTTTGTCGGTCGGACAGGTCCGGCTGGCTATCTCGTTGGGAGAGGAGCCGCTTAGAAGAACGTGGACTGCCAACTTCATTGTAGTCAACGCTCCCTTCGCGTACAATGTGATTTTGGGGCGGCCGACTCTCAACGAGTTCCGAGCGGTCGTCTCCACCTTCTGCCAGAAAATTAAGTTCCCAGTAGAAGACCAAGTTAGAGAAGTCCGAGGGGATCAACTGGCAGCCCGACGATGCTACATAGAGATGGTCCGAGCCGAGGCTAAATCCGCTCGAAAAGTGCCACGAGTCGAGGTAAACACTATAACCGAAATGCCACCTTCGCTAGTTTATGAAGAAAAGGAGGAGGTACAGATCCACTCTACCCGATCGGAGGCCACGACTTTCATACCGTCCGACCTGGAGGTAGGCCAGAAGGAGGGGCTGATCGGATGTCTCCAGCGAAACTGCGACGTCTTCGTTTGGTCAACTAATGAACTGCCGGTGGTTTCGTCGAGCGTAGCGCAGCATGAACTCCACGTCCGACCGGACGCTCGGCCGGTGAAGTAGAGGAAGAGGGACTTCAGCACTGAACAGAACGTCATCATCCGAGCTGAAGTTGAGAAACTACTGGAGGTCGGCCATATACGGGAGGTACAATTCCCGAGCTGGCTCGCCAATGTGGTGCTGGTCTCCAAGCCAGGCAATAAATGGAGAGTCTGCATCGACTTCCGGGATCTAAACAAGGCATGCCCAAAGGATTTTTACCCTCTACCCCGGATCGATCAGCTGGTAGACTCCACCTCGGGGTGCGAGCTGATATGCATGCTGGATGCATACCAGGGATACCACCAAGTGCCGCTCGCCCGGGAGGATCAGGACAAAGTGAGCTTCGTTGCTGTGGACGACACTTACTGCTACAACGTGATGCCGTTCGGACTCAAGAACGCTGAGGCTACCTACCAACGACTGATGAACAAAGTATTCCGGGAGCAGATCGGGCGCAACCTGGAAGTCTACGTGGATGATATACTAATTAAGTCACTCCGAGCGACCGATCTTTGTACAGACATAGAGGAAACCTTCCGAACACTGAGAAGGTATGGAGTCAAGCTGAACCCCAAAAAATGTCTGTTCGAAGCAAAAGGCGGGCGCTTCTTGGGATATATCGTGACCGAGCGGGGCATAGAGGCGAACCCTAGCAAGGTGAAAGCACTGCAAGACATGCCGCCTCCCAGGAATCTGAGGGAAGTGCAACGCCTCACCAGCCGGATAACAGCATTGTCGAGATTTATCTCTAAGACAGCCGACCGGAGCTTGCCATTTTTCAAGATCCTGCGCCGAGCCACCAAGTTCCAGTGGGATCAGGAGTGCGACCGGGCGTTCGAAGAGCTAAAAGCCTATCTCAACTCACTACCTATACTGGCTAAACCAAACGTGGGCGAGCCGCTCCGTATATACCTGTCATCAACCGAGCATGCTGTCGGCTCGACACTGGTAAAGGCAGGGGGAGAAGAGCAGCTGGTGTATTTCTTGAGCCACATCTTAAAAGATGCTGAGTCTCGCTATACTGGTCTCGAGAAGCTCACGTTCGCCCTAGTCTTGGCCGCACGGAGGCTCCGTCCTTATTTCTTGGCGCATACTATCATCGTTATGACAAACAACCCTCTAGGAAGAGTGCTCCTAAATCCGGAAGCGTCCGGGCGGCTCATTAAGTGGACGACGGAGCTCAGTGAATTGGACATCCAGTATCAGCCCCGCTCGGCGATCAAGGCTCAGATTTTATAACGGAGGTACAAAATCCCGAACTTGAAGCTTTGTGGAAGGTATTTGTGGACGGGTCGTCTACTCGGCTCGGGAGTGGGATCGACATCTTTCTGCTCTCTCCACAGGACGAGTGGATGCATTTGTCCGTTCGGTTGGATTATCGGGCAACAAATAACGAAGCGGAATATGAGGCCCTCATAGCTGGCCTACAGGCCGCTCGGCATGTGGGAGCCCACCGGGTGACACTGTACTCTGACTCCCAATTGGCCGCTTAGCAACTCTCGGGGTCCTTCGAGATAAACAGCGTAAGGCTCCGGCTCTATGCGGAGGCCTTTGAAAAGCTCAGAAGTAACTTCATCGAAGTTGTCATACAGAAAATCCCCCGAGCCGAGAACCAGTCAGCGGATGAATTAGCCAAGCTCGCCAGCTCAATATCACCGATCATCATCCAACAGCCAATTGAGCAGGTGTCCTTGGTGGCGCACATCGACCGGATGGAAGGCCTCACATTCCCGAGTGATTGGAGAACAACCATAATAGAATTTTTGCGTTCGGAGGCCACGCCGTCCGATCGGGAGGAAGCCCAGCTACTGAGGAGGAGAGCCGGCCGGTTCACGCTCATTGGGGACCAGCTTTATAAAAAGGCATTCTCCCGCCTGCTGCTGAAGTGTGTCAATTTGGAATACGCAGAATATATTCTCCAAGAAGTACATCAAGGATCTTGCGGAGGTCATCCGGGCGGGCGATCATTGGCTAGGAAAATCTTACTGGCCGGATACTTCTGGCCAACTTTACAGGAAGACGCCGCTCGGACCGTCGCTACCTGCCTTTCCTGTCAGAAGTTTCACAACTTCTCCCATAGGCCAACGGAAAAGATGAAGGCGTCTACTGTGTCTTGCTCGTTCGACCAGTGGGGTATGGATATAGTGGGGCCTTTCCCTATGGCGATCGGACAACGAAAGTTTTTATTAGTGGCGGTCGACTATTTCTCCAAGTGGGTCGAAGCCAAACCACTGGCCAAAATAACCGAGCAGATGGTCAAAAAGTTTATCTGGCAGCATATAATTTGTCGGTTCGGCATTCCTCGTCAGCTCATTTCGGATAACGGGCGACAATTCATTGGTCAGGAGCTCGGAGAATGGTGCAAAGGGTACGTCATCGAACAACACTTTGTTGGTGCAATATCCCTTAGGTCAAGATTGACTGAGTTGACCAAGCTTGAGTCTTGGTCATAGTTTCGATGTTTGACAATACATGGACAATGCAGGTGCAGCTGTTCATGTGGGGAGATTCTGATCAGGGACTGATCAGTGTGGATGAAGAAGAGTCAAGTAGGTTACCTGACTGGGAAGTCCTAACTGGAAGGTTAGGCAGACGGAAAGCCCTAGTGAGTGAAGCTAGGCAGATGGAAAGTCCTAGTGAGTGAAGCTAGGCAGATGGAAAGTCCTAGTGAGTGAAGCTAGGCAATTGGGAAGTCCTAGTGAGTGAAGCTAGGCAGATGGAAAACCCTAGTGAGTGAAGGTAGGTGAAAGTCCTGGTGAGTGAAGCCAGGCAAGGGAAAATCCAGATGGATCAAGGATGATCGAACATCTGGTGTTGGGAAGTCCAAGTAGGTCAAAGGATTGACTGGATACTTGGCACGAGGAAATTCAGATGGGTCAAGGTTGACCAGACATCTTGTGGAAGTCCTGGTAGGTCAAGGGAGTGACCGGATACTTGGCACGAAGAGAAAAGTCCAAGTGGGTCAAAGGGATTGACCGGACACTTGGTGGGGAGTCCTGGCAGGTCAAGGGCTTGACCAGATGCTAGGCATGATGTACCTGTTGGTGTGGTTAGCACTAACGATTTAACCCAGGTTTTGATGAATGACAAATCATGTTAAGTTAGTCTGTTGTTGTCTAACACTCTGATCGAGTGTGCAGAAGAAGTCCAGACAGGTCGACGGGCTGACCGGATAGCTGACGAGAAGTCCAAGCAGGTCGACGGGCTGACCGGACGCTTGGCGAGAAGTCCAGCTAGGTCGATGGGCTGACCGGATAGCTGGTGAGAAGTCCATCTAGGTCGATGGGCTGACCGGATAGCTAGTGAGAAGTCCAGACGGGTCGAAGGGCTGACCGGACGTCTGGCAGGTGAGTAAAGGTAAGTCACTGGAAGGGAGTGACTGTGAGGGCGCGTTCCCGGGAAGGGAACATTAGGCGTCGATCCGGCTTAGATCCATTTCGGATATCTAAGTCGAGATCGTGACTAGATTCCGGTCTCGGAAAGACGGAATCTAAGTCATACTTTTTCATGTCAAACTCATGAACTGTGCTAACACTTTATTTTGCAGGAAATTTATTATACTTGCCTCGGACTAACCTTGTCTTGCAGGAGGACCTGTTCTGGAGAAAGGTTGTCCGGGCGCCCGGAAGGGATCCGGGCGCCCGGGAGGCAAGTTTTATCCCGATTGCGCGTCACCACGTGGAGCTCACTGGTTGGACCTGCCACGTCTCACCAGGGCGCCTGGAAGGGATCCGGGGCGCCCTGAGCTTCATATAAAAGAAGGGGCAAGGGTAGAGCTTCGATATGAACTTAGTATCCAAGATCTGCTGCTCTGTGCTCTTGCGACGCCACGAAAAGCTCTCCGACTCAGTGTTGGTCTTGTTTTAATTCTATTGTCAGTATTTTCTTTATTTGTCAATTCTTGTACTTAACTCTGTAATATTCGAATTGATAGTGCAATCCAACGAAAGTACTCACGGAGTACGAGCCTTCGAGTAGGAGTCGTCACAGGCTCCGAACGAAGTAAAATCAATTGTGTTCATTTACTTTTCCGCTGCGTACTTTTACACTCGAGTTTTCGAATCGATATTCACCCCCCCTCTATTGAACGATCACGGTCCTACAAGTGGTATCAGAGCAGGTACCGCTCTTCTTTGGTGCAACCACCTTTCGTTTTTTTCCCTCCAAAACTATTTTTGAAAAATACATCGTCATCTCTTCACCATTGCTTAGTATTGACAAGATATTACATTTTCAAAAATTTGAAATAATATTTTTTTATTAATATTTTAATAATATTTTATTAGTTTTTTCGAAAATAGTGAAATATTATTTTTTTTCAGCACTGCTAATCCAAGACCAAGTCTTGAGATCTTTTGTTTGTTTCTCTGTGTGCAAGAAATTATGACTCTTCTAGAAGGACGGAACCCCTGCGAACCACCACCCTACGATCATGAAAACTTCAACTACTAGAAGCGATTAATGGAATGCTTCTAGACATCGATTATATGCTAATTTTGAGGAAACCTTCTCAAAACTCGGAACTGAACAAAAAGGTAAGTAACATTATTTGTAATGTTTTACCTAACAATATTTTATGCAGGTTAGAAAAGTACAAGAATGCATATGAGCTGTGGACCCAGTTGATCAAGCTTCACGAGATGCCGATGGAGCTAGAAGATCAAGTTAAAGTCGAATCCGGACTCGAGTCAGATCCAACGGAGAAGCCTGCTGAATTAGGGGTTGCGCTCAAGGTTAGTAATATTGACCAAAACACCCTTGCTAGTAGTAGTTTAAAATATGCGCCTGTTAATTTGGATATGTATGAAAGTATATGTGAAAATAGTGTACATGACAATACTTGCAAAAATACCTCTAGGATATTTTCTGATAAAACAAATATAATTACTTTAGAAAATATAGAAAATCTGAAAATAATTAATAAATCTAAAAATTTGAATTTAAACCTAAACAAATTTGAAAATTTAAACAAAAAAGATGACAAGGTCAATATTGATCTAGATAAAATTAATAAATTATTTAATCTAGACAATATTAATCTAGAAAATGCTATCCAAAACCAAGATAATTTAATTAATAAGAAATTAAACTTTAAAGATAAAACTAATCTAATAAATTCAATTAACCATATCAATTTAAAAGGCAAAGAAAATATAAGGATAAAATAACACTTTGATAAAATCAAAACGGAATTTAACAAACTTAAAATTAAATGTTAAAGATAACATATTAAACAAAAATAATCTAGAAATTTCAAAATTAACAATTAATAAAAAGCTAAAAGATAAACCGTTAAAAAAATATAATTCAAACAGTTTAGTTAATTCAAATTTAAAAATAAATAAAAACTTAAACTTTAAAAATAAGCTATTAAAGAAAGATAATTCAATTAACCCAATAAAATTGAAATTGAAAGAAAATTCAAATATTAAATACACTCTCTTAAAGAAAGATAATTTGACCAATTTAATTAATTCAAAATTAAAATCTTAAATTTAAATTACAAATTAAACATTAAAACTTAACTAAAACCAACTCTAATTATACAAAAATCTTAAATTAAAGGCCAATAATTCAGGGGAGGCTCTAGAATAGCTGGCACCTCCAAAATTAATCTACCCTACAAGGGTAAAATAAGAGTAGACTACCTGGCAGGGTAGTTAGGAATAAAATAAATAAGGACAAAAGTTTAACTTAACAAGTAGTACTGGTGAAGTTTTGGATGATAGTACGTTGGGGAAGCTTGGGCATCGCATGTCTATAAAGATATGACTTCGATCTGGTGCATTTGGCCAAGTGGAACTGACCGAAACTACCCCTTACGGATCCTAACTAGGTAGACCAAGGTTTAGTACTAAGCTCTGTGGATAGGACTATTCGGAAAACCTCGAAGGGTTGGTTACTTCTAATGATGTCCAGGTGACTCACCAAGCTTAGAAGTTTATCCGAAGAATGCCTATTTGTTGAGACCAAAGCTAAACCTGAATCTAACACAAGTTAAACCAAACTCTGTAATTAAATCTAATTCATCTCACAAAATTATAGGATTCCCTGATTGATAATCTAGATCGGGTGAGATGAATAAGGATCAAATTAATTTTCAAATTAAATTAAAATTAATTAAAATTAAATTTCAAATTTAAAATTGAATTTCAAATTAAAATTCAAATTAAAATTAAATTTCGAATTTCAAATTAAATTAAAATTAATTAAAATTAAATTTTGAATTTCAAATTAAAATTAAATTTCGAATTAATTAAAAATTGAATTTCGAACTAAAACTAAATTAATTTTTTTTAAAAAAATTAATATTAAATTAACTTTAAAAATTATTTTAAAAATTAAATTAACTTTAAAAAATTATTTTAAAACAAAAATTAACTTTAAAAAATATTTTTAAATTTAACTTTAAAAATTTTATATTTAACTTAAAAATTTTATTCTAAACTTAAAAATTATTTTAAAATTATTTTCAAATTTTTTAAAAAATTATTTTAAAAACTCTTTTAAAAATCATTTTAAAAACTTTAAAAAATTCTTTTAAAAATTATTTTAAAACATTTTAAAAATTATTTTAAAAACTCTTTTAAAAATCATTTTAAAAAACTTTAAAAAATTCTTTTAAAAAATTATTTAAAAAACTATTTTAAAAATCATTTTAAAAACTTTAAAAAATCCTTTTAAAAAATTATTTTAAAACATTTTTAAAATTATTTTAAAAACTCTTTTAAAAAAAATCATTTTAAAAACTTTAAAAAATTCTTTTAAAATTTATTTTAAAACATTTTAAAAATTATTTTTAAAAAAAACTCTTTTAAAAATCATTTTAAAAACTTTAAAAATTCTTTTAAAACCTTTTAAAAATTATTGTTATTTTAAAAATTATTTTAACTTAAAAATTATTTTAACTTAAAAATTATTTTAACTTAAAAATTATTTTAACTTAAAATTATTTTAATATAAAAATTATATTTTTAAAATTATTTTAACCTAAAAATTATTTCAAAAATTATTTTAAAAACTTTTAAAAATCATTTAAAAACTATTTTAAAAATCATTTTAAAACTATTTTAAAAATTATGTATCATTTTGAAAAAATTCTTCTTATTTTTTCACTATAATAAAATTCTTTTAACTTAAAAAAAAAATAGTAATAATAATAAATTATTTCTATAGACTATTTTCACTTTAAAAATTATTATTTTATCTTTAAACTCATTTTTAATCTTAAACATCATTTTAATCTTAAAATTATTTTTTAATTTAACCGAACTGAAAATTAAAACTTAAATTAAAAACTTAAATTCCGTTAACTTTAACTTTAAATTTAATTATGTAATTAATAAGTAGAACTTAACTATTTAAGTTTAACTTTATTTGAGAACTAAGCTTGATTTGATTAGAACCTAGGTTTAACCTTAGTAAAAATATTAAAATTACTCTAAGTCATTTTTTTATCAACCTTTAAAATATTAATTATTTTTATTAAAACATAATTAAAGTTTGACTTAAATTGAACCTTACTTAACCTTGTTTAATAACGAGTTTAACTTCAAATTACTACCAACTTTAAACTAAGTTAATCCAACTTAAAAGGAAGTAAATAAAAAGTTAAATTATAACTAACACCTTCATCAATTAATACAAAATTTAGATTATATTAAATTATTGAATCAAGCAAAATTTAATCAATAAATTATTAATATTGATTAATTATTGAATTAATAACAACTTATCTTACTTAACATTACACTAAATGTTAACTCATTTCAACTGAATCTAACGTTAATTACTTTTAGTCAAATTTAACTGAACAATTTTATAAAGATAATTATACAATCGCCTAAAACACTTAGGTACGAAAATATGTTACGGTTGTAAAATTTTATATTAAGGGGGAGTAATAAATAAGGAGGATTAATAAATTAAAGGAGTATCAAATTCAGGGGGAGGTTTTTAATTATCTCCTTAAGTGTTATTTTTTAATCTTCTCTTTAAAATCTCTCTAGAAAATTCTACCTCAATTTTTTTCTACTTTGAATATATTTAGCAAATATTTTCAAAATTTTATGTCAGGTTCAGGGGGAGATATAAAACTAATTCAGTTTTTCAAATCGAATTTTAAACTTAATTTTGAAAATCAAAGTTTAAAATCAATTTTCAAAATCAACCTGTTTAAAATTGTGAAAAATTTCTTAAATCAACTCACAATTGTTTGTTTTAAATCACAAACTTTTTATCCTTTTTACTTAGTCCTTGAAAACTGAACTTTTCTAGTATTTTAAACCATGGTTTTGAAACTAGTACTTTTGAACTTTGAAAATTTGATTTTGGAAAAAGAATTCTACAAAATTATTTTTGAAAACTAAAAGTAAAGTTCAAAATCATTTTCCTTAATTTTGAAAATTGAATCTTTTACAAACTTAGTGTTGAAAAATTAATTTCAATCAGTTTTGAAAACTGGATTTTTCAAACCTAGTTTTGGAATTTTTTATTTTGAAAACTTATGTTTGAAAAGCGTTTCAAAGTTGAAATGTGTCTTGAAAATTTAAAACTTGATCTTGAAATTTAGAACTTATACACTTATGTTTGAAAGTTGTTTTTCTAAAAGCTAAAAGCTAATGCTTCAAACAAGTTTTCAAAAAGTTTAAACTCCCCCAGATTATCTTGACATTTTTTCTTTGTCTGAAGTCTATGCTTTACTTAATCCATGCTTATTTTTGATGAATGCCAAAGGGAGAGGGTTAGGTGGTTAAGTTAGCTAAACCAGAATTGAAAATACAAACTAACTTAAAAACTCTTTAAATGCTTATTTTTTTTGCATATGTTTTCACTAACTTAACCAGATTGTCATTCCATCAAAAAGGGGGAGATTGTTGGTGCGGTTAGCACTAACGATTTAACCCAGGTTTTGATGAATGACAAATCAGGTTAAGTTAGTCTGTTGTTGTCTAACACTCTGATCGAGTGTGCAGAAGAAGTCCAGACAGGTCGACGGGCTGACCGGATGTCTGGCACGAAGCCCAGCTAAGTCGACGGGTTGACCGGATAGCTGGCGAGAAGTCCAAGCGGGTCGACGGGCTGACCGGACGCTTGGCGAGAAGTCCAGCTAGGTCGATGGGCTGACCGGATAGCTGGCGAGAAGTCCAGACGGGTCGAAGGGCTGACCGGACGTCTGGCAGGTGAGTAAAGGTAAGTCATTGGAAGGGAGTGACTGTGAGGGCGCGTTCCCGGGAAGGGAACATTAGGCGTCGATCCGGCTTAGATCCATTTCGGATATCTAAGTCGAGATCGTGACTAGATTCCGGTCTCGGAAAGACGGAATCTAAGTCATACTTTTTCATGTCAAACTCATGAACTGTGCTAACATTTTGTTTTGCAGGAAATTTATTATACTTGCCTCGGACTAACCTTGTCTTGCAGGAGAAGGACCTGTTCTGGAGAAAGGTGGTCCGGGCGCCCGGAGGGGATCCGGGCGCCTGGAGGTCCGGGCGCTCGGAAGGGATCCGGGCGCCCGGGAGGCAAGTTTTATCCCGATTGCGCGTCACCACGTGGAGCTCACTGGTTGGACCTGCCACGTCTCACCAGGGCGCTTGGAAGGGATCCAGGGCGCCCTGAGCTTCATATAAAAGAAGGGGCAAGGGTAGAGCTTCGATATGAACTTAGTATCCAAGATCTGCTGCTCTGTGCTCTTGCGACGCCACGAAAAACTCTCCGACTCAGTGCTGGTCTTGTTTTAATTCTATTGTCGGTATTTTCTTTATCTGTCAATTCTTGTACTTAACTCTGTAATATTTGAATTGATAGTGATTGCCCAACGAAAGTACTCACGGAGTACGGGCCTTCGAGTAGGAGTCGTCACAGGCTCCGAACGAAGTAAAATCAATTGTGTTCATTTACTTTTCCGCTGCGTACTTTTACACTCGAGTTTTCGAATCGATATTCACCCCCCCCTCTATCGAACGATCACGGTCCTACAGTACCAACAGGTCAAGGTTGACCGGATGTTGGTTTGAGAGGTTTGGGACTTGGTTTTGAGCAAAAACCAAGAGCTGGATCGATCAGTGGATCGATCCAGGCTTTTCCCAGTGAACAGAAAGCCTCTGGATCGATCAGTGGATCGATCCAGAGGTCCCAATCGATCAGTGGATCGATTGGGACGCTATTGTTTCGTGCGATAAGCGCTGGATCGATCCGTGGATCGATCCAGGCGTGTTTCCAAGAGCACAGAGGCGCTCTGGATCGATCCACTGATCGATCCAAAGCCTCCTTGATCGATTGAGAGTTTTCAAATCGATCGGGATCCGACCGTTGCGTCGTATTTGAGCTGCAGGCGGGCGTCTCCTTCAGGGGGGCACTACTGGTTCATCTCAGATCTCTTGCCAGCTCCTCCACAGCGCTCTCAAAGCTCAGATCGCTAGTTCTTGAAGGATCTTGGAGGTTTTCCAAGTCAAGAGGCGGATAAAAGACAAGAAGAGAAGCTAGGGTTAGGATTTTTTGTACTCATTGTAAGCTTTTGTTACGCTCCGCAAGTGTACGGAAATGTCGCAAGTAATATAAAAGATTATCGTATCCACAGGGACTGGAATAAGCACTAGAAATGTCTCAATGCGAATTAGCTAAACAACTATCCAATCGTTTCAAAAGCAAAGTAAAGGTAAACAAATCTAATATTAGAGATCAACAAACAAGAGTTTAGTGTTTTGGGTTATGATAAAGGGAGATTCTAGGAGTTTCGGTTTCTTTGTAAGATTTCTTGAATGTAAATGGTTCACCAATTCTTATTCCTCAATTTCCAAACATGTAGAAAGTTGTCGGTTCCCCCTTGCAATAGACAACCGGCTAAGGACTGAGAAATGTATCTAAATAGGATTAATTAGACATGAACCTACGTTGTCCTTACACAGAAGCGCACCTATTACTATGCCTTCCTCGGATATCAACATAGAAGCCCACAACTTATTAATCTATAAAGATACAAGAAGCTAATCATAGAATCCATCCTACTCTCTTGAATATTCCTATTTCCTCTTCAAGATTATCTCTCAAATGTCCTTACACGGGCTTGCACCTGTCACGTGGATCCCTCGGATGATCGAGTGAGAGTTTATCTTTACCAAGTCCATAAGAAATCCAAACAATCAATCAAGAATGAGAATTAAGCACAAACCACCATCAATCATTCAAGATCTAATTGATACAAGCAAGATAATGTCATTGAAACAAGAAAATGGCAAATCCATAAGAGATTACATCAATCCATCATACAAATACTCCCTTAATCCTAGAATACAAGATCTACTCCATGAATCGAGGAAGAAAACCCGAAGAAATAGATATTACAAGCATTCCTTGAATCCCCCAATCCAAGAAACCAAGAAAAGGGAGAAAGATAAAACTTATCTACAAAGAAGCTTCGTCTTCGGATCCAATCCACGCTCCGGAGTCGAAATCGTCGAGATCCCCCTTAGAATTGCCCAGAAATCCTCCCAAGAATGGGAGGAAACCACCAAATCTTGCTTTCTCCCAAAGGGGGAGAGATCCCCTTTCAATTCATGAAGAAGGGTTTAAATAGAGGAGGGAATCGGGCGCCACACGGCCATGTCCAGTTCCCTCTCTGCCAAACCTGCACGGCCGTGTGACTCCACACGGCCAGAACCCTTCTGCTCTCTGGAAATGCTACACGGCCGTGTGGTGCACACGGCCACAGCCTGCTTGGTCTCTGGAAGTCTCACACGGCCGTGTAGATCCACACGGCCACGTAAGGCTTCTGCTCTGGTTGGCTTCAAATCTTGACACGGCCGTGCGAGGTTCACACGGCCATGTCATCTTCCTCTTCTGTTGGTGCCAAACTCCACACGGCCCGAGCTCCATCCCAGTGCATGGCCGTGTGAGGTACACGGCCCGGTGCTTTCTCCCTTCGTTTCCTCCAATGCATGCCCAAAGATGTAGATTCTTCACCAAATCGATTCCTGTGTACAGAAAATGCACAAAAAGCAGATCTCCAAACCAAAAGAGTAAATATGCTAAAAGGAAAGCTGGAAGTATAAAAATGCATAGTGTTGGTTGCTACTCGGAAAGCCTAGAGGTTCCACTGTACAAAAATTTTGTACAAAGGTCTGAACCTTTTCCTAGCTACCATGTGTTCTTTTAAATTAAATTTTGGATCGCCTGCAGAACTTAACACGTTTGATCCAAAACTTAATCTATTTGTTCTTTTAGGTTTTGACTTGGATCTCCTGCGGAACTTAACACGTTCGACCCAAGTCACCTTAAGTTATTAACTCCATTAAATATTAATTTCCATAATCGGTTCCCAGTACTGACGTGGCGAGGCACATGGCCTTCTTGGATATGGGAGCAACCACCATCGACTAGACAAAACCTTTTATAGAAAGCTAATATTTAATTTCCTAAAATAACTTTAGGTTAACCGAAAAGAACAATCAAATCACAAGGACAAGAAAAACAAAAGAACACTATATCGAAAATAAATTCGAAACTCTAGAATCGTATGCCTCTTGTATTTAGTATTATTTCCAAAAATAACTAGTATGATGCGGAAAGAAAAATTACTAGTTATACCTTTTAGAAAAACCTCTTGATCTTCTACCGTATTCCTCTTCTAACCTCGAACGTTGTGTGGACAACGATCTTCCGAGATGAGAACCACCAAGCACCTTCTTCTTCCTTACAAGTTTCGGCCACCACAATTCTCCAAGAGAAGTAGAGGTCCGGCCACCACCACCAAGCTCCAAGGGATGCAAGAAACAAAACCACCTTTCTCTCCTTCTTCTCCTAGCTAGAACCGGCCACCATCAAGAGCTCCAAAAGAGAGGTTGCCGCCGGCCATAAGAAGAAGAGAAGAGGAAGAAGCTAGGGCCGGCCACCAAGGAGGAAAAAAGAGGAGAAGAAATAATAGAGGTTGTTCATCTTGAAGCCTTCTCTACCCCCTCTTTTATAATCCTTGGTCTTGGCAAATAAGGAAATTTAATTAAAAACTTCCTTAATTATTTTGCCATGAAAAAGAAAATTTTATTTAATTAAAAATAATTTCCTTTTTACAAATACAATGGCCGGCCACACCATTCCACAAATCAAGGAAATTTTAATTCACACAAGAATTAAAACTTCCTAATTTGCTTTCAGAAATTTATAAAAATTTCTCAAATAATTTTTCTTCATGGTGGTTAATAAAAAGGAAATTTTATAAATTAAAATATTTCTTTTAAACATGTGGATAAAAAGAAAGTTATCTCTAAAAATTAAAATCTCTTTTAATCTACAAATAAGGAAAGATATCAAATCTTTTCTTAATCTTTTGTAGAAACTTATAAAAGAGAATATTTAATTTTAAACTCTCTTTTAAATCATGAACATGATTAAAATTGAAAGTTTTCTTAAAATTTAAAATCCTCCTTTAATCAACAAATAAGGAAAGATTTCAAATTTTAAACTCTCTTTTAAACATGTAGATGATTTACAAATAAGGAAAGTTTTTACCAAAAATTAAAACCATCCTTTAATCTACAAATAAGGAAAGAGATTAATCTCTTCTCTTAATCTTTTGTAGAAAGTTATAAAAGGAAATTTTTAATTTTTTTAAACTCTCTTTTAAAAACATGATATCCACATAAGAAATAATTTTAATAAAAATCCTTTTAATATTCTAGTGGTCGGCCACCTAAGCTTGGGACCCAAGCTTTGGCCGGCCACCTACATGACTCATCCACTTGGTCTTGGCCGGCCCTAGCTTGGGTTCCAAGCTAGCTTGGCCGGCCCCATTGGATGGGTAAGAAGGTGGGTATGCGGTGGGTATAAATCTCTATATACTAGAGGCTACGATAGAGACCGAGAGGAGGAATTGGTTTTGGTCTCCCGATGAAATTAAGCATCCCGTGTTCGCCCCGAACACACAACTTAATTTCATCAATAATAATTCATTCCACTAAAGAACTATTATTGAACTACCGCACCAATCCCAAATTACATTTTGGGCTCCTTCTTATTATGAGTGTGTTAGTCTCCCTGTGTTTAAGATAACAAATGTCCACTAATTAAGTAAGTTACTGACAACTCACTTAATTAATATCTAGTTCCAAGAGTAGTACCACTCAACTTCATCGTCATGTCGGACTAAGTCCACCTGCAGGGTTTAACATGACAATCCTTATGAGCTCCTCTTGAGGACATTCTCAACCTAGTATCTCTAGGACACAGTTTCCTTCTATAATCAACAACACACACTATAAGTGATATCATTTCCCAACTTATCGGGCTTATTGATTCATCGAACTAAATCTCACCCATTGATAAATTAAAGAAATAAATATCAAATATATGTGCTTGTTATTATATTAGGATTAAGAGCACACACTTCCATAATAACTGAGGTCTTTGTTTCTTTATAAAATCAGTATAAAAGAAACGACCTCAAATGGTCCTACTCAATACACTCTAAGTGTACTAGTGTAATTATACAGTCAAGATAAACGATACCTAATTACACTACGACCTTCTAATGGTTTGTTCCTTTCCATTTTGGTCGTGAGCTACTGTTTATAATTTATAAGGTACTGATAACATGATCCTCTGTGTGTGACACCACACACCATGTTATCTACAATATAAATTAATTGAACAACTACATTTATCACAAATGTAGACATTTGACCAATGTGATTTTTATTTCTAGATAAATGTTTATACCAAAAGCTAGGCTTTTAGTATACACTCTAACAATCTCCCACTTATACTAAAAGACTAAGCTGCTATATCTGCTGCCATACATCTGATTCCTAACCCTTCAACATGTCCATCAAAAGCTCTTGCCTTAAGGACCTCGGTGGAAGGATCTATAGGTCATCACCGATGCAATCTAGGCAACAACTTCTCCTCGCTTATACGATTTCTTATTGGGTGGTACTTGCGCTCTTTGTGTTTACTTGCCTTTATAGACTTATGGTTTCTTGAGTTTATATCGCACCAATATTATTACAATAAATCGTAATAATCTTTGGACAAACCGAAATCATATCTAAGTCTATCTTGAGATTATTGAGTCATTCAGCTTTTATAGCTACCTCAGAGGCTTGCCATATACTAAGCTTCTATGGTGGAGTCCAGAAAAACACCTATGCTTATCACTCTTCCATAGTTATGACTTTACCTCCTAAAGTAAACACAAAACCCCGAGGTTGACTTATTATTGTCCCTATCCGATTGGAAGTCAAAATCCATGCAACCCACAAGGACCAAATTAACTGTCTTGTAAGCTAGCATATAATCTCTAGTGCCTCTAAGGTACTACAATATATGCTTTACTGCAGTCCACTGTCCTTGTCCAGGGTTACTTTGATATCTGCTAACTATGCCTTTGGCAAAACAGATTTCTGATCTCGTGCATAGCATACATTAGGCTTTCAACAGCCGTAGCATAAAGAATTGCCTATATTTCCTTTATCTCCTTTGATGTCTACAGAGACATATCTTTAGATAAAGTTACTCCATCCTAAAAAGGTAAGAAACTTTTCTTGGAGTTTTGTATGCTTAAAACGAACAAGGATTTCTCCGATGTATGAAGCTTGGGATAAGTAAAATATTCTTTTCTTGCGATCCCTTATTACTTTGATCTCAAGAATATATACTTTCTCCCAAGTCCTTTATATCGAATTGTTTGGACAACCATACCCTTACCTCTGACAACATTTTGATATTGTTTCCAACTACCAAAAATGTTATCTAAGTATAGTACAAAAATTACCACCACGTTTCCATCACATCTTTTGTATACACAAGACTTATCCGGTTACTAAATCCATAGATCTGGATTACTTTGATAAACCGGATATTCCAAGACCTTGAAGCTTTGCCTCAGTCCATAGACTGATTGAGCTTACACACAAGATGCTCTTAGCCCTTTGCAATGAACCCTTCTGGTTGCTTTATATGGATGTTTTCTTCAAGACTTCCATTAAGGAATGCTGTCTTGACATCCACTTGCCAAATAGATAAAAGAATCCGGATAGACTTAAGCATGACTACCAGTGAAAAAGTTTCCTTTTTCATCAAGCCTTGCTTTGAAAGTTACTACCTTCCTGTCTATCCCTCTTTTCCTATTATAGACCTTTTACACCCAACGGCTTTTACACCATTTGGTGATTCTACAAGCTTCCAGATTTTATTAGAATACATATATTCTAATTCTTTTATTCATTACTCTTTGCCAAGATGCTGCATCTTTATCTTGGAGTGCTTCATCATATGACCGGAGATCAGGTTCATGTCCTCCAGGGATCGAGTCCAAAAACTCTCCCAAAACATAAATCTTTTTAGGTTGCCTAACAACCCTCCCACTACGATGAGGCACTTTCTGCAATTGTGTATCATTTGTGATACGTGTTGCAGTTTCTTGTGATATTTCATCTTGTACAGTTGGTACTAGATTAGACATGTCCTTTATTATTTCCTTAAGAACAAATTTACTTATGGGCATGAGGTTTATTACATAGTCCTTTTCTAAAAATCGATTATTGATGCTAACAATAACCTTCTGATTTTTAAGACTATAAACCTACTTTCATTTCTCTAGGATAACCCACAAACAAGTGAATTCCTGTCCAACTTATCATTGTCTCTCTTTAGCATATGTGCTGGACTATCCGAATCCGAATATGCTTCAAAATAGGCTTACACCTATTCAGCAATTCTATATGAGTAGAGAGTTCTAACTTGGAAGGTACTATGTTCACTTTCGTTCTCAGAGTTTATCCTTAAAACAAATTTGGTAATTTTCTAAATAACTCATCATCTATCTAATTATTTCATAAGAGTCCTTTACCTTCTTTCTACTACACCATTCTGTTGGGGTGTACCAGGTGCAGTTAGTTGGGATTGAATCCCTACTTTTGATAAGTGACTCCTAAATTCTCCCAAGAGGTACTTGCCACTACGATCTTACCATAGTGACATTTACTTTAACATTTCTCCGCATCAACCTTGTACTCTTTGAACTAATCAAAGTACTTAGTATTGCGGTACATTAAGTAAATTTATTTGTATATTGAATAGTTGTCTATAAAATAGACAAAATATTCAATACTACCTCTTGTCTGGATAGTCATAGGATCACACAAATCAGAATGAACCGATTTCAACATATCTTTGACTCCATGCCCCTTGGATTTAAAAGCTTCTTGGTTATTTTCCTTCCAAGTAAGACTCGCAGGTTGGAAATATTTCCACTACCAATGAACCCAAAAGTTCATTAGCTACCAATGAATCCTACTTAAGTTAATATAACCTAGCCTTAGATGTCAAAGATATAATTGGTTCATTTTCGAAGGTTGCTTTCTCTTAAGTTAGAAGATGTGTTATTAATTTCCATTTGTTGCATCATGGGAGTTATTGGATTATAAATTGTCAACCAATCATACCAGAATAGATAACTTGCCTATTTTTCTTGATAACAACTTTGTTATCAAAATAGACACAATATCTATTCTATAATAGTTTAGAAACTAAAATCAGGTTCTTTCTAAACTTAGTATGTAAAGACAATTCCTAATAATCCAAATTTTATTCCTATTAGAGAATAAACCTCTCCCACTGCAACAGCTGCTACTTTTGCAGTAGTGCCCATGTGGACGGTGTTTTTTATTTTCATTTAGTTGTTGGGTATCCTGGAACCCTGCAATGAATTGCAGACATGATCAGTGGCTCCCATATCTACACACCAGGTACCGGTAGATAACTCCACTAAACATGTATCAACTAATGAATAAAATACACCTATATTGTTCTTAGTTCTAAGAGGACAGTCTACCTTAATGTCCAAATTCTATTTCCAATCAATTATAATTGGGACCACTAAGTCTATCCTAAAGTATATCAGCTAGGGATTGACCATCTTCCTAAGAATCACAAAATATTTGGTTAAGACCAACTCCTTAAAAATCCCCATGAATTTTGTATGCCACGTTAGTGTGGACGTATACAAATTCAAAGAGGAAATTTTATTTAATTTTATTATCTCGTCAACCTTACTTTATGACGAATAAAATTAATAGTTGGTCTATCTTTAATCAAATATTTGGTCAAGACTCTAAATTTAAAATAATATTGATTCCTCTAACAATACTATTTAAATTTACCAACACCTCAAAACACCGTGAATTTTGCATGCCACGTTAGTGTGGACGTATACAAAATCAACATTTGTAAGAGGAGGGTTTTACCCATTAACTATCTTGTCAACGTAACTTTATGACAAATAAAATTATCTCAAACACTGTTAATTTTGTATGCCACGTTAGTGTGGACGTATACAAAATCAATCATTTGTAAGAGGGGTTTTAACCCTTTAATTTTATTATCTTGTCAACCTAGTTTTATGACAAATTAATAGTTGGTTTCATTTGGTCACACAAATAATAACAGTGACTCCGATGGGGAGGATACTATTAGATGTATCTAAGTGTATACCATTACTTGACACTAAGTCCATTAATAAGATTATGCCCCTTCCGTTGGGGAAGATCACACGCTCTTAATTAACTTCCTATAGTCATCCAAAAATGGAAGTCTGTTCTAGTGATCCGCAAACAAGCTCATCCGTTATGGAGGAAGGCACTCAGAGCCAACGCGCAAGCTTGTTTGCATCACTTACAAACCAGTAATGGAGACCATGGGATTTACTTAAAAATCCCTCTCCCACTTAGTTATTTATTAATGAGGAATTTTAACTATGCTAGCCTACTAAACTTGTAAACTAACATGCACACACAGCACAATATAAAAGCAATAAATAGAAAATCTAATTTTCAACTATTATGGCTTTTATCTCTAGTTGTCCTCCGTGTGTTGTCATCCCAAGCTGCTACCATATTTGGCCACCGCCACCGGGTCTAGCTGTCGCATCCATCTTGCTCCTAGTTCCGCTGCGCCTCTGGTCCTTAGAAGGTTCCACGCTTTGCAAGATTCGATCCGCGACATAAATAGAATTTTACATTTTTGATCCTATATTCCATAAAAGGAATGTACATGTATCTAGATCAAAAATAAAATCCTAATAAAACTAAATACAGCTCCTGCTGTATTTTATAATACAATCATGCACACACAATAAAATGCCCTTGACATGTCCAAGGGTCAAATCACATACATAATAACTATAAGCCATAATAGTTGGATCCTGCATCCACAAAGTTAGCACATCCTACTATTAACCTGCCTAAATTATGTATGACATGTGCATAATTAAACTAATACCAAATACACAGAGGCAAAACCCTAGCTCTGATACCAATTGTTGGTTGCTACTCGGAAAGCCTAGAGGTTCCACTGTACAAAAATTTTGTACAAAGGTCTGAACCTTTTCCTAACTACCATGTGTTCTTTTAAATTAAATTTTGGATCACCTGCGGAACTTAACACGTTTGATCCAAACCTTAATCTATTTGTTCTTTTAGGTTTTGACTTGGATCTCCTGCGGAACTTAACACGTTCGACCCAAGTCACCTTAAGTTATTAACTCCATTAAATATTAATTTCCATAATCGGTTCCCAGTACTGACGTGGCGAGGCACATGGCCTTCTTGGATATGGGAGCAACCACCACCGATTAGACAAAACCTTTTATAGAAAGCTAATATTTAATTTCCTAAAATAACTTTAGGTTAACCGAAAAGAACAATCAAATCACAAGGACAAGAAAAACAAAAGAACACTATATCGAAAATAAATTCGAAACTCTAGAATCGTATGCCTCTTGTATTTAGTATTATTTCCAAAAATAACTAGTATGATGCGGAAAGAAAAATTACTAGTTATACCTTCTAAAAGACCTCTTGATCTTCTACCGTATTCCTCTTCTAACCTCGGACGTTGTGTGGACAACGATCTTCCGAGATGAGAACCACCAAGCACCTTCTTCTTCCTTACAAGTTTCGGCCACCACAATTCTCCAAGAGAAGTAGAGGTCCGGCCACCACCACCAAGCTCCAAGGGATGCAAGAAACAAAACCACCTTTCTCTCCTTCTTCTCCTAGCTAGAACCGGCCACCATCAAGAGCTCCAAAAGAGAGGTTGCCGCCGGCCATAAGAAGAAGAGAAGAGGAAGAAGCTAGGGCCGGCCACCAAGGAGGAAAAAAGAGGAGAAGAAATAATAGAGGTTGTTCATCTTGAAGCCTTCTCTACCCCCTCTTTTATAATCCTTGGTCTTGGCAAATAAGGAAATTTAATTAAAAACTTCCTTAATTATTTTGCCATGAAAAAGAAAATTTTATTTAATTAAAAATAATTTCCTTTTTACAAATACAATGGCCGGCCACACCATTCCACAAATCAAGGAAATTTTAATTCACACAAGAATTAAAACTTCCTAATTTGCTTTCAGAAATTTATAAAAATTTCTCAAATAATTTTTCCCTTCATGGTGGTTAATAAAAAGGAAATTTTATAAATTAAAATATTTCTTTTAAACATGTGGATAAAAAGAAAGTTATCTCTAAAAATTAAAATCTCTTTTAATCTACAAATAAGGAAAGATATTAAATCTTTTCTTAATCTTTTGTAGAAACTTATAAAAGAGAATATTTAATTTTAAACTCTCTTTTAAATCATGAACATGATTAAAATTGAAAGTTTTCTTAAAATTTAAAATCCTCCTTTAATCAACAAATAAGGAAAGATTTCAAATTTTAAACTCTCTTTTAAACATGTAGATGATTTACAAATAAGGAAAGTTTTTACCAAAAATTAAAACCATCCTTTAATCTACAAATAAGGAAAGAGATTAATCTCTTCTCTTAATCTTTTGTAGAAAGTTATAAAAGGAAATTTTTAATTTTTAAACTCTCTTTTAAAATCATGATATCCACATAAGAAATAATTTTAATAAAAATCCTTTTAATATTCTAGTGGCCAGCCACCTAAGCTTGGGACCCAAGCTTTGGCCGGCCACCTACATGGCTCATCCACTTGGACTTGGCCGGCCCTAGCTTGGGTTCCAAGCTAGCTTGGCCGGCCCCATTGGATGGGTAAGAAGGTGGGTATGCGGTGGGTATAAATCTCTATATACTAGAGGCTACGATAGGGACCGAGAGGAGGAATTGGTTTTGGTCTCCCGATGAAATTAAGCATCCCGTGTTCGCCCCGAACACACAACTTAATTTCATCAATAATAATTCATTCCACTAAAGAACTATTATTGAACTACCGCACCAATCCCAAATTACATTTTGGGCTCCTTCTTATTATGAGTGTGTTAGTCTCCCTGTGTTTAAGATAACAAATGTCCACTAATTAAGTAAGTTACTGACAACTCACTTAATTAATATCTAGTTCCAAGAGTAGTACCACTCAACTTCATCGTCATGTCGGACTAAGTCCACCTGCAGGGTTTAACATGACAATCCTTATGAGCTCTTCTTGAGGACATTCTCAACCTAGTATCTCTAGGACACAGTTTCCTTCTATAATCAACAACACACACTATAAGTGATACCATTTCCCAACTTATCGGGCTTATTGATTCATCGAACTAAATCTCACCCATTGATAAATTAAAGAAATAAATATCAAATATATGTGCTTGTTATTATATCAGGATTAAGAGCACACACTTCCATAATAACCGAGGTCTTTGTTTCTTTATAAAATCAGTATAAAAGAAACGACCTCAAATGGTCCTACTCAATACACTCTAAGTGTACTAGTGTAATTATACAGTCAAGATAAACTGATACCTAATTACACTACGACCTTCTAATGGTTTGTTCCTTTCCATTTTGGTCGTGAGCTACTGTTTATAATTTATAAGGTACTGATAACATGATCCTCTGTGTGTGACACCACACACCATGTTATCTACAATATAAATTAATTGAACAACTACATTTATCACAAATGTAGACATTTGACCAATGTGATTCTTATTTCTAGATAAATGTTTATACAAAAAGCTAGGCTTTTAGTATACACTCTAACACATAGATCAAGCATGCTCAAAGTATGTAAATGTGCGTAAAAACATGCATAAAAGAGTATATAATCTACGCACATCAGCTTTGCGCTTGTATTTTGTTTCCCTTTCCTTCTTCTTGTATTGAGAGTCTTGTAGGGCTTCTCCGCCTTCGGTAGTTACCGAAAAGGAGGATTTTATTAGTGGAGGGTGCGTGAGTAGGTGTGGATCCTTGGACTAGTCACCTCTTGTGAGGTGGATACCAAGTAAACCAACCTTGTTAGCGTTGTGTGGTTTGTTTCTTATATTTCCGCTGCACATCTTTGAAGAAACAAGCAACGACGAGCACCTAGCACGCGACGAGCTATTCAACTCCCCCCCTCTAGCTACTTTTCAGTCCAAACAAGTGGTATCAGAGCGAGGTCGCTCTTCACCGAAATCATCGCCGGAAGAGGCAAACAAAACAAGCAAAGCTAGAGGGTGAAGAAGTTGAAGCAAATTCATCAAAAGTAAAAGATTTCAAGAAGCTCAACTTCAAGATGCAATTCCAAGATGGACTTGGATTTGACATAAGGGTGACTCCACCGTACACATCCACAAGCTTCGATTCTTGGAAATCAAGAATTGAAAATTTTCTTATGATGGAGATAGAGCAATGGTTTGCTCTAATGGAAGGCTTCAAAGCTCCAACAAACTCCAAGGGCAAGCTTCTCAAGAAAAGCAAATGGAGCTTGGAGCAAATTCAAAGGAGCGAGGCAAATGATAAAGTGACCAAGCTTTTGGTCAACTTATTGCCTAGCCACATTTTGGCTCAAATCGGAGAATTCAACGATGCCAAGGAGCTTTGGAGCAAATTAGCAACAATCCATGAAGAACCCTCCACTGTACCGAATCAAGAGGAATCCAAAGAGGGCGACTCATTGGAGCAAGATCAAGAGGAGGACTCCGAAGTTGAGAGATGCTCAACTTCCAAAGAAGAGGAAGTCCAAGAAGCTTCATCCTCAAAGGAGTGCAATCAAAAGAGCAAGGAAGGAGCATATTCCTTGTTTCATGTACAAGAGGATGAAGAAGAAGGTGAAGCCTCCACCTCTAGGATTGAGGGGGAGCAATCTTCATTGACACCGGATCAAGAGCAAGAAGGATCCTCCACATCCGGGTCAAGAGAAGAAGAGGATGAACAAGCTTCCACCTCCACGAGTCAAGTCAAATCTATTGGAGGAGTATCATCTTCGGATCAAGAGGAAGCTTCTACCTCCGGATCCAAAGGAGAAAGTGCCATCCCCACACAAAAAGGTATAAACATTTCAATTAATAATAAAAATCATATTATATGCTTTGAATGTAGGGAACATGGGCACTACAAGAGCAAGTGTCCCAAATTGGCCAAGAAAAAGGGCCAAATGGCAAAAAAGGGCAAGGAGAAGCCCAAGGAGACCATTCCCGGAACAAAGAAGAGCAAGGAGCACATTGTGTGCTTCTCTTGCAATCAAAAGGGGCATTACCGAAGTCAATGCCCCAAGAGGAAGAAGATGGTCAAGGTTCAAGGAGGAAGCTCAATTCAAGGGGGAGCCTCTAAGGTAAAAAGAAAGGTAACTTTCATTGAGCATATTCCCTTGCATAATGGTAAAAAGCATGCTAATTTAATTTTATATCATTTTAATGCTATTTACCATGAAAATAGGAGGCATGATAAAATTAAAGAAAATCATGTAGCTTATCATGCTAAGACTACCACACCTAGGATTAGGAAGATAGATAAAAATCTAGGCAATCACACTAAGGACCATAGTTATAAGCCTAGAAACAAAAATGCTCATGGGTGTAATGAAAAATCAAAATCTAAGGATTTAATGATAGAAAATCAAGTCTTGAGGTCAAGGCTTGATAAAACGGAAAAGACCCTAAAAATGATGGAAAATATCCTAAAAGGGCAAAATGAGCATAGCCTAGGTCTAGGAGCACAAAGGTCATCTAATGGCCATAGAGGTTTGGGATACAAAGCCAAGGCTAAGAAGGATGTGCCCTCTTACCATAGGGTTCCATATAGTTATGGAACCAACCCTACGTCTAGTGGTCAAGTCAAGAATACTAAGGAAGTCATCCCTAAGAGTATTTTTGCAATAAATGTGACTAAAGCTTCTAAGAAGTCTAAGAAAGTCACAAACAAGGTCACAAGGGAGGCTATCCCTAGAGTTGACCTAGAAAAAGTGACCAAGGCTTCCAAGAAGCCAAACAAGGTCACTAGGAAGGTATCTAGGGAAGTTATCCCTAGTGAATACCTAGAGCATCCAAGGAGCACCAATAGGTGTTGGGTTCCTAGGAGTATTTTCTCTACCCCATAGATGGGTTAGAGAGTGTCAACTCTAAGAAGAAGGGTAGTTAACTCAACTTTGAAGAAATTGACACTCAAGGAGCATTTTCAAGGTTATTATTAACCTTTGAAAATGAAATGGATTTATAGTTACTCTTTGGAAGAGTAAATGTGCCAAAATTTAGAAGTATTGATTTTATTTTAAATGGCACAATTTGGGAAAATATGAGAAATACCAAGTTGGGATTTTGGTATTTACTTAGAAATTAACGGCAATTTAAGCCTTAATTTAAAGTGTTACTCTTGTGGAAAAATGAAATATGCCAACATTTGAGAAATAAGCTTAATTTCAATTGACGTAAATTAATCAAGAGAACTAGAAATGTCATTTTAGGTTTTGGCATTTTCTTGAAGCATTTTGGGCAATTTAAGACTTAGAGCTTAAGGATTAGCTAAGGTTTAAGGATACTTAGATAGTTAATCTAGGTATATTTTATTTATGCAAAATCTTGCTATGATTGTTTGCCCATTATATGTCATGACATCATATTTAGTTTTATATTTTGCATTCATTCCTTTATTATGAAAAATATAAAAATACCATGTCATGTCATACATACATCATGTAGTTATAGGAATCTTTCTTTTGAAGACTATTTTATTTTGATGTATGCCATAACATTATCATGCATTATGTTTGTTTCCTTAAAATTAAGGACAAATGTTTTTACCAACAAGTGGTATAAACAAATGGCATTTATGTACAAGTTATACCAACTAGTGGTATTTATACACAAGTGGAATCATCAAGTAACATCCTTGGTGGATGTTCACCACTCAAAATGCCTAGATAGATATGCATGATCCCTAGATTAGGGCAAAAATAAAATTTACATCTCACAAAGACCTATAAGATGACTTGTATGTGTTTTAGTGCACATTAGATACAAGTGAGATGTTAGGATGATAAACAAAACTTAAGATGTTGATTTAGTGCATTCTTTTGAGTGTTAAGTTCATCAAAACACATAGTTATGTGTTTTCCCATCATTGGGAAAGCTAATGTACAAGTCATGTGCATTAAGCCCAAGGAACATGGTGGGATATTGGTTTTGAAAATATTTTTAAAATAATTTTGGAAAACTTTGGTGAAGGCTATCTTTTGATAGTAATCATCATTGAATAGTTAGACACAAACTTGAAGAAAACACTAAAGTTTTTACAAGTTCTCAAGTTTATGTCAATCTTTGAAAATATGATGTATTTTCATAGAAGACTATTTTTCCATGATAAATTATACCCTAAATAATGTCTACACAAATTTTTACGATTTTTGAAATTTTGTAGAATTTTCTAGGGGTTTCTGAAATTGGCTGAAATTGAATTTCAGCAAGTTCAGGCCTTCAATCGATCAGTGGATCGATTGGAGTGCCTCAATCGATCAGCCGATCGATTGAGAAAGCATTTCTTGCGAGCAGAAGCTCGCTGGATCGATCAGCCGATCGATCCAAGAAGACTGAATCGATCAGTGGATCGATTCAGCAGGGTTCAATCGATTGGAACCCAACTCCAATTGATCCAAGTTACTGATTTTGGCTGGGAAGACCTGATTTCAGCATTTTAAACCTGTCTTAGTCTAGGTAACCATTCCAAACCCCTCAAAATACATTTGTATACATAAAAAGAGAGTTTTCATGTTGAAAACAAGGATGGATTGGTTAAGGAAGACTATATTGAAGTTTAGGTTGAGGTTTGTTTCAAAGTTTTGAATATTTGAACCTCAAAACTTTGAAATTTGGGTTTCCTAAAGGGTTAGGGATTACAAGTCATTGTTGGTGCAATGACAGAAGTTATCACCATGTCTTTAGGGGGAGAGACTCTTTAAAGACATGAAAATTATTTTTCATGAACCTTGGAAGGTGGTTAACCTTCTGTGTGAGAAAATGCTCAAGGTTGAGCATTTGGACTTTATTGGGGAGTGGATATCCTCATTGTTCAACTGGTTTCAAGTGGATAATGCTCAAGGATGGGCATTTGCCTACATTGAGGAAGAATGTAGGGTTAAGGATAAATGATGGGTATGAGACCTTCATTTGGGTCATTGGACCTTGTTATTGCTCCAGGGCGAGCATTGTTGATAATGAAGGAAATGTGACCTTCATTATCGTATTGATCACAACGAGTGAAGTTGTGAACCATGATGAGCAACTCTTCAGGGGGAGAGTTTCAAAAGGGATAAAGGTTCAACGAGTGCAGTTGTAACCAATGATGAGTATCTCTTCAGGGGGAGAGATAGTGTTTGTTTGATGTGTGCCAATAGGGGGAGAATGTGTGGGTTAAGTTAGGCATTCATTACCTATGGGGGAGGTCATAGGGGGAGAATGAAGGGAACTAACATTCATACTTTGTCATGAAGAGAGTTAAGGCTATGGGATTAGCTTAACTCAAAGTGGTCCTAACTTAAAGGTATTGTCAAACATCAAAAAGGGAGAGATTGTTGGTGCAATATCCCTTAGGTCAAGATTGACTGAGTTGACCAAGCTTGAGTCTTGGTCATAGTTTCGATGTTTGACAATACATGGACAATGCAGGTGCAGTTGTTCATGTGGGGAGATTCTGATCAGGGACTGATCAGTGTGGATGAAGAAGAGTCAAGTAGGTTACCTGACTGGGAAGTCCTAACTGGAAGGTTAGGCAAATGGAAAGCCCTAGTGAGTGAAGCTAGGCAGATGGAAAGCCCTAGTGAGTGAAGCTAGGCAGATGGAAAGTCCTAGTGAGTGAAGCTAGGCAATTGGGAAGTCCTAGTGAGTGAAGCTAGGAAGATGGAAAACCCTAGTGAGTGAAGCTAGGTGAAAGTCCTGGTGAGTGAAGCCAGGCAAGGGAAAATCCAGATGGATCAAGGATGATCAGACATCTGATGTTGGGAAGTCCAAGTAGGTCAAAGGATTGACTGGATACTTGGCACGAGGAAATGCAGATGGGTCAAGGTTGACCAGACATCTGGTGGAAGTCCTGGTAGGTCAAGGGAGTGACCGGATACTTGGCACGAAGAGAAAAGTCCAAGTGGGTCAAAGGGATTGACCGGACACTTGGTGGGGAGTCCTGGCAGGTCAAGGGCTTGACCAGATGCTAGGCATGATGTACCAACAGGTCAAGGTTGACCGGATGTTGGTTTGAGAGGTTTGGGACTTGGTTTTAGGCAAAAACCAGGAGCTGGATCGATCAGTGGATCGATCCAGGCTTTTCCCAGCGAACAGAAAGCCTCTGGATCAATCAGTGGATCCATCCAGAGGTCCCAATCGATCAGTGGATCGATTGGGACGCTGCTGCTTCGCGCGATAAGCGCTGGATCGATCCGTGGATCGATCCAGGCGTGTTTCCAAGAGAACAGAGGTGCTCTGGATCGATCCACTGATCGATCCAAAGTCTCCCCGATCGATTGGGAGTTTTCGAATCGATCGGGATCCGACCGTTGCGTCGTATTTGAGCTGCAGGCGGGTGTCTCCTTCAGGGGGGCACTACTGGTTCATCTCATATCTCTTGCCAGCTCCTCCACAGCACTCTCAAAGCTCAGATCGCCAGTTCTTGAAGGATCTTAGAGGTTTTCTAAGTCAAGAGGCGGATCAAAGACAAGAAAAGAAGCTAGGGTTAGAGTTTTCTGTACTCATTGTAAGCTTTGCGCTTGTATTTTGTTTCCCTTTCCTTCTTCTTGTATTGAGAGTCTTGTAGGGCTTCTCCGCCTTCGGTAGTTACCGAAAAGGAGGGTTTTATTAGTGGAGGGTGCGTGAGTAGGTGTGGATCCTTGGACTAGTCACCTCTTGTGAGGTGGATACCAAGTAAACCAACCTTGTTAGCGTTGTGTGGTTTGTTTCTTATATTTCCGCTGCACATCTTTGAAGAAACAAGCAACGACGAGCACCTAGCACGCGACGAGCTATTCAACCCCCCCCTCTAGCTACTTTTCGGTCCAAACACACTTCACTTCCGTGGCATATCCTCAGAGCAATGGTCAGGCCGAAGTAGCCAATCGGGAGATTCTGTGAATACTTCGGGTTCGATTCAACCACATGGGAGGAAGCTGGGTGGACGAGCTGCCCGGCGTGCTATGGGCCATTCGCACAACCCCAAAGGAGGGAACGGGGGGGAACGGTACCCCGTTCCACTTGGTATATGGGGGCGAAGCGATCGTCCCTGTTGAGATCGGAGTCGAATCCGATCGGACCCAGAACTACGATGGGGGCAATGCCGAGCGGAGACAGCTGAAGTTGGACCTAGTTGACGAAGCACGAGCTAAAGCAGCCGTCCGGCTGATGGCGTACCGGCAAAGAATGAAGCAGAATTACAACAGGCGTGTAATTCCCAGAGCATTCCAGGTCAGCGACCTAGTATGGAAGAAAGTGAAGCCGGTCGGCGATGTGAGTAAGATGGCAGCTCCCTGGGCGGGGCCCTTCAAAGTAGTTGAGAAGCTCCGATCGGGTGCATACTACCTGGAAGATGAGGACGGACCACGGCTAGATCGACCATGGAGCGCAAACCACCTCCAGCCGTACCGTGCTGGATGAAAGGTGCACCAGTGTAATTCATTTCATGTATGTTCCGTTCGTCTGTATCCTTTGGCTGCAGGATTGAAGATAAGAAAAATTGCGAAGAGTCTGAGCGTTATTCGCTGAACGCCAAACTACATGAAGACCGTCGAGCGGTGACGTTAAACTCTAGAGTCGGACCGGTGACTATAAACCCCCCGGCTTGAAGACCGTCGAGCGGCGACGTTAAACTCTAGAGTCGGACCGGCGACTATAAACCCCCCTAGCTTGAAGGCCGTCGAGCGGCGACGTTAAACTCTAGAGTCGGACCGGCGACTATAAACCCCTCGGCTTGAAGACCGTCAAGCGGCGGCGTTAAACTCTAGAGTCGGACTGGCGACTATAAACCCCCCGGCTTGAAGACCGTCGAGCGGCGACGTTAAACTCTAGAGTCGGATCGGCGACTATAAACCCCCCGGCTTGAAAACCGTCGAGCGGCAACGTTAAATCCCTGAGTCGGACCGGCGACTATAAACCCCCCGGCCCGAATAATACCGAAGGCCGCTTGGAAAAAATGTGGTCGAAGAAGTAACATCAACAGAAGCGGAGTTTTATTGACCCACCGTCAAAAAATACGCAAACAAGTAAGTTAAGAGTCAAATTAAAGACGATAATGTTAACTCGCTGAACGACGAGCATACAAACAAAACTTCAAAACATAGACAGAGACAAGTGAATGACGCTCCTCACTCTAGTGCATCAAAGATGGGCTCAAGAATGGTCTCTAAAAGGCCGACCATGTCTTTGGGAGGTATAGAGGCCGTCTCTGGGAGATAACCCTTATCTTTCAGATAAATCATTGTCGCCTGGATGGCTTCCTCGAAGGCTATAACTTGTCGATCGCTAAACTTATCGCCAAATTCGTCCGAACAGAGATAGTTTTTCTTCATCGCCTCGAAGCGGCCTGATTCACCATCTTGATATTCCTTAGCGCAGCTCGGGAAGCGTCAAGAGCGTCTTGGAGGTCTTTCTTGTCTCCTTGGAGTTTAGCTTCAGAGGCCGATCGTCCCTCCTGCTCAGCAGATAGTAGATCGGCCAACTCGTTGACGCGCTGCTCCAGCGCTCGAGCCTGCACATTCTTTGCCTCCAAATCAGAGACGGCCCTATTTTTTCTATTGGTCGCCAGCTTCATCTTCTGGTCATGAGACTTGACCTGGGCTTCAAGCCCGGCTACCCTGGTTTCCAGGCCGGAGGACTTGTGCCGCTCGGCCGCCAGTAATTTCTCCGATTTGTTCAGCTCGGCTCTAAGCGTGGCATATGAGGGCCCCTGAGCTGGCGCCCCTTCGGAGAGTTGAAGCTTTTTCAATTATTCCTCCAGTGTAGCCAGGCGGTTTCTGACCGCAATGTTCTCCACCCAATTCTGCTCACAGAGGAAATAATATCACGAACCAAGTCAAATAGTCATGTAGTGTGTTAAGAAGCATACCCCGGTAGCTTGCTGCAAGTGGTTGTCGCCGAGCTGACCGGGAGTCATCAAGGCGACGTGGGCTCTCACATCCTCCCATATCTTGGCGAGCGGTCCGCGGATAGTAATCTGATGCTCAGGGGCGACTGGCCGATTAGCCGCCAGAAGAAACTCTTCTGTAGGAAGGTGGAGGACAGCCTTAACTACTCGACGGCCGCTCGGATCAGATTGAGCCGAGGTTGCGAACCCGGATGACTCGCCGAGCGGGGCAGATACTATACCAGAACGCCTAAGCCGAACGGGAGCTTGTGGCTGAGAACTGTCAGGCGGTGCTCCAAGGGAAGCCATCGGCAGATCAATCTGGGAAGGCGTTCGGTCTGAAGAAATGACCTCAACCGGAGAAGGGGTCGGGGCGATTGCTACAGTGGGGGTGCCGGTCGGCTCAGTCACTGGCACCACAGATGTAGTTGACTGGGTGTGGAGATCCGTCCGGCGGCGTTTGCGTATTATCAGTGGGGAGTCCTCGGTCGAGTGCCCCGCTTCTTCCGATGCCCGTTGTCCGGCAGACGAGATAGCATCACCGACCGGTGCAGTTGCAGGGATCCGAACGGTCGACTCTCCAACCGCAGGTGAAGCTTCTTCACTTTCACCCTCGTGTGAGCCGACCGGGACGATGCCCAAATCGGCCATCTCCTTCGCGACCGCCGCCTCCACCTCGGCAGCTTTCAACTTCAGCCGATCAACGACCTTGGCGCGCCACATGATGTCGGCTGCATAAAAGAAGAATAAATCAATTAGACCAAAAGGAAGGGGATGGGGAAAACGCTTACCCATGCTGCTCGGAAGCTTCGTTCTAATCGGGCTCAGTCCAAATATATATAGCACCCCCTCGTGGAGCAGCTTGTTGATGTTGAATCTTTGCCCGGCCAACAGATTGGCTGCGTGAAGGTAATCTGGCTGGCTCTTATATTTACCGAGGTCCGGCGGGTTTGGCACAGTGGTCTGCCATTTAGTGCGGAAGGACGACCGCTCGGGAAGACGAAGATAGAAATTGTTTTCCTTCTAGTGTTTGTTCGAGGTCGGCATCTTGTCGAAGAAAACGAGACCGATTCGTGATTGGAAAAGAAAAGTACCCCACTCAGACTATTTGGGATAGTAGAAGTAGTGGAAAGTCTTAGGGACTAAGGGGATGTCGTGCAGCTTAAAGAGGACAACTACCTCGCATAACAACCTTAAGGAATTAGGGACGAGTTGGCCGAGCGGAAGGCGGAAATAGTTGCACACTTCAAGGATGAACGGATGAATGGGAAAGCGCAGACCGGCCACGAACTGATCTCGAAAAAAGCAAACAGTGCCGGTCGGAGGGTCGTGTGGCCGATCAGAGGGTGTGGCTAATATCAGTTCATGGGCATATGGAAGTTCAAAGATTCGGGTGAAGCTCAGCGCATCCTGCTCATCGAACCGGCTCTCGATGGTGGTATACCAGAGGCCGGGGGCGAGGTCGGATGGGCGAGAAGAACTGGCCATTATCAAAGATAAGGAATGACACAGAGGAAATCTAAGTTTGATGAGCAGAATGGTCGGAACAGTGTCCAAACGAGCACGAAAACAGCGAGAAGTGCGAAGAAAAGCACAAAGGAACTAAAAGGAAAAGGACGAAAGGGCCTTACAAAAGATAGGATCGAAGGAGGTGGTGGTGGATCACCAGAAAGCAAAGCAACGAGCTCGCCGGAGCGCTGGATGAGAAGAAGCAGAAGCTTTCGGATGCGCACGCGATATCGTGAAGCGGCCGAAGAGGAGATATGCTTATAAACATTGGGCTCGATCAACCGAAGTCGTCCGATCCAGGTTACGGGATCCAAGGAGGGGATCTGACCATCAAATTCGAAAAAGTCAAAGGTCACATCAGACCTGACGGCTCGAGTGAACGGTGACGAATGCGCGACCACGTGGCACTCGCTCACAGGTCGCATTTAATGAGCACCATCATGCGAGCATGGCCACGTGCTCAGCATTAATGACGGTGATTTACACAAAGGCCGAGGAGTTTTCTAGGGATAATCAGCGTGACCGATGCCAGAGCGGCGGGACAACGACAGGCAAACGAAACTTTCCAAGTACCAACCGAGGACACGCCGAGCGGCGTTACCTACTTGCATAGTCCCCGGACGCCCGGACACTAATCTCTGTGGATGAGCGGCAGGCACGCCACCCAGACGCAGTCCAGTCAGTCGGACTTAGCGTCTCCTTCGACTAGACTTGAAGGGGAGGCATGTGATCCGGTGGTAAGGACGGGGGACCCTCGTTGGCGGGAGGTCAACGACACGTGGAGGTCAATGGCCAAGAAGGTCAACCCCAAGGTCGTGCCGAGCAGACAGAGGTCATGCCGAGCGGAGTAGCGGGCCGACCGAGCATCTGGTCGACCGGACATCCGGCCAGGGGTTTCTTGGACCGGAAGAAAGATAGCCCGACCAGGGGTCGGCTTTTCGATGCTCTAGGTAAAAGAGTCTATGGACCGAGCGGATAGGCCGCTCGGCCGAGCCACAGGACAATAAGGCGCAATGTCATCCGAGCACATGAGCAGGGCTTCCCCGCCTGGGCCGAGGTATACGCAGTCCCGGAGGCCATGAGCGCCGAGCGGCTGGTCCGCTCGGCCCGGGAACAGGGAAGTGCGCTAGGAGACAAAAAGGACAGCTGGTAATTTCATCCTCGAGACACCTGCCGCCGATAAACAGCATGGTCGGCGGTCGGAACGGACAGAGTATCGTACGACGGAAGTTTCCACCGTCACATCCGAGATATGCTTGGACGATTGCGGAATGACGTCAGGCATGCTTTTCTGACACAACCCTACTAAGGTATGTTTGGGGAAGCGTGCATGCATCGAGAAGCGTGCTCGTGCCTCCCCGGGGTCCTATATAAGGACTCCCTGACTTCGACGGAGGTATGCGATTCTCATCACTGTAGCCACAGTAGCGTTGCTTTCCTCTCCTTCTTCACTGCCTGACTTGAGCGTCGGAGGGTCGTCGCCGGGAAACCCCTCTCGGCTCGGCTCGGCTCGGCTTCTTTGCAGGTTCGCCGGAGATTCACATCACCAGTCGGAGACAGTAAAGAGTGTCACATCCCCAACGTCCGTCGACTCAGTGCTCGGATAAGATCATCATCTATTTATTTCTAGACGAAGTAAAGTTAAATTTCATTTTAAGTATCTCTTTATGAATTTATTGTACTGTTCGTAGATTCATAAATCTGATTAGTTAATGCATTTAATGTTTATTAATACTTTGTTGATTTTCACATCATCCAAAAATATATAAATATAGATGAAGTGTTAACTTCGAGTTATGTGTTGTAGCAACAAGAAGTCCAATAAAAAAAATCCTATTTTATTTATAATATTCTCCTTTTTTATAAATTCCTTGCTTTAGTTACTTGGCCGTCTTCTTCTACCTTCAATTTGGTATCAAAACTACGATCAATAATCTTGTTTCTCTTATACTTGATTCAATGGTGAAAATTTTAATTATTAGAGCACTTTTATAAAGTTATGTCTTGAATCGTAAGACTTATGCACTGTACTATAAAGAAATATTCTTAAGAGCAAGTAGCAAAATGATAGAATTTTTTTTTTTTTTTTCAAATTTATCAAATTTTTGAAATTTCAGTTTATGAAAGGATTTTAAAAACACCGAGTGCTCAAAGAACATGAGAGATCTCACAGACAACTTATTCTGGCCAAAACCAAGTGAAAAAGGTTCACCTTTAGTCTCTATGAGTAAATTTTGAAAAATTAGAGATGAAAGATAATGAAAAAGTTTCAGAGTACTTTAGACGAACCAATTCTATTATGAATCAAATGATATCAAATGAAAAAATCATGGAGACCCAAAGGATGGTGGAAAAAATCTTGCGAAGCCTATCAAGCAAATTTGATCATGTGGTAGTTGCTATTGAAGAATCACAAGATTTTTCACTAATGTCCTTGAAAACTTTGTAAGGAAGATTGAAAACCCATGAGGTTAGAATCCTTCAACAAAGTCCTCTTATTTTTTCTTCAAATCAAGTTTTGAAATCCTAGTTCACATCCATAGGAGGTCATGACTCTTATCGTGGACATGGAGGTGGTCGGAATCAAAGAAGAGGTAGAAGATTTTTTTACCAATAGTCATGAGAAAAAGAAAATGAAGAGTCTCAAAAAGAATAGAAACAATTTTCTTATAATTTCCAAAGAGGAAAAGGATGTGGAAATCATAAAGGTATAAACCCTTATATTAAATGTCTTTATTATCATAAACCAGAATATAAAATAAATGATTATTGGAAAAAATATCTAGAGCAAAAAACATGAAGTTGGCTTAGTACATGAAAATGAACCTTAAATTCTGAAACTTTATTGATTACTAGTGATGAAAATAGTAAAAATATTTGGTACTTAGATAGTGGTGTAAGTTAAGTCGACATATGACTGGTATTAAAAACTTATTTTCAAGCCTACCAAAAGCTAACCATGAGCAGGTAACTATTGGAGATGTTAAGTCCTACAAAATTATATTGAAAGAGTAGGAGAAGTCTCTTTTATACAAAATCTAGAAAAATTGACAAAATGTTTGAAGTATTTTATGTTCTTGGTTTACAGAGTAATATACTTATTGTTGGTCATTTATTGAGAAAAGGTTTTGATATTTATTTTGTTGATAAGTATTGCACCATGAAGAAGGAAAATTAGCATGTGACAAAGATCAGTTTGAGTTCAAATAATTTATTTCCTCTCAAATTTGATACTATAAATGTTACTTATTATTTTACTGCTAATGAAGCAATTTCCATGTTGTGGCATGACAGATTTGGGCGCCTGAATTTTTAGAGCTTGAAGGAATTAACAAGAAAAAATATTGTTCAAGGACTTCCTAAAATTGATGGGATAAGTGAAGTCTGTGAATGTTAGCTGGGAAAGCAACATTGAGAGACATTTCTCTTGGACCTTCATTGACTAGCAGGAGAGGGGTGAATTACCTTAAAAATAAATTGCACCTTTCTAGATCCTTGGGTTTTAGTTAACAGACACTTGTAATTAAGATAAAATAAATGCATAAAAAATAAAATACAATACTATCGATTTACTTGGTTTACGACTGGGGAGGTTGCTAATCCAAGGCAGAAGTAAGCACTAGCAAGAATCTCCTTCTTCGATAAGGTCAGAGGCGGAGAAGCCTTGTACATCAGCTTACAGCTCATAAAGTAGTAAAACAGATTTGAAAATCATATACAAGTGTTGTGTTTAAGCTAGAGGATATCCTCTTTTTTTATAGTGCTCAGAACACTTTTTACTGTTGGATAATGTGGCATTGGAGGAACCTTTGTTGAGCTTGAGGCACCTCAAGCTCAACAAAATCTATCTGATTAGTGCTTATCCATCCAACGGCTCTGGACGCATGGAGATGTCTCCATTACATCTAAGGAGCCTCCCCACCTTTGCAACTGAAGCACCTCTAGTCTATGGAGGCGTCTCCACGCCTTTCTGCGGCAAAGGAAATTCAGACCATTTGAGGTGGCTCTATTCCTCCAAGGCGCTCGAGTCTTCAAGGCAAAACTTTTCATTCCAAGGTCAACCTCTAAGTTGACCTTTTTTAGACTTTTGCTCCTATGGGTGATACTTCCGACTGTTCAGAGTTGAGCTCATCTGAACCTAATTTCGATCTTCTCCTTGAGTAGGCTTCCTCCCCGACTTCTCATTCCTTGGATGTGTCGTGTGCTTCCTTCTTGTTCGTCGGTGTTTTCCACGGCACCTCTTCCTTCGGATGCACCAAGCCCGTTGATTCGCTTCCTGTGTCATCCTTCTCACTAGCTGTGTCTTCCACTCGACTTCTTGTGTTCCTATGTTCCTACACACTTAGACACATGACATCAAAAAATAAACAGGATCCAACTTAACTTAGTTGATCACATCAAGATCAATTCGGGGTATTTATAATCTCCCTTTTTTTGATGTGCATCAATTTAAGTTCAAGTTAGTGTTAAATAAATAAATAATTTTAAAGAAAAATTAAAATAGTTATAACATGAATATTATATTTAAGTACAAACAAAAAAAAAAGCAAGTAATATTTACTGTTAATTACTCCCTCTAGATTGAATAACTACTACTCTCTCCCTTGGATCACATAACAAATAGGAGTAATTAGTAAAAAAAAATCTGAAAAATTTTTTAAGGGTGAGAAACAGAATTTTTAGTAATCTACCTTCTTACTGAAATTAATTTTTTTAAAAATAATTTTTTAATATTTTAATGCAATGATTTGGAAAAATAATTTAAAAATTATTTTAAGGTTTCAAAAAAATCCTAAAATTTTTTGTCAATAACGATCATAATTAATCAAAGTATGATAAAAATTTCCATTTACAAAATATTGTTATTTTAACCATAATAAATATTTTGGACAAATAAGGTTATTTCTAAAATAAACTACTTTAAAATAGTTTTTAGTCCTAAAAATTTGACAGATTTTTCTAATCATTCAAAACACAATAGTAATTATCTGGAAAATAATATTTTTCAAAATTAATCTCCAAAATATTTTAAATTTTAAAATTTAAGTTTTCTATAAAAAATTATTTACTTGTCAAAAAATTCTAAATCTTTTTATACTAATGGTTACACATTTATGCATTAGAAAAAACATTCAATAGAAAACATGATTAGTATGTATACAAACTAATTAATTTTATAAGAAATGTTAACAATTAAAACAAATTAAATCTAAAGCATTCATAAAAATTAACTTTAATCATAATAAGAGTGATTTACAAACCCAATATAAGTTTCTGCCTACTGGATTAACAAGATAATTTTTTGGAATATATTTTCATGTCACTTTTCTAATTTAGCCTTTGTAAAATCTAAAATACCAATTAAGCCCTTGAAAATTTCTAAAATTATGAATATATGAACTTGTATAATTCTTTTCTAATGTTTTTTATCTATTCTTTTAATTTGTCATTTTCAATTTTTAGTTTATCATAATCTTCTAATACACATGCTTTTGCTAAGATTACTTTTAATTTAGTATTTCTATTTTTAATAGTCCATGATTTGTTTTTAATTTGATTTAACTTCTAGAGAGCATTTTTATGAAATCATTCAATTTTTTGGAAGAAACATACTTCACTTACCATGTTATTCTCATAGTCTGGTATCTCCCCTTTATCGCTTCTTTCTTCCGATGTATTTCTCCCTTCATTGATACTCATTTCAGAAGTTCTTTCATCATCTTTAGGTAGATATGTAGCTATTAGTGTTGTTCTGGTAATCTCCTCGATCTCGGACTCTTCTGAAAATGAAATGATGTCTATCAAATTCTGTTTGTCTTGGTTCTTCGTGGAGTTCCAAGAACTTTTCCTAAAGTTCTTTGGCACAATTATAGTTGTCAATTCTTTCTAGTTCTTGAGCAGGAAGCAATTGCTGAGAAGGTGAAACTCGGCCTTGCCATTTGCGATAAAGTCATCGCGCTACTTTTTGGTCCAAAGGTGTTCTTTGAGTTCTTCTCCAGTCTTATCCTTTAGTGCTTCAAAATCATATTTTATTATTAAAAAGATATTGAAATCCATTTTAAAGAATACCTCCATACGACGCTTTCAAAATGTAAACTCCCCCTTAAATTTTGACGGGTAGATACTAGATCCAACCATCATCTTCTTGCTTCAGTTGATAGTTAGTCCTTATGAGACGGTTGGACTCTAATATCAATTGTTAGACCTTCATTGATCGATAAGAGGGGGGTGAATTATCCTAAAAATAAATTACACCTTTCTCAATCTTTGGGCTTTAGTTAACAGATACTTATAAATTAAGATAAAATAAATGCTAAAAAAAGAAATACAAGACTATCGATTTACTTGGTTTATAACTGGGGAGGTTGCTAATCCAAATTATAAGTAAGCACTAGCAAGAATTTCCTTCTTCGACAAGGTTAGAGGCAGAGAAGCCTCGTATAATGGTTTACTACTCAGAAAGGAGCAAAACAGATTTTAAAATCGTATACAAGTATTGTGTTTGAGCTAGAGGATATCCCCTCTTTTTATAGTACTTAGAATACTTTTTACCATTTGCTAACGTGGCATTGGAGGTGTCTCTCAAAATATACTCGATCAGTGTTGATTCATCCAACGACTTTGGACACATGGAGGCGCCTCCGTTCCATCTGAGGCGCCTCCTGTGAGTAGCCGTTACTGTGGCTGACTTTTGTGCGAAGGTGCCTCCCTTCCACCAGAGGCACCTCCTCGCCTTTTCAGCTGAGGCACCTCTAGTCCGTGGAGGCACCTCCATGCTTTCTACGGTAGAGGTAGTCCAGACCATCCGAGGCACCTCCATTCCTCCGAGACGCCTTGGATCTTCAAGGTAGAACTCTTCATTCCAAGGTTAACCTCCTAGTTGACCTTTTCCAGACTTTTGCTCCTGTGGGTAATACTTCCAACCATTTGGAGTTGAGCTCACCTAAACCCAACTCCGATCTTCTCCTTGAGCAGACTTCCTCCCCAATTTCTTGTCCCTTGGACTTCCTCCCTATTGAGCTTAATATAAAATTTTGATCTAACCAGTTATGATTAGTAAGGGGTAGCTTCAGTTAATTCCACTAAGCCAAATGTATCAGATCGAATTCATATCTTCCTAGACATGTATAGACAAAGTTTTCCTAATATACTATCATACAAAACTTTTTCAGTACTATTTGTTAATTAAAACTTTTGTCCCTTATTAAACTAGTCCTAATTACCGAGCCAGGTAAGGTTTAAGTTTTTGAGGTGCCAACTTTTGGAGCATCCCCCTAAATTGTTGCTTTTGTATTTGATTTTTGGTTTACGTTTATTTGTTTTATAATTATAATAAACTTGATTATAGTTTGAGTTTTGATTAATTTCGTGTTTATTTAACTTAAGTTTAGTTTTGATTTATTTGATTTCATTGAATTTAGCTTAGAGGGTTTAAGTTTTGAAATTAAGGTTGAGTTATTTGGTTTATTCTGATTTGATTTTAGGTAGTGTATTTTATTTTTAGGTACATAATATTTTGGTCCTACTTACTTGGTTAGACATGCTTTCAAAACCCAGGCTTTAGTTTGATTTTTATTTTGGGTGACTAGAAATATAAAGGTTTTGTTACTGAGTTGGACTTGTATCCGAGTTCGGACTTATTTTACACAACTCTTTGTGATCCAAGTATCATATCAAGGTATTTAGATCTAGTTGTGAATTTTTCTAGAAGTTGTTATAGTTCAATTACTTTGCCTTTTAATCTAGACTTGTCCTCCTCAAGTTTTACAACTTGAGTTGGGATTCCAGCTTGAATCGGCTCAGTCATTGAGGTTAATTTTAGTTATTCATTAAGTATTTTATTTTCTATACTTAGTTTATTTGTTTGATTTTTAGAAATAGTTAATTTCTTATGTAAGCATGCAATTATTTTGAAAAACTTTTTTCTTAAAATAGATTGTTCCTCGTTAGAACCTTCGGAAACAAGTACGAACTCGTGGCTCAATTCAGGTTCAGACCCATCTTTCGATTCGCTTTTCGATTCTGATTCGTATTCCATCAGCACAAGGTAGTTGGTGTGCTTTGGTTCATCGGTGTCCAATTCTTCCGTGGACGATTCATCCCAAGTCACCTTGAGGGCGTTCTTCTTTTTGAGATTCAGGCAATCGTGCTTGTAGTGTTCCTTCTTGTTGCATCCAAAGTACATGACATTTGCCTTATTGTTGGGAATAAACTTGATCTTATACAGATCCTTTTTGGTGAAGTCTTTATTTCTTCTATTGAACATTTTTCTTATCAGGTTCACTAGGTGTTCTTCATCGTCTAAGTCTGGGTCAGACTCATCTTCTGGTTCTGGTTTGATTTTGGACTTTTCTTTGGACGATCCTACAATGAGAGCAATACCCTTCTTAGCTGGTTTGGTATTAGTCTGTTCATGCAATTCTAGCTCACAGAAAAGTTCATCTAATTTTAATTTAGATAGATTCCTCAAAATCTTATAGGCTTCCACGATGGATGCTCACAGTGCATTTCATGGAAATGCCTTTAGAGCATACCTTATTAGATCTTAGTTTTCCATCTGGTGGCCGATTGTGTAGAGCCTATTGAGGATGTCCTTAATCCTTGCATGCAACTAACTCGCAGTCTCTCCTTCCTGCATTTTGATATTAAATAGACTATTTAAAAATAAATCGATTTTAGTTACCTTTGCATCATTGATCCCCTTGTGTAGTTCTATAAGCTTGTCCCACAGCTCCTTTGCTTCTCGTGTGGTCCAACACGGTTCAGTTCCTCATTCGTTAAACCACATTGAATTATGTTGAGGGCCTTGAAGTCAATCAGGGTTTTCTTCTTTATCTTTAGATTCCAATTTTCAAGATCAATTAGAATTTTTGTGATGTGGTTGACTTGCGCTTTATATCCTTTGGTGACGCTGAACCACTGGTCGAAGTCGGTCTTCAGGTATACTTCCATTTGCCTCTTATAATAGGGAAAGTTGTGTCCTTTGAATAGCGAGAGACGAAGGTGTTGGATTCCTTGATTTGGGCCATTAATTTTCTGAAAGGAGAACTTAAGATAGATACCAAACCTTGGTTTTGGGGTATGTAGTGTGGGAAAAAGACAGAGATTACAATTATAATTTAAGCGATAGAAACCACAAAATCAAAAAAGCAATTGTCCCCTTGCTCGATCGGTGGTTGTACCAATTCAGAGTTAACCAATGGCGTAGCTAGGATCATCACTCGCCCTAGACTAAATCTTGGTTCAATAGCTCCATTACTAGCCCTGGGCTAAATCCTAGTTCAATTGCTTCATCACTTGATATTCATGTAAGACCTATTTTGGTATTGACCCAAAATAATATTGTTAGGGGTGGTTGTTACATGAACATTGGCTGGACTACAGAAAATTGGCTAGGCTACACTAGGTTGGAGCCTAATGCAACCCTGAAATAATATTGCCAAGGGTGGTGACTATATGAAAATTGTTTGGGCTGCATTGGGTTGGAGCCTAGTCTTGGCTACTCCCTTGCAGCTAACTAGGCTTTGTTACCACTTGTTGGATTGTGATGTACATGAGAGGAGGAGGGGGGGGGGGAGGGGTGAATCATGTGGTTTTTAAAAACTTCTCTTTTTATTTTGTAAACCAAGTATGGAGCGGAATTTAAAATATAAAAAAAATCAAAACACAAGTACGCAAGCAGTTTACTTGTTTCAGAGCCTTCAGTGACCCCTACTCCAAGACTCAGGTCCTATGGATCTATTGATAAGTAATTCACTAATAACCTCTTTTGGAATCGCCGGAAGAGGAGATTGAATACAAAAAGAATAATAGGAACAGTATAACACACTACACTTTCCTTTTAAGCAATAATTAACAAAAAGAACTTTGTTACTCGAAACTTCTTGATAATTAGATCAAGTTAGGTGTTGGTCGGCTCCTCAGTAATAGTCAGGCGCAGCAACATCATAGCAGAGCAACCAGAACGGTAAACAGACGCTTAGAAGCTTGTAGAATTGATGTAGGAAAACCCTTGGTCAAAATGCTCTTTTATAAGGGATGGAAGGTGCCTTTAATGCCAAGTTCTATCCCCTTAAAAAGTGGATCCTTATCGTTGATGACGTCTCTACCTTATCCGACCAAAGGTTCCTTCCAAGCACTCGAAAGCACCTTCCATAAATAGTACTCAAGGCGCCTTCCGTCACTTGGAAGACGTCTCGGGTACTGTTCATCGAGGCCTTTTGTACTCCCTTTACCTTGTAAAAAGTGTTAGTTTAATACAAAAATATTTAACCTACAAAATAAAGTTAACACAATAATAATATGATTAATTTATGACTTAAATCATGTCCTCTAAACTAGAATCTAGTCAGGGTCCCAATTTAGATTTTCAAAATAGACCTTAATTAGACCGACGCCTATTGTCCCCTCAACCTGGACGTGTCATCGCTGAGTCACTCTCTCCTCCAGTGACTTACCTTCATCTACCAACTTATAATCTATTGACTAGGCTCTTGACTTACTAGGTCTTCTCGTCAATTGTTAGGTTCGTAGATCCAACTAAATTTCAGCAAGCTGTCAGGCCCCGCGGACCCAGTTGGACTTCCCGCCAGATATCAGGTCGGCCCTTTAACCTATTTGGGCTTTGCACCAACCATCAGGTCCTCAGACCTAGTTAAATTTCATCTTGGTGTCAAGTCCCCTAAACCCACCAATCCCTGCACGCTTGATAAATGCATTAGATTACAAAATTACCTACCTTAACTCATTTGTCATTCATTAAAACCTGAGTTAGACCGTTAGTACAAATTGCACCAACAGAAGCCTCCTTTTATAGCCCCGTCCGGGCACTTGGATCCCCTCCCAGGTACCTGGACTATGTTGACATGGCAAACTCTCATTGAAATTTCATCCTCAAAGTTTATCCAGCTTCGGGCGCTCGGACCCCCTCCGAGCACTGGACTGTTGACGTGGGTCGACCAGTCGTCACACTCTAACTTAGCTTCTGGATGAACTTTTCTGGTCTAAGCGATTGGAGCACCTTTGGGTGCCCGGATCACCTGGGTGCTTGGCCAGGCACCCGCCTAGCCGGACCACTCTTTCTCACCTTTCTCTTCTCTGCAAAAAAAAGTTAGTCCAGGCAACCATAATATGTTTATCCTGTAAAATAAAGTTAGCACAACATTAACATGATTAATTTATGACTTAGATCCTGTCTTTCTAAGACCAGGATCTAGTCATGGTTTCAGTTTAGACTTTCCAAATGGCTCTAAGCTGGACCACCCTTATAGTCCCATCAGGACTCGTCCTCATTGGATCTCTCTCCTCCAGTAACTTACCTCACTTACCATTTGTAGACTTCCTTTATGTCAGGTCTCTTGACCCACCATGACTTCCTGCCAGATCTCAACCAATCTGGGCTTTAGCTAGTTGTCAACCCAACTGGATTTTCTTCTGCCAGATCTTAACCAATCTAGACTTCAACCAATTGTCAATTCAACTAGACTTCCTTCTGCCAGATTTCAACGAATCTGGACTTCAACCAGTTGTCAATCCAATTGGACTTTCTTCTGCCGGATCTCAATCAATCTGAACTTCATGTTATTTATAAACCTAGCTGGATTTCAGCCTGGTGTTTTAGTCCTCTAGACCTAACAAGTTTTGCACACTTTGTAAAAAGTTAGATAAACAATACATCTAACTTTAAGCAATTTTTCATATATCAAAACCTGATTATTAGTGCAATTTGAACCAACATCTAGGACCTGGTCGTGAGAATAAGCTCACTTATTACTCAGCTGAACGGTGCGAGAGTCTAGGACATGGTCGTGAGAGCAAGTTCACTTATAATTTGTCTGATTAGATCGAGAGTCTAGGACTTGGTTGTTAGAGCAAGCTCACTTATAACTCTTTCGAACGACGTGAGAGTCCAGGACTTAGTTGTGAAAGCAAACTCACTAATAACTCGCCTGATCAAAGTGAGAATCTGGGACTTAGTCGTGAGAGCAAGCTCACTTATAACTCATCTGATCGGAGTAAGAGTCTGAGACTTATCATTTTACCTTCAATTTGCCTACATTTATTGAGTATTAATTTTCAGAAGTTACATCAACTCAATACAAACATACTTTTAAGCCCGATAGCGTTGTTGATGATTCGTACTCCATAGTCGATTCAAGTATTTTCCTTCGGGTCTTGTAGATAATAAGAACCTGAGTCGAGCTTTCTCACCACTTTGTATAACCCACCCCATTATGGTTCCAGGTTGCTGACCTCACCAATCGACTTAATCTGCTTCCAGATTAGATTGTTGACCTAGCAAAATCTGGGGATAACCCTTCGTCCAACACTTATCCGATCAAAGAAGAAACAAGAAGCATTCAATGAGCAATACTAAACTCTTCCTAATGAGAGATAGCGAACATTGAATTTATACACCGGAGATGAAGCCCTTGTTGTGGGTGATAGATGAAGAGTATTTATACTCATTGTTCAAAACTCAAAATTCAAATGAGATAAGATCCATCAGCTCCAACCTATTCAACAACAGGACCATAGTGCCCTCACAGACGTGCATAGATGATCCTACAGAGTCTCATCAGTGGGCACAATTTGAACATGACTGTTCTGATAGGTTTGTGATTAATTTTCAACGGATGCAAAATACCTCATTAAGTTTTTTGACCTCCCCATATAAAGGGTTGTTATATTAAGACAAAATGCTTTTGTGATTTATCTGCCAATATTTAGCTAGGGACTGGTGATACTGAGTTGCTTGGGATGAACTTTACTCCAGTAGATGATCATGCAGAGTGTTGGCACATATAATTCTTGGGTCGATTTTAAATGGCAGTGCAGAATGTTTCGATGGCTGTCTTACCTCTTGCATGTGTTATTGTTACTGGACAAAGCCCTCGTTATTTATCTTTCTTTAGAAAGTATGAGGTCGTCCTAGAAAAACCATCGAGGTGTCTATTTCACCTGTTGCCATGTACAATCGAAGCATTACGCCAATAACCCCATTCTCCACCCCTTAACTTCCAAGCCCATCTTTGAAGTTGGTCCTATCTTATACCCATTTTTTTCTCTCTCTTTACTAAACTGAGTCTGATTTTTAATGATCTGAGTCACTTTATGAGTGTGTGAAAAATAGAATGCACTTGGCCTTATAGAGTCACTTTGTGGGTATGTGAAAAACATAATGCATTAACTTGAATCAGGTGTAATCACCCACATTAATTAGAGACAATTCCCCCCTTCATTTAAATTCCGAGCCCGCCTTTGAATTCCGCCCTACCTCAGACCCATTTTGTTGTCTCTTTACTTAACTGCGAGTTTAATTTTTAATGATACGAGTCACTTTGTGGGTATATAAAAAAGAGAATGCACCTGAACATACAAGTGTATGTGAAAAAGATAATGCACCAACTTGTCAAGTGTGATCACACCCATATATTAATTAGAAGCGGCTTCGGTCATTCGGTGTGCTCTTGTCACACTCAAGGAAGGATTGGTGTGGTCTTTGATTTAGTGTATCCATGGAGCCATAGTTTACGTATGCAAAATTTGTGCATTGTTGCAGTCAAAATCAAAGATTTTTCTGAAAATATTTCTTGCATAAATTAATACATGTTAGAGGATTCATTAGGGGTATTAGTATAGAAAAATTCATACCTATATACAGTACCAAATTTTTAATATATTAAAAATTCAATATATCAAGAATTTTCAGTATACCGGAAAATATTAAATTTTCAATATACCTAAAATTTAATATACTGAGAATTTGAATATATCAAAAATTTGATATACTGAAAATACCTAATGTTGTTGGAGTTGAACTCCTTGAAACTCTCCGAGCAATTGCCTCTCATCGGGAGAAACACTTTGCTAAGCGCAACATCCTTGTGCCGCTCCTCTAGGTGGTGAAGCTCTCCAACGAACACGATTGAAGGGTAGTTGTCGATTGTCTTCAGAATCGACTCGAGGTCCATCTTGTCTAGTAATCCCGCAACTGGAGCGCCTTCTTGGTCCTCTAACTTGCAACCGACCATTTCCCGAGCTTGTCCTCAGCTGTCGGGAATGCATCCTTGGTCTTGATTGGGTTATTGGTGGGTTCCACTACATGGTCAGCAGCAGAGACCTTACGGGGAGAGGCCTTCCATTGAACAGTGCGAATGGGCGATGGGACAAAAGCATGGAAAACTGAATCAGTCAAGGCAGGGAGTGATTGTTGGCGAGGAAGGAAGGAGGTGTCGTTGGCAAGTGTTATTCGTCCGACACTTATCTAAACAAAGAAGAAATAAGAAGAATTCGATAAGCAACGATAAACCCTTCCTAACGAGAGGAGCCAATGAGGATTGAATTTATAGATCGAAGTCGAAGCCCTTGTTGTTGTAGGCGCTGGGAATTCCGTTCTGTGTAAATCCCCTGTATAAAAATTTGTACAGACACAACTTTTCCTAGCAACCCACATGCTCGATCAGACATGTGTTTGATCAATCAAGCAAGTTCTTAATTGATCAAAGCGCACCGATCGAAACACAAGATCGCTAGCCTCTTGTGTTGGTGTTCAAGATATACAAAGAAAAACAAACTAATTGCGCTGCGGAATAAGAACTAGTTGTACCTTTCTTCGTAGCTAAAGACCTCTTGATCTTTTGCCATATTCCTCTCCTCTTCTTGGACGCCGTGCGGGTGATGATCTACCAAGACAAAACCACCCTTCTTTTATTCTCTTCCAAATCGCCGGCCACAAAAGAAGTCTCTAGGATGGGCACCTTCTAATCTTCTTCCTCTTCTTTCTTTTCTTCATCTTTTTCCTCTTTTTCCTCTTCTTGCTCTTCTTCCCTTTTTCTTCAAGCCGCCGCCTACAAGTGGATGGGAAGGGGTGCCGGCCACCGGGGGGGGCGGGGCGACCACCAAGGAGGAGGAGGGGATAAGGGCGCCAATCCTAAGCGAGGAGAAGGAGAGGGAAAGGGGGGAGGAGAATGGGTTTGTGCCGCCGGCCCTAGGAGGAGGAGAGGGGGCGGCAACCACACGGAGAGAAGGGATTGTGGAGAATAAAAAAGTTAAATTTTAGGGGTCGCATCCTACTCCTTTTTATAGACTTGCCGTCGGTTATAAGGAAAGAAAAAATTAACAAAATTTTATTTAGAAAAAATCTATACAAATTCTGTTAAAATAAACCAAGTTAAATTAAACTAAACCAAGTTAAGTTAAACCAAACAAAGTTAAGTTAAACCAAACCAAGTTAAGTTAAACCAAACTCGGTTATGGATGGGTGGATGCGAGGCTTTATAGAGGCTACAACAGGGACCGAGTAAAGGAATTGGTTTTTGGCATCCTGATGGACTTGAGCTTCCTGTGTTCGACCCGAACACCTAACTTAAGTTCATCAATAATAACTCATACCAGTAAAGGGTCATCATTGAACTACGGCACCAATCCCATATTATAATATGGGCTCCTACTTATCATGAGTGAGTTAACCTCCCTGTGTTTAAGATATCGTATGTCCGTTAATTAAATGAGTTACTGACAACTCACTTAATTAACATCTGACTCCAAAAGTAGTACCACTCGACTTTATTATCATGTCGGACTAAGTCCACCTGCAGGGTTTACATGATAATCCTTATGAGCTACTCAAGGGGACAACATCAACATAAATAAATAGGACACAGTTTCCTTTTATAATCAACAACACACCATATAAATGGTACTATCTCCTAATTTATCGGGCCTATTGATTTAACGAATAAATCTCACCCATTGATAAGTTAAAGAAAATAAATACTAAGTATATGTATTTGTTATTATATCGGGATTAAGAGTACGTGCATCCATAATAATAGAGGTTCTGTTCTTTTATGAAGCTAGTATAAATCGAACAACCTCAAAATGATCCTGCTCAATACATACATAGTGTACTAGTGTAATTATATAGTCAAGACAAACTAATTAATACCAAATTACACTACAACTGTTCCAATGGTTTGTTCCTATTTATCTTGGTTGTGAGCTACTATTTATAATTTATAAGAAACTGATAGCATGATCTTCTGTGTGGCATCACACACCATGTTATCTACAATACAAATTAAATGGACAACTACACCAACATATATATAAATATAAAATGTAGGCATTTGACCAAAGTAATTCTAATTTCAAAATATCTCAAAAATAGATATTCATACAAAAGCTAGGCTTATAGTATACATCCCAACAGTTGTGGATGACAGAGGGAGAGTATTTGTGTCACGCCCCGGGTGAGTCTCTACCGAAAAATTTTGACAGCATCTCCCCTGTATCGGTGACAATCTGAACCTCACATACAAGCAAAATACATCAGCCACAAGCGGCTGGAATATATGTGCACAAAAGAAACACAACCACGCAGTTAAAATCCACAGCCTACACGGCTGGATAAAAGAAATGAAAACAAGCATACAACTAATATGTAGCCCACACGGCCATATCAAAATACAACGGAAAGGCGAAGAGGAAACCCACAAATACAAAGGTCCACGAAACACATCACAGATACAAGTCCACAATACACGTATCAAAAACACAATTCGTTCTCACAACTCCAAACCCAACAAATACGAAGTGTAGGAAAAGAGAAACAAAACCGATAAAGGTCCTCGGATATGACGTGGGAAAGGGGACCGGCCAGCAGCATACTCCAAGCATCTCCATATCATCTACCTACTGCCTGAAACCAACATAATATAGACGGGGTGGTGAGTACATGGAACTCAGCGGGTACAGACAGGATAAAGCATGGTCTACATAATGAGATAGGAATCAAAGAATACAGTCTCCATAAATAAAGAATAAGAATATGCTATCATAACATAACTCATCTATCCATATCTGATAAAATAACTGTGCATGAACATACCTGACATAATAAATGCACATAACATAAAGGTACATACCCGAAAAGAACCAATACCCTGATACCATGATCCGTAAACCCACCGAGTCAACAACATACTCCTGACACCTGTGCAATACGTATACGACTGCAAATATATGTAAAGTAAATGACATGTATGCAGCATGGCATCCATATGCAGCATACATAGCTCAGACAAATGCAACAATACACAATCACATGCAACTAATATCTAGTAAGCATGTATGCAAAAATATCCCCACAGATGCACCGTGCATCATATGCAAAAGTGCATGCATGCTCCATGGTCACCCCCACCACCTCTCTAGACACCACGACCCCTGTATGGCCGAGAGGCTTGGGTCTGTGACGACTGTACTACCCTCCAGCCCACAATAGAGTGGTCGAGGCGGACAGTCCGCTAGTAGCTATCTAACTACATAGCATCAGGGTCCCTGACTGCTCACAACGCCGGACCTCACTAAACCTCGTGACCGGGTGGCACAACAGGACAAACGGCAACTGCTCCAGCTACCACTACCCATGAGTGGCCGAGTTTGCGCGCTAAACCAAACTAACTGATGACTCTCTCAACCACAAGGGAGACAACGGTCATCAGATGCAATGAATGATGAACATGATATATATATATATAATCATCATCCATGCAACAACCTCAAACCTCATAAACACCTCCAATAACCACAACAGACGTAACTACACATACCACTATGCAAATGGAAGGTTAATCATGTAAAACCCATAACACGTACCAATCACAACCTAGATAGGTATAGACCACAAATATCCAATACAGTCATCCCTACAACACCCTACATGTGTATATACAATAGAGTCACAGATAACAAGAATAGAGACTGTAACGAATCAAACCCGATCATATCAAAGATCAAGCAAGAGTGACAAGCAGAAAAGCAACAAATAATCAGATTTAAGGAATGCAACCTAATTATCCAAATATAACCATGCTTTAAAGTTCAAAGAACTAAATAGAAATTAAGGAAGAAATACCCGCCTCGATATATCCCGCAATCAACAGAACCACCCCACGTCACGCTGCTCGTATAGATCAAGGTCCTGTGTCACACATACAATCCATGTAATATGTAACTAAATATGTGTATACTACAAGTAGGTGAATTACCTACAAATAAATAGCCAACTAAGAAGTAATAGCTAGCTGTGATTACTACCCTTTTTCCATTAGTAAAGCTAGATTAAACTTTTAACCTAGCTGAACACATCCAAAAACTAAATTCCTATTAGATCCTTAACTAATTCCAATCTTCCATTATCACCTAACCCGAAGTAAACCTAAATATCATGGCAATCTCATTTCAAATTTAGGTTAATCCACATTTGCAACCCTCTGATTAAGCAAAATCCCATCTCACTGTTAACTGATCTTGATCCACATTGTTCACAAAGATTCCAGTAAACAACAGAGCACTCAAAACTCTAACACCTAAACAACCGATCCTTGTTGCTTCTGCCTTTGATCCCAGCTTCAAACGTTACACAGGACTTACTGCATCTAACATTCGATCATGAGAAAAGAACAAGAATTAAACATCGCATCTAATCTCTACCAACAGAAACCTACCCACGTTAACTTCACTAATCGGATCAAGAACAGCAAGATAGTAAAGATTCAGAAATCTGTTCACCACTACAATCTAGTAATAAAAAGTACTTCCATTACCTTCTTCACACTTCGATCCCTGGAAGCAATCACAAATCCGATGAAGAGAATAGATCCACCCGAGCTGAGGTGACGGGAATCAAAATACCAATCTCTGCTCTTCCGAAAGATCACTCGAAACAATTCTAGAAAGAAGGGTAGAGATCCGAATTCACAACCCACCCGAACCTGCTTACCTCCAAGAATCATGGTTAGGGCACGATCTGCCCTTGCAGATGAACAAAACATGGAAGTCGGAAGGATACCATGGGCGTTACCTCACACAACCAGTCGACGCTGGCCAGATCCGACGCCGATGCACTCGATTCCCTTCCGTCAGCAGGCGAAATCCACAGATCGAGATCTGTCGCCATTGTTCACCGAGATTAGAGAAGGGAGGAAGGAATCGGGGAGAAAGAGGGTTCGACTGTCACTAACCTCTTTTCCTCTCAACGCTCCTAGGTCCGCTCCTCGCCGGCGCCACCGAGAGGAGAAGAAAACGCCGGTCTCGGTCGCGTGAAGTCCGAAGTCGCGAGAAGCAGAGGAAGAACAGAGGAGAAAGTCGGGGGAAAAGAAAAGGTTTCGGCGCTTTAGAGAGAGGTTAACCCAAACCTTAGGTTAGCTCAATTAAAACCTAAGTTTAACCCTAATCAATTCCCACTTAAACGGCTCATATGAACTCCCTTTTATTCCGGAAACTCTCTAAAAAAAATTTCCTAAAAATTTCGTAAGGTTATTTCTTGATAACCCTAAAATAAATTCGCATATATTACATTCTCCCCCACTAATAAAAATTTGGTCCCCAAATTTACCACTACCAATTAAAAGCAAGAAGTAGTAGATAAACTTATTCTAGTTACTGAAATAAACTTTACTCACCTTCAGTAAATAAGTGTGGGTAACTGGCTCGCATCTTATCTTCCAACTCCCAGGTGGCTTCTTCGTCTGAGTGATGCCGCCATCCGACCTTGACCAGTCGAATTGTCTTGTTCCGCAACCGACGCTCTTTGCGGTCCAAAATCCGAACTGGAATCTCCTCATAAGATATATTCGGCTGAAGTACAACTGATACATCAGTTAGAATATGCGAAGGGTGCGGTACATATCTCCTCAACATAGATACATGGAATACATCATGCACCCCAGTAAGTGATGGTGGTAGCGCCAGTCGATATGCCACCTCACCTATCCTCTCGAGAATCTGGAAGGGTCCAATGTAGCGAGGTGCCAACTTACCCTTCAACCCAAACCTTTTTACTCCTTTCGTAGGGGATACTCATAAGAATACATGATCACCAACAGAAAACTCTAAAGGTCTCCGTCTCCGATCCGCATAACTCTTCTGTCGATCCTGAGCCTCTGACAACTTGCGCCTGATGGTACAAACCATCTCTGCATCACGCTGAAGACTCTGTGGCCCCAAAATCTGTGTTTCCCCAACTTCTATCCATAAGGTGGGAGATCTACATGCTCTGCCATACAACGCCTCATAAGGTGCATCTGTATCGCTGAATGATAACTGTTGTTGTAGGCAAATTCTACTAAATGTAAATGATCCTCCCAACTACCTCCGAAGTCTATGACACATGATCTCAATAGATCCTCTAGTGTCTGTATGGTGCGCTCTGACTGACCGTCTGTCTGGGGGTGGAAAGCGGTACTGAATCGTAACTCTGTACCCATAGCCTGCTGTAAGCTCTGCCAGAAACGTGAGGTAAACCGCGGATCTCTATCCGAAATAATACTGAGAGGTACACCGTGAAGTCTGATAATCTCTCTACAATACAACTCTGCCAATCGATCTAATGAGTTCGTCCTACGGATCGGAAGGAAATGAGCAGATTTGGTTAATCGATCAACGATCACCCAAATCGTATCATGTGTTCGCCGGGTTCTGGGTAGACTCACGACGAAATCCATCGTGATATGCTCCCATTTCCATTCCGGTATCTGTATCTTCTGGAGTAAACCAGCGGGTCTCTGATGTTCAGCTTTCACTTGCTGACATACAAGGCATCGTGCAACGAAATCCGCGATGTCCTTCTTCATGCCAGCCCACCAATAAGAACGTCTCAGATCCCTATACATACGTGTACCACCAGGATGAATCGCAAATATGGATCGGTGTGCCTCCTGAAGTAGGTCCTCCCTCAAAGAAGGTAGCTCAGGAACACACAATCTCCCACGGAAGTATAGAATTCCATTTCCATCGCAAGAAAACCCTATTTGCTGTTCTGGGGAAATTCTGCTACACAAAAACTGCAGATGCTGATCAGTAGCCTGAGCTTCTTTAATCCTCTCTACAATGGGTGACTGGGCAACCATAGATAACAGAATACCCCGCTCAGTCTGACCCTGCTCTACTAATCCCTGTTAGGATCCTTCGTACGGAGGCTAGAGAGGGGGGGTGTGAATAGCCGACCCCAAATCGTCATTTCTTTCTACAAAACGTGTTAGCGCAGCGGAAAATAAACACAAAAACGAAAGGGAAAGAAGACGAACCTCAAACAAACCGATGTAACAAGGTTCGGAGATAAACTCCTACTCCTCGGCGTGTCCGTAAGGTGGACGAAGCCTATCAATCCATCGGTGGATGAGTCCCCGGAGAACCGGCTAATAAATGCTCCTTGTGGGTGGAGAAACCTCGCCACAATACTTGTAACAACAAGAAAGGAGTACAAGGAAAGCAAGAAGCAAATACAAACAACAATATGAATGCAACACTCGCTTGCCTTCTCTGTCGACCGGAGGCGATGAAGCAGCAACTTCACAACCCAACTGCAGCAGCTGATCGACGATCGGAAGCGAGCTCAACAAAGCTCAGAACCTCAGAGCACAGAAGAAGAAGCTTCAATCCAAGGAAGAAGAAGGAGAGGAAGAAGAGTGTCAGCCCTGTAGCCCTCGACCTCTTTATATTACCTGTGCCTGCGAAGAACCTGCAACGAAGACAGAAGAAACCTAGCCGTTGTTACTCAGGCTAGATCCGCACCGATCGCTTCACCACGATCGGTCGCTGATCGGTCGTGGGGACCGATCGGGCCTTCTGATCGGTCCCAGGGCCATCGGAAAACTCGAGAGTTGCCCAACTCTGGTGGAATCTGATGGTCCTGGACCGATCCCACCTCGTGGTAGCGTCACTGATCGGTCCGGGACCGATCAGCTCCATCGATCGGTCCCGGACCGATCGGTAAGCCCACGAACCATGATCGCCTTCATTTGTTATCGATCGGTCACCATCCGATCGGATACACAACGATCCGGATCGGTCTGCAGACCGATCGCAGCTATTTTGCCCAAACCAAGTCCCGAACCTTCCAAACCAATATCCGGTCAACCTTGACCTATTGGTACATCATGCTTAGCATCCGGTCACTCCCTTGACCTGCTAAGACTCCCCACCAAGTGTCCGGTCAATCCCTTTGACCCACTTGGACTTTCCTCTTCGTGCCAAGTATCCGATCACTCCCTTGATCTACTTGGACTTCCCAACACCAGATGTCCGATCACCCTTGATCCATCTGGATTTTCCCTTGCCCGGCTTAACTCACCAGGACTTTCACCTAGCTTCACTCACTAGGGTTTTCACCTGGCTTCACTCACCAGGATTTCCAATCTGCCTGGCTTCACTCACCAGGACTTTCACCTTCACCTAGCTTCACTCACTAGGATTTTCACCTGGCTTCACTCACCAGGATTTCCCGACTGCCTGGCTTCACTCACCAGGACTTTTCCCGTGCCAAACTCCCTGTTTGGACTTTCCCCGTGCCAAGTCTCCATACTTGGACTTTCCGCGTGCCAAGCTACCTGCTTGGACTTTTCCCGAATCAGGTCAACCAGGTCAACCTTGACCTAAGGTTGTACCAAACACCTATTCTTGTCAAACATCAAGAATACAACTCTCTTCTCGTCAAACATCGTCAAACATCAAAACACAACTCGAGTCAGGTCAACCAGGTCAACCTTGACCTAAGGTTGCACCAACAATCTCCCCCTTTTTGATGTTTGACAAAATCCAAAATCAAGTTAGGTTAACCCGATAACCTAACTTAGGTTTTCCAATGTTCTTCCTTGAACATTCTTCCAAAACCTACACTCTCCCCCTTGGGACATCTCTCCCCCTTTTTGACACACATCAAAAAGAGGGAATCAAGGTCAAGAGTTTCTTCCTAATGAAAGTCTCATACCTTTCATTGAAACCCTTAATTTCCCCCTTGATACTAGACTCAACACTCAACTTAGTGACAATCCCATATCACTAATCCTCAAAAGTCTTAAGGAGTAAAAACTCCCCCTAAAAGTCAACTCCCCCTTGACAATTAGTTAAGACTCCCCCTAAAGGTCAACTCCCCCTTGACCATTGCACCAACAATGTCTTGGAGAGTTTCAAACCTTTAGAAACCCGAAACTCAACTCCCACAGCTGAAATTTCAGACCACAGTCGAAATTCAGCAAGTTCAGCACACCTGATCGGTCACCGGACCGATCAGGACCCCTCTGGATCGGTCCCCAGACCGATCCAGCCTTCCCTGGATCGGTCCAGTGACCGATCCAGCCTTGGATCAGGCGGTTTCTGATTTCTTCTCTCCCGAAATTCAGAAACTCACAACAAATTCCAGAAAATTTGAAAAATTGTGAAATTTTGAGGATACATTCCTCATACCATATACTATCAAGGAAAAATAGTTTTCTATGAAAATAACTTCCATTTTCAAATCTTGATACAAAGTTCAAAAGTCTTTGAAATAGTTCAAAGTTAACTCATCTTTGTATCAATTTGCTCAATAATGAATGCTATCACTAGAAAAGCTTCATCAAGGTTTTTCAAACCAATTTCAAAATGATTTTAAACCTTTTAATTTAGGACCACAATCTTAGGGCTATATGTACATGACTTGTACATAAGCTTTCCCTATGATCCCCAATCTCTTGAGTTAGGCTCATCTAGGTACAAGAACTATGTACCTTGATCCTAACTCATGATCCTAATATCTCACACACATCTAAAGTGTATCAAACACATCCAAGTCAATTTTGATGTGAGATATGGGTTTAGGTTATCTTAGGCTAAGTTCTCATGCATTTTCTAAACACCAATTTGATCTCAATATCAAATTGTGTTTTTATCCTTAAATCAATTTCATTGATTATTAATGCAAGAGATGATGACATGGCATAAAATGATGTCATAAATAGAAGCATGTTCCAATTTCATGATGTCATGGCATAAAGTATAAAACTTAAAATAAGCATGACATATAATTAGCCTAAGCATGATCATGACATTTCGAATGATAATAAGTTAAACATGATGTCATGGCATGGCATATGGCAAACAACCATGGTAAGTTAGCACAAATAAAATACCTAGATTACCTATCTAAGTATCCTTAACACCTTAGCTAACTTAAAATCTAAACCTAGATTGCTCAAAGTGCTTCAAGAAAATGCCCAAACCTAAGTTGGCATTCCTATTTTTCTTGATTAATTTATGCCACTTAACATTAAGTATATCCTCAAATATTGGCATATTTCATATTTCCTCAAGAATAGCACCTTTTTAATTAAGGCCTAGATTGTCTTAAATTCCTAAGAGAGTACCAAGACCCCAACTTGGTATTTCTCTAGGTTTTCCTAACTTGTGCCAATAAAGATTAAAGTCGATATAAATTTTTTTTTTAAATATGGCACAATTTACTCTTCAAGGAGTAAATGATAAATCCATTTCATTTTCAAAAGTTCACAAAACCTTGAAAATGTTCCTTGAGTGTCAATTTCCTCAAAGTTGGGTTAACTACCCTTCTAATCGGAGTTGACACTTTCTAACCCATCTATGGGGTAGAGAAGATGCTCCTAGGAACCCAATACCTATTAGAGCTCATTGGGTTCACTAAATATTCACTAGGGATAACTTCCCTAGCAACCCTCCTAATGACCCTCTTAGGCTTTAAAGCCTTGGCCATTTGGGACTCATCAAGATCAACTCTAGGGGTGACTCCCCTTGTGACCTTGGTGTTGGTCTTCCTAGCCCTAGGTTCTGTTCCATAATCGAATGGAACATTATGATAGGTGGGCTTGACCATTTGGGACTTAGGTTTGTGACCCAAACCTTTCTTGTCCTTGGGCTTTGAAATTTGACCCTTAGACCCTAGAGTTGACTTCTCTAAATTCTTTAGGGCCTTTTCTAGAGTGTCGAGTCTCGACCTCAAGACTTGATTTTCTTTCTCTAAAACCTCAAATTTTAATTTATCATTCTTTCTTAAGGTGTTCCTAGGCATATGTCTAGTTGTCTTGGGGTTTCTACCTAGGTTCTCCTTAGCCTTAGATGAGTTAATCCTAGGGTTGACATTTCTAGTATTATCCTTATCTAAGCTAACATGTTTAGCACCTAAGCACACATATGGTTTTCTATTGTTATCATGCCTATCATTATTAGCAATTGCAATCAAACTACTAGCATGCATCTTACTAGTATTGCAATAATGAGCCTTAAAGGTTACCTTAGGGTTTGCCTTAGCTCCCCCTATCGATGTGCTTGGTTTCTTGTCCTTAGACAAAGGAAGTCAGGCCTCTTATTCAGACCGGGCAAGAAATTAGACCGGCACCAAGAGTCGCGGCAGTTCATGCCCCTCGACCTCGACCATGGGACTCCCAGTACTGTACCTATCATCGGTCCCGTACTCATGATACTAACCGTTGCTTTCAGTTCGCTCGGGATTCTAGGCGAGCTGTTGAGCTAGGGTTGTCGCCTCCTAAGTTAGCTCCTCAAGTGCTCAAAATGATGGAGGAGCAGCGCGCCGCAGTAGGATCAGGAGGCCGACCCCACCCCGACCCAACGGGATCCAATGCTCAGCCGCCCAGTCGGGTTGGGGAACCAGGAGAAGCTCGGGAAGCTGAAAATCGCAGCAATGCAGCCGTTCGAGAGATAGGCATGATCTCCGGAGGCCCAACTGATGGAGATTTGGGGAGAGCGCGTAAGTATCATGTGCGTCGCTTCGAGGTCCACACCGTCGGATGCAGCCCTGAGCAGGATGCTGGCCCTGTCATCAGCTTCGGGTCGTCAGACCTGGAAGGTTTGGAGCTGTCTCACGACGACGCTCTCATCATCAAAGCCATTATTGCCAACAGCCGAGTGGCCCGGGTTTTCGTTGACACCGGGAGCTCGGTTAATATTTTGTTCAGAGCTACATTCGAGGAAATTCATATCGATGCCACTGAACTCCAGCCCGTGGCCACCTCTCTATATGGCTTTACAGGCAACGAAGTAAAGCCAATGGGTCAGATCAAGCTGGCCATATCTCTGGGCACCGAGACATTGGTGTACACTAGGAGGAGCACTTTTATAGTGGTGGATTCCCCCTCCTCTTATAATGTCATCCTGGGAAGGCCAGCCCTGCATGAGTTTAGGGCTGCAGTCTCTACTTTTCATCAAAAGATCAAATTCCCTGTTGACGAGCAAGTCGGGGAAGTTAAGGGAGAGCAGAAGGTCTCCCGGAGGTGCTACATTGATATGGTCTGAGTAGAAGCTCGGAAGAACCAAAGGATGCAAGACGGGGGTGTTCATGTCATCCAAGAAGAACCTCTGCCTTTGGCTGAAGAACCCATCCCCTAGAAAGAGGTACAACTATATGTTGAACGCCCTGAAAGTCTCACTCGCATAGCAAGCGACCTGCCCCCTACTCTCAAGAAAGAATTAGTCCAATGTCTGATCCGTAATCGGGATGTTTTCGCCTGGTCTACAGAGGAGTTACCTGGAGTCAAACCTGAAGTAGCAGAGCACAAGTTACATCTACTACCGAACTCCCGGCCAGTCAAACAGAAGAAAAGGAACTTCTCAGCCGACCAGAACAAAATAATCAAAGCTGAGGTGGACCAGCTCAAGAAAGCAAGCCACGTCCGAGAGGTGCAGTTCCCATCCTGGCTCTCCAATGTAGTCTTAGTGAAGAAGCCCAACAATAAGTGGAGAGTATGCATAGACTTCAGAGATCTAAATCGAGCTAGTCCCAAGGATTGCTATCCCCTGCCTCGGATTGACCAGATGGTGGATTCAACTGCCGGTTGTGAGAGGATCTGCATGTTGGATGCGTATCAGGGATATCATCAGATCCCCTTAGCGGTGGAAGATCAAGAAAAGGTTAGCTTCATTACGACTGACGGTACTTTCTGCTATACTGTCATGCTATTTGGTCTCAGGAACGCAGGTGCCACATATCAGAGGATGATGGATAAGATCTTCCGGAAGCAGATCGGGCGCAACGTGGAGGTGTATGTGGATGATATACTCATTAAGTCCCCTTTAGCAGTGAATCTGATTATGGATGTAGAGGAAACCTGCGGGACTCTCCGACAATATGGACTGAAGCTAAACCCATTGAAATGCCTGTTTGGAGCTAAAGGAGGAAAGTTCTTGGGTTATCTAGTGACCGAGCGAGGAATAGAAGTCAATCCAAAAAAGGTTCGGGCACTACGGAATATGCAAGTTCCTCAGAATTTAAAGGAAACACAGAAGTTGGTAGGCAGAATAACAGCCCTGTCAAGGTTCATTTCCAGATCTACAGACCGGGCTTCTCCTTTCTTCAAAGTACTCAGGAAGGCCTCCAAGTTTCAGTGGGACAAGGAATGTACCCGAGCTTTCGTGGAACTGAAGAAGTATTTGGAGGCTCTGCCGTCCTTATTCACGTCGGTCGTTGGAGAACCACTGTGGGTTTACTTGTCTGCTACCCCTGAGGTCGTAGGGGCTGTGCTTGTTAAAGAACAGGATAATGTACAGCGGCCAATGTATTTCTTCAGCCATCTATTAAAAGGGGTCGAGTCTCGATATACGGCCCTGGAAAAGTTGGTTTATGGATTGGTTCTTATGGCTCGACGGTTAAGACCATACTTCCTAGTGCACCCTATCACGGTCCTGACTAATAGTACCATGGGAAGAGCTCTGACTAATGAAGAAGTAGCGGGCCAGCTTATCAAGTGGGCAACTGAGCTAGGAGAATATGACATATAGTACCAGCCATGCACAACCATCAAAGCGCAGGCCTTGGTAGATTTTTTAACAGAGATTCATCAGACTAACTCTGAGGAAACTTGGAAAATCTATGTGGATGGGTCAGCAACTCATAAAGGAAGTGGGGTCGGGATTCTCTTGATATCTCCTCAAGGGGACATATTGCAGTTGGCTGTTCGGCTTAATTTCAGGGCCACTAACAACGAGGCAGAGTATGAGGCTTTGCTGGCCGGGTTGCAGGCAGCTCGACATGTAGGGGCTGCCCGGGTCATCATTTACTCAGATTCTCAGTTAGAAACCCAGCAAGTGGTTGGCAACTTTGAGGTAAATTGTGATAAGTTACAAGTATATCAAGAAGCATATGAGAAGATGAAGGAGGAATTTACGGAAATTACAGTGACTAAGATCCCCAGGGCAAAGAACAAGAAAGCGGATGAGCTGGCAAAGATGGCCAGTTGCCTAACTACCTGGGTGTTGGACAGATCAATAGCGCAAACCTTCCTTATAGCTGTTGGGATTTTCGGGCCGCAAAAAATCATTTTTTGTGTTGCGGAAACCCCGAATCCCATGCCACAGGATCCGTGCGAAGTTATAAAACAAAATTTTCTACGTGTATGAGTTTCTCTAACCTAGATCTACACTAGATCAACAAAGAAAAAGAGATTACCCTTGATGCGAAGCCCTTCACAAATCTCGCTCGTCCAAGGTTCGTCGGATCTCAAGGTTGTCAAGTGTACAACCCTCTATGTGTATCCACACGAACAAATCGATGGAGAAAACCTCTAAAGATGTGCTAACAACCTTAGAGGATCAGCAATGGTGGAAGAGAGGGAGAGAAGAAAGGTAGAGAGGAAGAAGAAGACTTGAATGAAAAATCAATTCACTCTAGTAACCCCCACCAAAGTGGCTGGCTACTTTATGCTTCTAAACTCCCATGGAATATCAAGAGTCAAGTCTCTTGATCTCCTCCATGAGGTGGCATTTGGTCAAGTAAAACTTGACCAAATGAAGAAGCCTTGATGATGTGGCATTGGTCAAGTCAAAGTCAAGTCAAAACTTGACTCTTTATCTTCCTACTTAAGTCAAGTCAAACTTGATCTTTTTCTCTCCCATGGTTGATCAAATCTAATCATTGGTTCAAGTCAGTTTTAATTTAATGAATCTCTATTCATTGAATTAAATTGGCTCAATGAGTCTAAGTCCAAATTAGACTCATTTAACACATGAACCAAATTGAGTCCAACTCAATTAGTTTACTTTGGATTACTCTTAATCCAATTTGGTTCATCACATGAACCTAATCCTCTTGATTCATCAAATGAACCTAATCTCCATCTAATTGCCCTTTGTGTGTGACCCTATAGGTTCTTGTAACGTTGGCAATGCTCCTAAACCCATTTAGAAGCATAAGTAATGAGCGGTATCTAGCAACACATCATTACTACCCAAGTTACAAGAATGTTGAGATCCAACATCACCTTGTGACTACTAATTATGACTCTTCACAATATGTGACAATGTCCTTCTATCCTAGACATCTAGATTGATCAATGTGAGGCATAGACCATGTCATCCTCTAATCAATCTAAATCTTGAACTCCAAGTAGACTCACTCAATCAAATGAGCTCAACATCTCATATTGACTCATTTGGGCATGATCATGCACTTAGTGGTCTCACTCTATCAAGAATAATGATGTCACTCCCGTCATATAGGAGGGATAGATCCCATCTACATCACTCACATCCCTCCGCATAATTTGTTACATACCCAGTAATCGCCTTTATAGTCTACCCAGTTACGGGTGATGTTTGACGAAACCAAAGTATGTAACTCCTTATGTAGGGAACCATGGTGACTTCAGGTCCAAGAACTAATAGTCATACTAATAGCCACATGAGAAAGTATATGACACTCATATAACGATCCATGATACTTTCTCATGACGGGTCATTCAGTATACATTCTTCAATGCATACCCATGTGTCAACTTGATATCTCCATATCCATGACTTGTGAGATCAAGTCATCGAGTTGATCTACATGCTAGTCTCGTCACATTAACATTGTCCCTGAATGTTAATACTTGACTAGGAATGATTAAGAGTAGCGTTCCCTATATCATCTCACTATCGATTCAACAAATCGATTGATATAGGTAAGAACCTTCTACTCAAGGACGTTATTATACTTAGTTATTTGGCACCAATACAAGTAAGCATAATAACCATAAACAAATACCTTTATATATACATAAGAATATGATACAACGAGTCCATACAACAATCATCAAATGATTGGCTCTAGAGCTCTAACTAACAATAGCTCAGATAGATCTACAGAATAATAGGGAAGCACCCATTGATTGGCGAGCACCCATGATCAGCTACCTGCAACAAGGTACCTACCAGCTGACCCAGAGGAATCACGGCTGGTCAGGAAACAAGCTCATGCCTATGTCATGATAGGGGATCAACTATACAAGAGGTCCTTCTCTAGACCATTACTCAAATGCTTGGGTATGGAGGAGGCAAATCAGGCCTTACGAGAAATATGTCTGGGATGTTGTGATAGTCATGTGGGAGGTCGGACATTATCTCGCAGGGTACTCCTGGCCGGATATTTCTGGCCTACTTTACAGAGGGATGCTCAAAAGCTGGTTAACACCTGCCTGTCCTGCCAGAAACATCAGAATCTGACACATCGACCAACTGCGCTACTAAGAGCATCTATAGTCTCGTGTCCCTTTGATCAGTGGGGCATGAATATTGTAGGACCATATCCAATGGCCCCAGGTCAGAAGCGGTTCTTACTGGTAGCGGTGGATTATTTCTCCAAGTGGGTGGAAGCAGAGGCCCTGGCCAGGATTACAGAGGGGTTGTCATTCAATTTTTATGGAAGAACATTCTATGTAGGTTCGGCATACCCCACAAGCTAGTATCAGACAACGGCAGACAATTTCAAGGCCAGAAAATCTAGGCATGGTGCAAAGGGTTCGGCATAACTCAGGCCTTCACTTCAGTGGCTTATCCCTAAAGCAATGGACAGACTGAAGTAGTTAATCTAGAGATTGTCAGAGGGCTCAAGGTCAAGCTGGATCATGTAGGGGGCAATTGGGTGGAAGAACTACCGAGCATCCTATGGGCCTACCGTACAACGCCCAGGGAGAGCACAGGCCTGACACCCTTTCATCTGGTATACGGTAACGAAGCAGTGGTACCTATAGAAGTTGGGGTGCCGTCTGTTAGAAGGATATTGAATGATGAGGGAAATACTGAATGGCGGTTAGCAGAGCTGGATCTCATTAGCGAAATACGTGAACGGACAGCAGCCAGATTGGAGGCTTATCGACAAAGAATGAGGCAGAATTACAATAGAAAAGTGATTCCTCGGTTCTTTGGGGAAGGAGACCTGGTCTGGAAGTAAGTGAAACCTGTAGGAGACGTGGCCAAGCTAGCACCACAATGGGAAGGGCCCTACAAGGTCATCAAAAAATTGGCGTCCGGAGCCTACTATTTACAAGATGACCAGGGCAGGAAGTTAGACCAGCCTTGGAGTGCTAACTACCTGCAGCCTTACCGAGTTTAGAGAATTTTATAAAGTAGAAGAAGTGAGGTTGTAGAGTGTCGGCCATACCAGGTGGTGAATAGTAGTAAGAGGATATGTCCGATCAGGAATTGTATATCCTAGCATCTCTTTCAGCAGACTATAAGACATTTTAGCAAATTAAAACTTAAAGTGCAAGTGGTTATGAAAGTGCAAGTGGTTATGTAGCAAGTAAAGTGTTCCACATGACATCATTAAGTTACGTGATGCATAGGCAGTCAGTACTAATCATTTAAAAGGAGCAAAAGTATCATCCGGAATCTCTTTGAGGATCTGGTTATGATCAAGAAACTCAGCGGGAGGAGCAGATTTTAGGTAACCTTGTTTGTATAGTTGTCTCAGAGCCCCAGCCGCACCATATATAACAGCCGTGGAAAAACGTTGTCCCACTTGAGCGCAAAACTCTGGAGAGCGCAAGTACAATTCACGGCTCTGCTTGCAACAGTTGTTTTCCCCTTCTCTGTAGACCGTCAAGGCTATGGATACTCCCTCTGCAGTAGTACGAGCCTGGGATAGTTCAGCCCGGACGACCAGAAGTTCTGCTGCTTGGGATGCTAGTTACGCTACTTGGGACTCTAATCTTTTGTTTTTCTCTTGTACTAGGACCTCTTTGGAACGTAGTTCCTGCGTTAACTGGTCTGTGGCTCGTTGATGCACCAGAGCTTGTTGATCTAAGTGTTGCTGGTGCACAGTAGCAATTTGGCTCTTCTCTTCTTGAAGGCCTTTGAGCTCATGGTTGGCCTGCGCCAGGGATAATTCCAAGCGGTTGTTCTTTATGGTCATGTCCTTTATCTCCGCTCTCAGGGCATAACTAGCCTTCGTGGGATCAGTCAACTGGAGCTCCAGTTCTGCTACCTTATCCTGCAGCATCTTATTTTGGTGATAGGTGGCGTGGAAGGATTGATTTAATATCAGGGACTCGGTACAGGCCTGGGACATAAGGGAACATTTAATAAGAGTAGGAGAGATAATAAGTGTTGGAATAATTAAAGCTTACCTTGGTATACAGCTCTGAAAATCTATCCATTTGGGCAAGTGGTGGCAAGAGTTCCATCTGATTCATACATTCCACCCATAAAGTAGCCAAATGGTCTTTCATTGTCAAAGAACTGGTGGGGACATCTTGCCTTGACCTTAAGCCAGCCTCGGAGGGGGTGGTGGTACGGCAATAATGATAAGTAGGTGGTGGCGGTTGTGAGGGCCCAGCTGCTGAGCCAGAGGGAACTGAAGGGGGTGCACGGGAAGGCCCCGGTGGTGAAGTGGCGGGTGAAAGACGATGTGAGGGGCCAGCTTCGGTGCTCCTGTGTTGTTGAGAGGTTGAAGGTTGAGCTAGTGGAGGCCCGCTAGGAACTTCGGGAGGATCAGGAGGAGCATTTGACGAGCTCGGGATAGGAGTGGTGGTTGCAACAGGAGGCGAAGGATGTTGGGCAGAGGAAGAGATGGAAACCTGGCCTGGATTGGTAGTTCTGTGGCGAGATCTGTGGGCTAGGGGTTGATCGTCAGAATCAGAATCTTCAGAGGGTGATCGTGCCCGACGCCGGGAAGAGGAGAACGCGCCATGGCTCGCACGGTCAGTCATAGAGCGAGCGCTACGAGACGCCTGAGACGCTGCCCTGAAGGCAGGGCTGGCATAAGTTACATTAGTTGATCTTCGACCACAACCACGACCTGAGTCAGAGGTAGGCGAGGAAGGAATATCCGGTCGGAGAGGAACAGAGAAGGCAGGCCGAGAAGCAGATGAGGCTGTGGGATGAGCAGAGAAGGCAGGCCGAGAAGTAGGTGAGGCCCTGGGACGAGCAGAGGAGGTAGGCCGGGAAGTAGGTGAGGCTATGGGACGAGCAGAGGAGGTAGGTCGGGGAGTAGATGAGGCCCTCGGAAGAGGACTGCGTCGGGGGTTGTGAAGGCAATCATCCCGACCTGAGTTGAAGTCGAGTAGGGAGTGACCTCCTCTATAAGATGACTCGACCTCGTCGCATTATCTTCATATCACTTAAAGGAAGGGGCTGGACCTCTGAGACACGAGTTAGAGTATCAGCTGGATAAGCCAGAATAGGGGGTCAATTCCAGTAGATAAGAGCAAAATGCAGGAAGTCACAAAAGAAGCTTACCTAAAGAGTGGGGCGTTTCAAAAGTAAGGCGGCTCAGTCTAAAATAGGACAACAATTCCTCAGATAGTAATCGAGTTAAGTTCAATTGTCATCCTGCCAAGCGAGATGAAGCCTCTATATAGGATGTCTCGAGGTGGAACTCTCCTAGTTGCGTGGTCGGGGGAAGCAGGGGTTGCCATTGCAGGGGCCATTCCACCTCATGGGGAAATCGAATGAAGAAGAATTTACTCTTCCAGTTCACCTCAGAAGGTGGGAGGGGCGAGAAAAAAGCAGTTCGAAGGCGTGGCTGGAAGCGGAATGAGCCTTCTTCTTGCCGACGAAGGACGAAGAAACAGTGGAACAGGTGGGCAAACCAAGATAACTCGCATACTTCACATAGTACTACAAATCTGCAGAGGAGCCTAATAGAATTGGGCGTTAGTTGGCCCATGGAAATTTTGAAGTAGCGGCACACATCAAAGAAGAAGGGGTGAAGAGGGAGACGAAGTCCGGCGATGAACTGCTCTTTGAAGAAGGTGCAGTAGCCGGAGGGAGGAGCAGAAAACTGGTGCACTCCAGTTAGGATGATTACATGAGTGTTGGCAGCGATTCCGTAGTAATAGCGCAGATCATCCAGGTCTAATTCATCGAAGGTGGACAAACCAGGAAAATACATTGCCGCAAGAGAAGACAGATAAGAGGAAGATGCCATGTGGAAGGAAGCTGATGGGGAAAAAGTCAAGCAAGGAACTATCGATGGAAGAAGAAAAGCTTAAGTGCAGATACTGATTCAGGATGAAAGAAAGAGAAAGCTGGGAAAAGTCGGGAGGTCGAAGCAAGGGGAGAGTATTTATATTCGTTGGGCGGAGGGGCAATTTAGTCAGTTCTCATCCATCGGTCCACAAAAATTGGTGGGAGCAAAAAAGGCCGATGGATCATCTTAGAGAACAGCGCCCAAGGGTATATTTGGAAAAGCATCAGTGCGAAGTACGAGGAGATAGACTTCGGGAAAAGACGTGATAGTTATAACCCTCGCTTTCTCGCTCTGGTTTTGCCTTATGCCGGACTAAGGAAGGACGGTGGAGAAAGCAGACCAGGATGGCTAGCTGAGCCAGGGTGGTAAGCAGGGAAAGGAGAATGAAATCAGGTCAGGGTAAGGAATTGAGCCCTGACCGTGACCGGGTAAGGCCTGAACAAGAAGGTCAAAGTACACATCCATATAGCCATAGTTCATACCGGTCTGGAAAGGCGCATAGACAGTGTTGAGAGATTAACGAGCCGAGGGAAGGTCCAAAACAGACAGTCATATCATGAAGGGGTTAAGCAGTCCTAGATAGTAATAAGTTTGAAAATACAAGTAAACAATATTAACAAATGTTTTACAGCTCCATTCTCACATCAAGGGTTGGCATCAAATTAGGATGTTGGGAGAAGAAAGAGGTCGTCGTCGTCCTTGAAGGAGGGATAAGACCCTGCAGGAAGTTCACGCATCAGGCGAGCAGCGTTTAGGAAATCCTCTGAAGGTGCAGAATGGAGAAGACTCTGTTCAAACAGTTGACGAGCTCCACCGGCCGCGCCATAACATAACATGAGGTTCATCAAACCTCCCATCTTCCTCAAGAAGAAAGGAGATGTGACGTAGGATATCCTGTACGCTCTAAGACGACCGGCTTCACCTGCCTGGTAATCCACTAGCTCTGCCTTGGTCTTCTCCGCATCAGCTTGGATCAGAGCCAAATCTTTTTGACCCTGGGAAGCGTTCTCCTGTGCCTTCAGAAGATCAGTTTGTAGTGATTTAATCGTGGCTTGGCTGGCCTCCCATTGACGGTGAATAGCTTTCTCCCGATCGGCGCTGGAAGTTAGTTGAGCTTGAACATCCGTCAAGTCTTTTTGAAGAGCCTCCTAAGTTTCTTGCACGCTCTTCAATTTTGAGGATAGAGTGGTCAGCTTTGCATCTTTCTCATCCAGGTCAGCCACAATCGAACGACGACGCTCCCCCTCAGAGGCCAACTTAGACTCGCTAGTCTTCAGGGTCGCCTCTAAGGTCTTTATTTTGTCAAAAGCTGAATGGGCGATGCTGCGGGCAGTCTCAGCAGACTCCCCGATGGACCGAAGATATCCAGCCAGGTCTCTGGGTGTTGGGTTGAGCGGATCGCGGGGTGTAAGCGGTAGCTCCAATTCTTAAAGGCGAGCCTTCAGTACTTCGTGCTCCCGCTGCAAATTGGTGGCATATTGGATCTCACTCAAACTGGCGGAACAGGCCTGCAGAAGGTGCAAAAGAAAGGGTTACAAGTAGTTTCAGCGGAGGAGACCGGATAAAGGAAAACTCACAGAAATTATCTGGCGAGATCCTTGGTCAAGTCCCTCCATGGGCGAGTTGTTCCAAAATCGTCGATTGGCTGACCGCCAGGATGTGGCTAAGTCGCCATGCAGCTGAACCAGGCCAACGGTAGGAGGAGTATCTTCCATAGCTACTGCATCGGGCCCGGTGGAGGAGGGTAGGCGCCAAGAAGCAGTAAAGGCATGCTTCTTGGGGATTTTCTCCCTGGTTTGGGACGCAGAAGCCGCAACAGTCACAGGAAATGAAGCAGATGGGGTTGCAGAGCTCTCAGGTTGGCCCCTTGTGGGAGGGGGGATCTGCTCGGGAGGCAAGGCCCGAACGATAGTAGGGGCCTGTATGCTTGTCGACAGGGCAGGAACCTTTGTTTGAAGAGTAGTCTCCCGATCGGGAGTAGTCTCCCGATCGGGAGTATCAGCCTTAGCCTTGGAAGAGTGGGAGGCTGCTAATGAAAGTCGGCCGATAGAAGGAGGCGGGGGAGATGCCTGGACCGCCGGAATGACCATTTTCCTTTTGCGTTGGAGACCAGTCGCTTAGCTGGGGGAGGAGAAGGGGCTCGTTCTTCCTCGACCTATTTTGGTATGTCGAGGTCTTCTAGGGGAGCAGCCTCTAGAGGAAGGGAAGGGGAGATCTCAGCCCGGGCTGGTGCAGGGGGGTCAGAGACGGTCTGTGAGGAAGCGTCCATGTTCTGTTTAAGCTCCGCACTCAGGGTTTTCAAAACTGTGAGAGACTGCTGATTTATCTCTGAAGAGTAGGCCCGGAGCATAGCAGCCTCTACAAAGGGAAGAGAAATACCTCAGTTAGCGAAGAGTAGCAAGAAGGAAAGCAGGATCTTACCTAGCGGAGCCCCTATCTCTGCATAAACTGGGCTAAGCCCGAAAGAGTGCAAGAAGCCTTCCAATAGTATTATGGACAAGCGAACGCTCACGCCATTGAGTTTTTCTGAAGCGGTGTGGCAAGAGGGCTGATGTTGATGCACAGGAAGATTAGGAGGAAGATCAGAGTGCCATTGGGTGGGCCCGATCAGGGGGTCAGGTAATCTGATGAAGAAAAGGTGGGACTTCCCACCTTTTTTGGAAGAAGGCATTTCAGAGAAGAATTTATAACCGAGTCTGGCTTGCACCATGAATACCCCTGGTTCAGATCGTTTGAAGGTATAGAAATGATGAAAAAGCTGGGTAGTTAAGGGAATTTGGTATACACGACACAGAATGATGGTGCCACATACGGCCCTGAAGAAATTGGGAGCGAATTGAGAGGGGCAGACACCGAAGTATTGACTCAGTGCAGAGATAAATGGATGGAGGATAAAACGAAGGCCTCCTAGGAGTTGGTCCTTGAAAACAGTCATGAAGCCTTCGGGAGGAGATGAAGGATGTTCGTTGGATGTAGGGAGTCGAAGTTCATAATCTTTGGTAAGTTCCAGGCTAAACTAGATCATGGACAGGTCATAGTTGTCTAGGTCAGAAATGTAATAAGAATACCAGAAGGCTGCCTTACCGTCTGCCATTATCAAAATGAAGAAGATCGAAGTAGGAAAGCAGACAAAAGGAGAAAGAGCACCAGGCGTTGATGGTCGAGGAGAGGAATAGCTACAGCAAAAGGAAACAGCAGAAAAATAAAGAGGGGTAGGTAGTCGAAGTGCTGAGACGACGACGGTGGATTGCCTTTAGGGCTTATAAAGAAGGTTTTCCTGGGAAATATCGAAAGAGGAGCCGAGTATCTTTTTGGATAAAGCGCCCAAGCGCCGTCCGATCAAAGAAGGGCATGGGCTTATAGGAAGTCGTGTACAAAAAAGAGTTAAGCAGGCGGCGTCATATGGCGTAAGCAGTAAAGACGTGGGACAGGGGTCACCACCCTAGGAGGCGTATTAATGATAGACGTGATAAGGAAATCATGAAAGGAGGTAGGCGTACGGAAGCGTCTGCCACGTGATCTTCTCGGGAAGCAGCGAAGTAAATGGCGGGAGACAAATTTGAATGTTGCAAGGCTACATTACATCATTTTCCCAAGGGCATAGCAAGATTTTAATATTTTCTATCGCCACTTACGTCTGATACAATATATTTCTTGACTGCAAACGGGGTCCAAGTGTTCCCTTCAAGCAATCCCTGATCGCGAGCTCACCCCCAGGTCGGCAGCATCTTTCCACGACCGGGATTTCCTAAGAATTCCGGGTCGGTTGTCCCAGACCCTCGTCCCAGTGTGAGTTATAAGTGAGCGCAGCACTCACGCCCAACGACCTTCCCGGTCGGTTGTCCTAGACTCTCGCCCCAGTGCGAGTTATAAGTGAGCACGGCTCTCACGCCCAACGACCTTCGCGGTCGGCTGTCCCAGACTCTCGCCCCAGTGCGAGTTACAAGTGAGCACGGCTCTGACGCCCAACGACCTTCCCAGTTGGTTGTCTCAGACTCTCACCCCAGTGCGAGTTATAAGTGAGCAGGGCTCTCACGCCCAACGACCTTCCCTGTCGGTTGTCCCAGACTCTCGCCCCAATGCGAGTTATAAGTGAGCACGGCTCTCACGCCCAACGACCTTCCCGGTCGGCTATCCCAGACTCTCACCCCAGTGTGAGTTATAAGTGAGCACGGCTCTCACGCCCAACGACCTTCCCGGTTGGTTGTCTCAGACTCTCGCCCCAGTGCGAGTTATAAGTGAGCACGGCTCTCACGCCCAACGACCTTCCCAGTCGGCTGTCCCAGACTCTCATCCCAGTGCGAGTTATAAGTGAGCACGGCTCACGCCCAACGACCTTCCCGGTCGATTGTCTCAGACTCTCGCCCTAGTGTGAGTTATAAGTGAGCATGACTCTCACGTCCAACGACCTTCCTGGTCGGCTGTCCCAGACTCTCGCCCCAGTGCGAGTTATAAGTGAGCACGACTCTCACGCCCAACGACCTTCCCGGTCGGTTGTCCCAGACTCTCGCCCCAGTCCGAATTATAAGTGAGCACGGCTCTCACGCCCAACGACCTTCCCGGTCGGCTATCCCAGACTCTCGCCCCAGTGTGTTATAAGTGAGCACGGCTCTCACGCCCAACGACCTTCCCGGTCGGCTGTCCCAGACTCTCGCCCCAGTGCGAGTTATAAGTGAGCACAGCTCTCACGCCCAACGACCTCCGGGTCGGCTGTCCCAGACTCTCGCCCCAATGCGAGTTATAAGTGAGAACGACTCTCACGCCCAATGACCTTCTCGGTCGGTTGTCCCAGACTCTCGCCTCAGTGCAAGTTATAAGTGAACATGACTCTCACGCCCAACGACCTTCCTGGTCGGCTGTGCCAGACTCTCGCCCCAGTGCGAGTTATAATTAAGCATGGCTCTCACGCCCAACGACCTTCCCGATCGGTTGTCTTAGACTCTGGCCCAATGCGAGTTATAAGTGAGCACGACTCTCATGCCCAATGACATTCCCGGTCGGCTATCCCACACTCTCGCCCCAGTGCGAGTTATAAGTGAGCATGGCTCTCACGCCCAACGACCTTCCTGGTCGGCTGTCCCAGACTCTCGCCCCAGTGCAAGTTATAAGTGAGCATGGCTCTCACGCCCAACGACCTTTCCGGTCGGTTCCAGACTATCACCCTAGTGTGAGTTATAAGTGAGCACGGCTCACACGCCCAACGACCTTCCTAGTCGGCTGTCCCAGACTCTCACCCCAGTGCGCGTTATAAGTGAGCACAGCTCTCACGCCCAACGACCTTCGCGGTCGGCTGTCCCAAACTCTCGCCCAATGTGAGTTATAAGTGAGCACGGCTCTCACGCCCAACGACCTTCCCGGTCGGTTGTCCCAGACTCTCGCCCCAATGCGAGTTATAAGTGAGCACGACTCTCACGCCCAAAGACCTTCCCGGTCGGTTGTCCCAGACTCTCGCCCCAATGCGAGTTATAAGTGAGCACGGCTCTCACGCCCAACGACCTTCCCGGTCGGTTGTCCGAGACTCTCGCCCCAGTGCGAGTTATAAGTGAGCACGACTCTCATGCCCAACGACCTTCCCGGTCGGCTGTCCCAGACTCTTGCCCCAGTGTGAGTTATAAGTGAGCACGACTCTCACGCCCAACGACCTTCCCGGTCGGTTGTCCCAGACTCTCGCCCCAGTGCGAGTTATAAGTGAGCATAGCCCTCACGCCCAACGACCTTCCTGATCGGCTGTCCCAGACTCTCGCCCCAGTGCGAGTTATAAGTGAGCACGACTCTCACGCCCAATGATCTTCCCGGTCGGTTATCCCAAACTCTCGTCCCAGTGCGAGTTATAAGTGAGGACGGCTCTCACACCCAACGACATTTCCGGTCGGTTGTTTCAGACTCTCACCCCAGTGCGAGTTATAAGTGAGCACGGCTCTCACGCCCAACGACCTTCCCGGTCGGTTGTCCCAAACTCTCGCCCCAGTGCGAGTTATAAGTGGGCATGGCTCTCACGCCAAACCACCTTCCAGGTCGATTGTCCCAGACTCTCGCCCCAGTGTGAGTTATAAGTGAGCACGGCTCTCACGCCCAACGATCTTCCCTTGGCTCTCACGCCCAACGACCTTCCCTGTTGGCTGTCCCAGACTCTCGTCCCAATGTGAGTTATAAGTGAGCACGGCTCTCACCAGTCAGTTATCCCAGACTCTCGCCCCAGTGCGAGTTATAAGTGAGCACGGCTCTCACGCCCAACGACCTTCCCGGTCGGCTGTCCCAGACTCTCGCCCCAGTGTGAGTTATAAGTGAGTATGGCTCTCACGCCCAACGACCTTCCTGGTCGGTGATAACCATGATTTTACTGCATTATTTTGATTCATTTATGCATGGTTTTGATGTTGGTTTCATAGTTTAAATCATGGTTACATTACATTTTTGTGCATTGCATAGATTTTGGACTTAATTGCAAATTATATTATTTTTGGTGTTATTTGATGCTAATATTTGATTCTTATTTTGTAGGCATCAAAGGATCTTAGATTTGGATCTATTTGGACCGGAATTGGGCTCGAATCGGAGTTCAAAAGACAAGATCAAGCTTTGGGTCGATTTGGGTCATTCATCAAGAATAGGAGAGATCTGGACCATCCGTTGAAGATCTGGCCGATCCAACCTAATGGGGAGCAGATATGAGCCATTGATGAAGATCCAGAAGTTTTGATCCAGATCTGAGTTCATCTAGCCATTGATCCAGCCGAAACAATCTGGGCCGTTCATTGAAGACTGGGCAGATCTGGGCCATCCAGTGATGATCTGATCGATCCGACCTACGGGAGGGTAGATCCAGACCCTAGAGCAAGATCAGTACCCTCAGATCGGATTTTGGGCAAACTTTCACCGTTGATTTAGCTCCAAATCAATCCCAGCCGTCCGTTCAGATCCAGATCTGATTCAAAACAGAAGCTACAGTACCCATCTTCCTTCGTCGATCCTCCACAGCACAGCAGCTTCGTCCCGCGGCGATTCTTCCGGATTTCGGCCTCGATTCCTTCTCCGATCATCCTCCCGAGTTTTTACCTTGGTGGCGGACTTCTTAGCAGCTCATCCCGATCATCTGGAGCGCCGGCGAGTGTTCTTTCTGGCGCGTTTTCTACTTGCGGCAGTTCTCTGTTTCACCTCAGATTTGGAGGTGGTCCTCCAAATCTGAGCTCCGATTCCCATCAGTGACGCTTGGAGGTGGTCCGCCGGCGTTATTGAGCTTCATCCGATGCCCATCCGCAATCCACAACTTCCATCCAGATCCAGAGAGCTCCGGTAGTATATTTCCAGCATTTTCGGCATTTACTTGGGTTTCGGGTTGTTCTAGCTCGTCGGGGGTGGTCCGTCGACGTTGCGGAGCATACCTGGAGCTGATACGCCGCTTAGATGCTCCATTGAGGTCCAAAGTTGGGTGGCCTCGACTTTGGCACTCTTGTGTGACGGCTTGAGTGTGAAACTTGTATGGATTGATTGTGAGTTGGATCGGTTAGGGTTTAGTTTACTTTTATTATTGTTTTGTAGCTTAGAACTTGTTTATTTTAATGGTTGTTATGTTTTTATGCAAGTAATTTAGTATTTCTTTACCTTGTTGTAGTTTAATTTGAGTTTAAGTTGTGCTTGATTAATTGTTTAGAGTTTAAGTTCTAAGTTAGGGTTTACATCTTGTTTTAGATCAGATTTTATTCCTGTCTCGTTATTTCATATTTAGTTTAAATGTATTGATGGTTTAATTATAATGTAGGGTGACAATGCATTATGGTTGGAACATTGGCACATTGTTAGATTTCATTCTTGCTTTAGGTTAATCTCTTTATTTGCTATGTTTTCCTTTGTAGATTTATATTCAAAGCTTTAAAACCCCCAACTCCAATTTTATATCGAAAACCCCAAAAATAGGAATAAAAAGACAATCCTAAATTACATTCTACCGTTGGTTCCTCGGATCGATCCTGAGCTCGTTACTACGACATTATTGTTTAATTAAGGGGTTCAGTGAATATAATACATTGTTAATTTGATTAGCGGATGTGACAGATTCGTCCCTACATCAAATTTTGGCGCCGTTGCCGGGGAAATTGTAATATGCAATGTTTAGTAATTTTAGGATTGTTGTTTTGATTGCTTTCATGATTATATATCCATGTGTTTGATTTTATTTGTTCCTGAGTCTTCTGATTTTATTTGCTAGTGTTTCAGTGTAAGAACAGGAAATTCTTACTACCATGGATCCATATTATCCGTATTTTGGAGATTGGAGTCAGAGTCATTATTATCAGCCTCAGACAGGGATTTATGCGTCTGAATATCAGTATGAGGATGCACAAGAACAAATTGAAGAATCAATTTGGAAATTCAATGAAATTATGCAACAAATGAGTGAGCATCAGGAGCAACAATTTGCAAGGATACAGAACATACAGATTCAGTTAGATCAGATTGCATCATCCATTAATCAGTTACAAGCACAGAACTCCAGTGAAGAGATGGATTGTGGAGCTCTTGTCAGGCCTGACACTGCTTCTATTTCTTCACAAGAATTTTCTAATATTATTTGTGAAGATGATGTAGTTGAACTTACTTTTGATTCTACTGATAGTGTTGCTTTAGATGTTGTTGAAGATGCAGGTATTGTTGCAGAAGATGATTTATGTGTAGGGGAGTGCTTACTGGAAGCATTACCTCAAGAATCACCAAGAATAGATGATGTAAGTGTAGGGACTTGTGCTATGGAGCCAAGCACCCAAGAATCACTACATGAAGTTGAACATTCGCCAGAACTGGAGTCTGAGCATTCATTTGATGAGAAAGAGGTAACAAACACCACTCCAGGTACCTCTCAAGATGACAAGGTGAGTATTTTGTGTAATTTTTCAGAGAATTTTATAGAGGTACCATTTGTTGATTTTATTAGTTGTGATTCATTTCTTGAAATATCTTTAAACCACACTGATATTCTCCTATTTTCTTTTTACCCCACATGCGTGTGGGAGGTATTTTCTTTTATTGATGTTGTAGGAGAACACAAGCTTCCGGAGTGGGTGCTAAAACTGAACCGATTAAGACCTCCGGAAAGAATGGTGAAAGGAAAAATGATTAATAATAAGAATTCGAGTGGAACCATGATTACTCCACTTCCGGGGTGGATTCTACTTCTAAACCTTCTTCAACCACTGGGAATTTAAAGGGGAGTTGGTTTCAATTTTATTTTCTCTTGCATTTTAATTCATGCTTTGTTAATAAATTCGTTATACATTTCTTTGGTTCTATACTTTGCATTTGCACTTTGTTTTTACACTTTGCATTTTATTTTGCATTTTACTTTCATACATTGCATTTAGTTTGGTATACATAGCACGTCATTTGAATAAAAGTCTCCATGAATTGTTTAGTGATATTTTTAAGATGGTAAAAGCTTCTTAAATTTGATCATCAATTTTAGGTCATTTGACATGATTGGATGCTTTTCTTACATGGTATTGGTTAATTTGGTAGAGGATTCCATTTTGATTAATCAAGCTTGATTGCATAAAAATACCTAGTGAGGTCCACTTTAAGCCTAAACACTATTATATTCTTGTGTGGCATGCACTCATAGCAATTGAAACTCTAGAACTTGCTTAATTTCTTTTCAAAATCACAATATCATAAGTATGCATGGAAATTGAGGATTTTGTCAATTTTGTTCCCCATACTTTCCAATTCCTTTCCTCATAATTTTCTTGAAACATTCTCATCTAGCATTCTAAATCTTAATTCTCTTTGCTTGTTATATTTCTTTTATTTCATTGAGAGTTTGGATGAATTGCTTGATGAGTAAGGATGTCCAAGATTTTAAGTGTGGGGGAAAGAACATCACTGAATTTGAAATGGCAGAAATGGATCAAGATTTGGAAAATGTTTGAGCAAGGGCTGATTTTAGGAGGTGTTTATGGTGCAAAATTCGGAAAATTCGTTTGTGAAAGAATGGCTCTAATGTTCTATGCTAAATGTGTCCATTTCTTGAGTTTTATCATGTTAAGAGCAAGCTACAATTGTTTTGAATCTTAAAACTTGGTACTATGTTGATACATTCAAAACTCTAGGAGACATATGTGGCAAGAAGATGTTGATGTGCTTAATCTACAGAAAGATGTGAAATGAAGCTGAAATCTGCATGTGCTGAAATTAAGTATTGATGAAGAACTGAATTTATGAAGTTGTTGAATCTGAAACATTGTTCTAAGTAGAAATTGTAGGAGAAATATGTGGAAGCCTAATGCTGAATAATTCTGATTGAATTGGTGTGGCTGCTGGGATTTCTGAAATTCTTAAATGGGTTGCTGAATTCTAGTTCAAATAAGGAATCCTAAGAGTCATGTAGTAATTACTCCACCAGATCCTGAAATCTGCTATTGTTTTGAAATTCTGATTCAAGAAGTTAAAAAGGGTAAGGATCATCCACAAGTGTAGAAAAGAATAACCTGAAATGAAGTGGCTGATTTTGCTGATTGGGAATTTGATAAAAAAGTATCAGGATTCATGAATAACCAATTGCATGCCAAGTTTCCTTTACAGAAGCACCTCCCATTTTGTTGCTAATGGATAACCAAATCTTTAGAAAATATTTCTCATGATATGGGTCTACAATTTCATAGAGTTCGAATTCCTGAAGTTGAATCCTATTTCTGATCAGTTTTACATTTTCATTACAGCAAAGAATTCAGAAACATGTTGTGTGCCAAGTTTCTTTGCATATTTTTGATTCAATGGAAAACTTGAGCAGGGAGTGCAGAATTTTTTTTTTTTTTTTTTATGTAGCTTGATATGGAAATGGAAAGATTTGCATGCTACATTTTGTTTAGTTATGAACCTTGAAGCTCTACTGTGAAGTTTATGTGAAGAATCTGGATATGAGGAAGATTGGAAATGCAAGAGTGTTGTACCAATACAATTGAATTTCACATCTATGGCAGAGTGGAATTGAGTGTAGTAGAGCTGAAGAATTTGAAATGAGCAGGAGCTGAGTTGTGCTGTAACAAATAGTATCCTTGCTTGGTGGCCTTTTCAACTTATGAACAACATTTCAGAGTGAAGGATCACTGAAACAATACACGAAAATCAGAAATGGAGCTGAAACAGAATTCTTTTCATGTGTACCAAGTTACCAATTTGGATACTTGACAGCACACTCGAAGCATGAGAAGAAATAAAGAAGGTAAAGGTGGATTCCAAGTGGGAAGTGAAACTAAATTCAAAGAATGGAATCAAAATGAAATGTAGTGCTGGAAATTGAGCAGTGAAGAATTTCAGAAACTTAGTCTGAACAGTGCTGCTGGAAACTAAAATTGATTTTAGAAGCTAAGTGCTGAACTGGAATTGCAGGAATGGACCAACTCAGTAACTCTATACTTACTGCAGACGAAGAAACAAGAACAAATTGTACTTAAGGTCAGGAACGAAACCAATCAAGCTATGAAGAATGTATCAACTCAAGTTTCTAATGTACCATTTTGGTGAATATCAAATCTGTGCAGAAATATTCAGTTTTGCCACTTGTTGTCCTACTCAAGGAATTGGTGCCAACTTTGTTGTTGCTAATACTAGATTTCTGAAAGGCTGAGGAGCTTTGAGTGCCAAAAGTTGAGAACTGAGTTAATCCAGTAATGCATTCTGAAATGGATCTATGAAGTGTAGTTAGTTGTTTGTTACTTGATGCTCTATCTCTTTCTCATTGCTTGAGTGTAAAACTTTGTGGCTTTAAGAAATCAGAGATTGGAATTTTGAATCTGAATTCTGGAGGACCCCTGTTGAAATTGGAGTTCTGAAAATGAATGCTAGTTGCAGGAACAGAATGAACAAAGTGCAGAGTTCTGTAGCAGTTTTTGTGCCAAATTGGACTGAATTGTGAAGAGCTAGAACTGCTGGAACCTGGAAAGCATTTGAGTATGCATTGATAGGGGTCTTAAGAGACAAGATGAAAGAAGAATTGAAGTATTGTGTGACTAAACGTGATAGATTGATACAAAGTCAAGACACTTGTTCAGAACCAAAACTGCTGTAACTTGACTGTGAGGGGAGTTCAGTGACTGCTGAAAACTGAAGAAGATAGAATTTTCTTGTGGTCCAATAGAATAATTCTTGTGGAGAAACTAGAACCACAGAAATTCAAGTGTAGTAATTGTAGTAGGTTAGAAATCTGAATCTGCTGAATTTGCAATTTGAGGATGGCTAGAGCTGAAAATTCTGCACTCTGCTGAAGTGATGAATGAGACCTTTCTATGATTCTGAATTCTGAATTTGGAGTTGCTGGAAGAGTAAAGAGATGGAAGTTGGAAATAGATTAGTGCAATTCTTCAAAACTTAAGCTGAAATTATCAAGTTCTGATTATTGCAGGGCTAAGTGAAGTCTTTTCTTGTGTATAATTCTTTGTCAAATTGATGGATATGCATTGAATTCTATTGATTCTTATTCTATGCAATATGAAGGAAATTACTTAAACTTCAGATTCTGAAATTGCAGAACTGATGAAGATTGCTTATTCCTGAACCCTTATGATTCTGATTTTTGGAAGTGTTCTTGGTTTTTAGAGAATGTATCAACTTAGATATCTAGTGTGCCAAGTTTTTGTTGTACAGTGCTGGTCAAAAATAACAGTTTTTGTTTGAACTTGACTTCTGGAATTGTTTAATGGAGCATGAATTTCCTTTAATTGTGAATTTTGAAACATAAGATCAGAAACTAGAATGTAGTTTCCGAAATGCATGTTCTAATTTCTTGGTGTCAATTAGAAATGATGTTTGCAAGCTATAGGGGGCTCCTATGTTGGTAAAATACTTGAGCAAAGCCTTTATTATCTTATTGACGAGTAGAATTCCTCTTCATGCAAGTTGTCCACAGAATCCGAACCTGCAGTAAGACTTCAAATTCAAATCAGAATCTGAATATGCAGAAGCTGATAATGCATAAGTTGCACTTCAGAATCTGTATGGCATAACAGGGGTTATTGAGCTGGTTACTTCAGAATTCGAAATTGAGCAGGAAGCTGCTGTATTGAGAATGCTAAAGCTGCTGATTTATGGAATTGACCAGCCGCAGATTTTGTTTTTATGTCAATTTCTTGAATGTGCAGAAATTCTGGAGTTGCAGAAATCAGAAATGATACTTTTATGAGGTTTAAACATGAAGTAAACAACACAATTGAAACACAAAACGTGAATTGAAAGTGAGTGTAGGTGCTGCAAGTTGGGAAGTGCAGAGTTCTGATTTTCAGTGTTGTGTAGCTATGGGTGATACATTAGCTTCATTTGAACAAACAGTAGCTAACACATCTTAAAGACCCAGTATCCATTTGCAGAATTGGAATTGGAAGTTTCTGAATCATATTTCTGAATCTGAAAACGAAAACTACAGTTTCTGAAATTTTCAGAAACTGAACCTCAAGTCTGGTGGCCCTTGCAGTGAGTTGGAGTGTTGGAAATTGCAGAATCTAATAGAAATTGCAGTGATTCTGGAATTTTGCTGCTGTCATTAATTTAGCTGGAATTTTAGGTTACTTTTCTAGCATTCAAGAAATCTGGATTTTCCAGAATCAAAATTTTGAAGTGCAGAATTTAGAATCTGACTTGGCATCTCAACCCTATTTTGTGCCAACTTCTCTTACAAACTTCCTGAACATTGACTAATCCAAATGTCACAGGTGCTACAAGTGTGAAGCAAGAGTAATTGTGTTGATAAATGCTGATGAGGAATCAAATGTTGTGGTTAATTTCTTCCTTGTAATGGTTTGTATGCTGCTGAAAAATAATTTGAGTGCTTAAATTGCTGGATGATGCTGGAATTTGAATCTGAAAATCAGAAACAGAGAAAGGAAGAAACAGAAAATTCTGCAAATTGAAGAAAGAAGATTAACAGTGGTTTTTAAAGTGTGTTAAGAATTGGAAAGTATGTGGTTCTTTATTGTCCGAGACGGCCAAATTTTAAGTGTGGGGGAGGGGATTCTTGTTGATTAATTATTGTGAGATGGTTTTAGCTTTGAAGTGATAGAATTGAAGTGGAAATTCAGTAAAAACAGTGAAAAAAAAAATTGGCACATTCAAGAGAGTATCAAAGTTGGAGATAGAGTATCAAGATTCTATGTTTGCATTCAAATTGAATGAGAGGTTAGCTTGATATTTTGAATTGGTAACGACAAATGGTATTCATCTCTTTTTACATCAAATTGGTCAACTCATCAAGTATATTCCTCCAATACTCTCATCTTCTCAATTTTTCATTGAATACTTTTCTTTGCCACTTCATTCACTTAAATTGTTCTTTTTGCTTCCATTTCAATTCTTGTTGATAAATCCTTTTGATTCATGTATGCTATGTTTTATAGTGGTGGAGAATTAGAAAATAAGCAAGCTTATGGTAGTGAAATGTTGTGAGTTGCATTGAGTGAGCTCCACTTATACACATGTTTGAGTGTGAGAACTAGAATAGGTAAATCCTTTGTGAGATTGCAATTTGCTTAATTTTTCAATTGGATTGAAACTACCATACCTACTGATTATTGTTTGAATTGTATTCATGATTGTTTGTGATCTTTAGATGGTCTTAGTTAAATTCTTTTTACTATCTTTTAGATATTGCTAGAGAATTTTCTGTGGAGATGATTTTTAGTTTTCTTTACTTGCACGGGACGTTCAAGACTAAGTGTGGGGGATTTGATAACCATGATTTTACTGCATTATTTTGATTCATTTATGCATGGTTTTGATGTTGGTTTCATAGTTTAAATCATGGTTACATTACATTTTTGTGCATTGCATAGATTTTGGACTTAATTGCAAATTATATTATTTTTGGTGTTATTTGATGCTAATATTTGATTCTTATTTTGTAGGCATCAAAGGATCGTAGATTTGGATCTATTTGGACCGGAATTGGGCTCGAATCGGAGTTCAAAAGACAAGATCAAGCTTTGGGTCGATTTGGGTCATTCATCAAGAATAGGAGAGATCTGGACCATCCGTTGAAGATCTGGCCGATCCAACCTAATGGGGAGCAGATATGAGCCATTGATGAAGATCCAGAAGTTTTGATCCAGATCTGAGTTCATCTAGCCATTGATCCAGCCGAAACAATCTGGGCCGTTCATTGAAGACTGGGCAGATCTGGGCCATCCAGTGATGATCTGATCGATCCGACCTACGGGAGGGTAGATCCAGACCCTAGAGAAAGATCAGTACCTTCAGATCGGATTTTGGGCAAACTTTCACCGTTGATTTAGCTCCAAATCAATCCCAGCCGTCCGTTCAGATCCAGATCTGATTCAAAACAGAAGCTACAGTACCCATCTTCCTTTGTCGATCCTCCACAGCACAGAAGCTTCGTCCCGCGGCGATTCTTCCGGATTTCGGCCCCGATTCCTTCTCCGATCATCCTCCCGAGTTTCTACCTTGGTGGAGGACTTCTTAGTAGCTCATCCCGATCATCTGGAGCGCCGGCGAGTGTTCTTTCTGGCGCGTTTTCTACTTGCGGCAGTTCTCTGTTTCACCTCAGATTTGGAGGTGGTCCTCCAAATCTGAGCTCCGATTCCCATCAGTGACGCTTGGAGGTGGTCCGCCGGCGTTATTGAGCTTCATCCGATGCCCATCCGCAATCCACAACTTCCATCCAGGTCCAGAGAGCTCCGGTAGTATATTTCCAGCATTTTCGGCATTTACTTGGGTTTCGGGTTGTTCTAGCTCGTCGGGGGTGGTCCGTCGGCGTTGCGGAGCATACCTGGAGCTGATACGCCGCTTAGATGCTCCATTGAGGTCCAAAGTTGGGTGGTCTCGACTTTGGCACTCTTGTGTGACGGCTTGAGTGTGAAACTTGTATGGATTGATTGTGAGTTGGATCGGTTAGGGTTTAGTTTACTTTTATTATTGTTTTGTAGCTTGTTTTAGATCAGATTTTATTCCTGTCTCGTTATTTCATATTTAGTTTAAATGTGTTGATGGTTTAATTATAATGTAGGGTGACAATGCATTATGGTTGGAACATTGGCACATTGTTAGATTTCATTCTTGCTTTAGGTTAATCTCTTTATTTGCTGTGTTTTCCTTTGTAGATTTATATTCAAAGCTTTAAAACCCCCAACTCCAATTTTATATCGAAAACCCCAAAAATAGGAATAAAAAGACAATCCTAAATTACATTCTACCGTTGGTTCCTCGGATCGATCCTGGGCTCGTTACTACGGCATTATTGTTTAATTAAGGGGTTCAGTGAATATAATACATTGTTAATTTGATTAGCGGATGTGACAGATTCGTCCATACATCAATCGGCTATCCCAGACTCTCGTTCCAGTGCGAGTTATAAGTGAGTACGGCTCTCACGCCCAACGACCTTCCCGGTCGGTTATCCCAGACTCTCGCCCTAGTGCGAGTTATAAGTGAGCATGACTCTCACGCCCAACGACCTTCCCGGTCGGTACCCTTTACATTCGCCTGAACAAAATACAACAAGACATATTCTCGTGCCTAACCGGTCGGTAAGCTATATCTCCATTATTTCTGGTAAATATGAAAACTGGCAGGCATATTCTCAAACGTCTTAGCTTCGCAAGCCTTTTGATCTTCTGGTGAGAGGTAAGAAGAAATATGGGTAAGCAAATTATCTTGAGAGGTAAGAAGAAAGCTGGGTAAGCAAATTATCCTTATTAATTTTGCTAGAAATGTTAGAAGAATGCAGGTGTTTTATAGAAACACAATGATATGAGAACAAAGGGACATGGGGTCAAGAAACATGTTTTATTTCGTTAAAAGGGTGAACATTCTTTCTTTAGGGGTTTACATTGCTACCAGATCCGGAGGGTTGTCCCCTACCCTCTAAAAAAGCCCTTACGTGAGTCAGTTCCTCTTTAACAAGTTCGAGGGAGTTTTGCAGTTGTCCAATGGTCTCGTCCTTTAGCCGGCTCTCCTCTTTCAGGGAGGTCACCTCGTCCTCATGTTTCATCTTCTGGTAAAGGATATGATGGATCTGAGCCTGGAAGTCTGCATGCGCCTTCATCTTAAGAGCCGCCTCTGCCCGAGTTCTGTACTTGGCGGCCTGCCATAGTTCTTCCATTTCCCTACGGAGGGAGGTCTGAAGATCCCTGTTTAGTGTCATGTCCCACAAAGCTTTTTCTTTAAGAGCCAGCTGGTAACGTAAAGAAGATAGCTCGGTAGGCTCCATGAGCTAGAGGAGGATAGTCGGGAAAAAAGAAAAGATAGAAGTAGGTGTGGCAGTGGAAGAGGACACGAACCTGTTTATAAGGAGGGAGAAGGTGAAGGGATTTCCTCGAAACATGAGTTGACGCTTAGAGAATAGTGTGGCACTTATAGGAAAAATGTATGTGCAGAAATCGAAGAATCAATATGCACGTATCAGTAATTCCACTTATTTACTGGGAAGGCAAGCAATTCTAAAGGAGATAGAGGGAAGCAGGTCAGCAGGAGATGCGAAAATCAGGTCAGATAACAAAGGGACTGGGGTCTAGTCAATCGGACTAGAGCCTCCTTCGACTAGACTTGAGGGGGAGGCTTGTGATACGGTGCATGAGAAGGGGGGCAGGCGGCTGACATGGCCAAAAGTCAAGCCTAGGGGATGGTCATAAGTCTGGCCCCCGTGGAGAAGTCAGGCTTGCGTGGCAGTGGTCAGAGCTTCAGCTAACGGGACAATCAAAGGTTAAGATTACAGAGTGGACGAGATCCAGCCTCTGTGGCAATTAGAGGTTGGACCCACAGGCCAGGTCAGGAGAAGCCGGCCTAGGATACTGAGCCATGGATCATAGCGAACAGGTCAAGAGAAGTCGGTCCAGGATACTGAGCCGTGGATCATAGCGAATAGGTCTTGAGAAGCCGGCCCAGGATACTGAGCCATAGATCATAGCGAACAGGTCTGGAGAAGCCGACCCAGGATATTGAGTCGTGGATCATAGCGAACAGGTCAGGAGAAGCCGACCCAAGATACTGAGCCAGGGATCACAACGAACAGGTCAGGAGAAGCCAGCCCAGGATACTGAGCCAGGGATCATGGCGTACAGGTTGGGTGTGTTCCTACTAAGGATACGGGTCGGGACTTCTAGTCTCGCGGCGCACGATACATGGACAAGCGTACAGGTCGGGAGTGTGCCTACTAAGGATACAGGTCGGGACTTCTAGCCTCGCGGCGCAAGATACATGGACAAGTGTACAGGTCGAGAGTGTGCCTACTAAGGATACAGGTCGGGACTTCTAGCCTCGCGGCGCAAGATACATGGACAAGCGTACAGGTCGGGAGTGTGCCTACTAAGGATACAGGTCGGTACTTCTAGCCTCGCATCGCAAGATACATGGACAAGCGTACAGGTCGGGAGTGTGCCTACTAAGAATACAGGTCAGGACTTCTAGCCTCGCGGCGCAAGATACATGGACAAGCGTACAGGTCGGGAGTGTGCCTACTAAGGATACAGGTGTTGGTTAGTCCTAGGAAAACGTACCGGTTCCACTGTACAAAAAAATTTTGTACAAGTGTCGAACCTTTCCTTAAATAACATATTGTGTTCTTTAGAAGTTAAATTAGGAATCGCAAACGGAACTTAACATCATTGATTCCAAATTTAACTTATCTGTTTTTAATGGTTTAGATTTGAATTGCAAGCGGAACTTAACACTATTGATTCAAATCCACCTATGTTATTAATTCTATTAAATATTAATTTCTAAAATTGGCTTCTAGGACTACATGGCGAGGCACATGACCTTCTTGGATATGGGAGCAACCACCACCGCCTAGACAAAGTCTTTTAAGGAAAGCTAATATTTAATTTCCTTAAATAACTCTAGGTTAACCAAAAAGAACAATCGAATCACAAATTCGAAAAAGAAGAAAACACAAACTCGAAAATAAATTCGAAATAACTAGATCTAATTGTCTCTTGTATTTAGAATTCTTACAAAGAAAATAACTAGTATGATGCGGAAGAAAACTACTAGTTATACCTTCTCTTTGTAAGCTAATGACCTCAAGATCTTCTGCCGTATTCCTCGCCTCGCCTTAGACGTCGTGTGGGCAACGATCCTCCAAGATGAACACCACCCAAAAACTTCTTCCTCTTCTTTAAAATCCGGCCACCACCACCACCAAAGAGAAGAGAGCAAAAGGGAAAAGAGAAGGGAGAGGGAGAGGGCCGGCCACTTGAGGTTCTCCAAGCAAGAGAATAAGAATTGTGTTCTCATGAAGCATCCTCACCCCTTCTTTTATAATACTTACCCAAGGCAAATAAGGGAAGAATTTTTACAAAAATTAAAATCTTCCTATAGTTTTTCCTTTTCCCTTTTTATTTTCCTTTTTTTCCTCTTGATTGAATCAATCACCAAATCAATTTGATGATTTTAATTTTTTTTATAATTTGGCCGGCCACCTTGCTTGGTGCCGGCCACCTTGCTTGGGCACCAAGCAAGGGTGGCCGGCCCCCTTAAAGAGGAAAGAAATATTTTTTTTTATAAAATTTTTACAAGGAGAAATTTTCTTATAAAATTTTACAAGGTCTCTTTCAATTTCCTAAAGTAGGAGTTAAAAAAGGAAAGTTTCCTTTTTTAACATGATGATAGAAAATTTAAATTTTAAAACTTATCTTCTTCTTTTTTCTTCAACCATGAGGATGGTTAAAAAAGAAAAGTTTTAAAATCTTTTAAACTTTCTTTTAAAACATGTGGCCTAGTTCAAATAAGAAAAGTTTTTGAAATTAAAATTTCTCTTTTAAAACTTATAGTTTTCTACAATGAGAAGATTTTAAAAATTCAAAACAACCCTCCTAGTTTGATTAATGTGGCCGGCCCCTACATGCTTGGTCACCAAGCAATAGGGCCGACCCCTATAGAAGAGGATGTGGCCGGCCCTTACTTGGTCACCAAGCATTGGACCGGCCCACTTCTTGGACACCAAGAAGAGCCTTACATTTGGATGGACTTGAGGCTATAATGAGGCTACGACAGGGACCTATTTCTTCTTCTTCTTTCCTTTCGATTTAGAAGTAGAACCATTTTCAGCATAGTGAATATGAGAATTATGACGAAATAGCCCTTCTGCTGCCTGAAGTTCTGTTAGTAGTTCCGCCAATGAATACATCCTTTTATTCATATTATAGTTCAGGCGAAATTACTCAAAATTTCTGGGTAGCATTTGGAGAATCATATCGATCTGGGTTTCCCCGTCAATTTCTCCTCCAAAGATTTGTATTTCGTTCAGATAAGCCATCATCTTTAGGATATGATCCCTAACGGGAGTACCCTCTTCCATGGTGGCCGTCATTAATTTCCTCATAGCTTCTTGCCTAGAGGCCCGATCTTGGTGACCAAAGAGATCCTTGAGATTGTTCATAATATCATAAGTTGTTGGTAAATCTTGATGCTGATGTTGCAATACATTTGACATTGAAACCAAAATGTAACACCGCGCCATCTCATCTGCTTTTACCCATTTCCTATGATATTCAATCTCCTCTTGGGTAGATTCACCATTAGGCGCATTAGGACAAGGCTCAGTCAGTACAAACTTATAGCTCTCAGTAGTAAGAAATAAGAATAATGTCCAGATTCCTTTTCCAATCTATATAGTTAGGACCAGTTCTTTGTTCTCTTTTAGTATGATGGCCAGTGGGTTGAAAGTCATCCTAAGAATCACAAAAGTAACTTTGGTCAGGACTCTAAATTTAGAATAATATTGATTTCTCAAACAATACTATTTTAAATTAACCAACACCTCAAAACACCGTAAATTTTGTATGTCACGATAGTGTAGCGTATACAAAATCAAACATTTGTAAGAGGAGGTTTTACCCATTAATTTTATTCTTGTCAACCTAACTTTTTGACAAATAAAATTAATAGTTGGTTTCATTGGTCACACAAATAATAGCAGTGACTCCGATTGGTAGGATACTATTAGACGTGCCTAAGTGTATACCATTACTTGACACTAAGTCCATTAATAAGATTGTATCCTTTCTGATGGGGAAGATCACACACTCTTAATTAATTTCCTATAGTCATCCTAAATGGAAGTTTGATCTAGTAATCCGTAAACAAACTCATCCGATGTGGAGGAAGGCACTCAGAGCCAACGCGCAAGTTTGTTTGCATCACTTACAAACCAGTAATGGAGACCGTGGAATTTATAAAATAAATCACTCTCCCACTTAGTTATTTAAAGTGAGGAATTTTAAACTATCCTAGCATACATCACATGCATACACACACATCACAGTAAATGAAAGCAATAAATATGGAAATTTATTTTCTAACTATTATGGCCTTTTTCCATCACTGTCTTCTGTGTGCTCCAACCTTAGCTGCTGCCATCTTTAGCCACCACCATCAGGTCGAGTCGTCGCATCCATCTTGCTTCTTATTCCGCTGTGCCTCTGGTGCTCCATAAGTATCACACCTCGCAAGAATCCGATCCGCGACAAAAATAGAATTTTACATATATCGATCCTATATTCCACGAGGGAATGTACATGATATCTAGATCGAAAATAAAATTCTAAAATCCTAGGGCTAATAAAGCTCCTGCTATATTAGTTACATACAATCATGCACACACAAGATAATGCCCTTGACATGTCCAAGGGTCCAATCACACATAACATCTATAAGCCATAATAGTTGGAGTCCTGCAACCAAAGAGTTAGCATATCTTACTATTATCCTACCTAAATTATATATGACATGTGCATAACCTATTTGAATTCTAAACACACAAAGGCAAACCCTAGCTCTGATACCAGTTGTTGGTTAGTCCTAGGAAAATGTATCGGTTCCACTGTACAAAAATTTTTTGTGCAAGTGTCGAACCTTTCCTTAAATAACCTATTGTGTTCTTTAGAAGTTAAATTAGGAATCACAAACGGAACTTAACATCATTGATTCCAAATTTAACTTATCTGTTCTTAATGGTTTAGATTTGAATCGCAAGCGGAACTTAACACTATTGATTCAAATCCACCTATGTTATTAATTCTATTAAATATTAATTTCCAAAATTGGCTTCCAGGACTGCATGGCGAGGCACATGACATTCTTGGATATGGGAGCAACCACCACCGCCTAGACAAAGTCTTTTAAGGAAAGCTAATATTTAATTTCCTTAAATAACTCTAGGTTAACCAAGAAGAACAATCGAATCACAAATTCGAAAAAGAAGAAAACACAAACTCGAAAACAAATTCGAAATAACTAGATCTAATTGACTCTTGTATTTAGAATTCTTACAAAGAAAATAACTAGTATGATGCGGAAGAAAACTACTAGTTATACCTTCTCTTTGTAAGCTAATGACCTCAAGATCTTCTGCTGTATTCCTCGGCTCGCCTTAGACGTCATGTGGGCAACGATCCTCCATGATGAACACCACCCAAAAACTTCTTCCTCTTCTTCTAAAATCCGGCCACCACCACCACCAAAGAGAAGAGAGCAAAAGGGAAAAGAGAAGGGAGAGGGAGAGGGAGAGGGTCGGCCACTTGAGGTTCTCCAAGCAAGAGAATAAGAATTGTGTTCTCATGAAGCATCCTCACCCCTTCTTTTATAATACTTGCCCAAGGCAAATAAGGGAAGAATTTTTACAAAAATTAAATTCTTCCTCTAGTTTTTCCTTTTCCCTTTTTATTTTCCTTTTTTTCCTCTTGATTGAATCAATCACCAAATCAATTTGATGATTTTTTTTTTTTATAATTTGGTCTGCCACCTTGCTTGGGCACCAAGCAAGGGTGGTCGACCCCCTTAAAAAGGAAAGAAATAATTTTTTTATAAAATTTTTACAAGGAGAAATTTTCTTATAAAATTTTACAAGGTCTCTTTCAATTTCCTAAAGTAGGAGTTAAAAAAGGAAAGTTTCCTTTTTTAACATGATGATAGAAAATTTAAATTTTAAAACTTATCTTCTTTTTTTTCTTCAACCATGAGGATGGTTAAAAAAGAAAAGTTTTAAAATCTTTTAAACTTTCTTTTAAAACATGTGGCCTAGTTCAAATAAGAAAAGTTTTTGAAATTAAAATTTCTCTTTTAAAACTTATAGTTTTCTACAAAGAGAAGATTTTAAAAATTCAAAACAACCCTCCTAGTTTGATTAATGTGGCCGGCCCCTACATGCTTGGTCACCAAGCAATAGGGCCGACCCCTATAGAAAAGGATGTGGTCGGCCCTTGCTTGGTCACCAAGCATTGGACCGGGCCACTTCTTGGACACCAAGAAAAGCCTTACATTTGGATGGACTTGAGGCTATAATGAGACTACGACAAGGACCTAGAGGAGAAATTGGTTTTGGCCTTCTAATGAACTTGAGTATCCCGTGCTCGCCCCGAACATACAACTCAAGTTCATCGAAAATAACTCATTCCACTAGAGAGTTATTATCGCACTACCGCACCAATTCCAAATTACATTATGTGCTCCTTCTTATCATGAGTGTGTTAGTCTCCCTGTGTTTAAGATTACGAATGTCCACTAATTAAGTAAGCTACTGACAACTCACTTAATTAATATCTAGCTCCATGAGTAGTACCACTCAACTTTATTGTCATGTTGGACTAAGTCCACCTGCAAGGTTTAACATGACAATCCTTATGAGCTCCTCTTGGGGGCATTCTCAACCTAGATAACTAGGACACAGATTCCTTATATAATCAACAACACACACTATAAGTAATATCATTTCCCAACTTATCGGACATATTGATTTATCGAGCTAAACCTCACCCTTTGATAAGTCAAAGAAATAAATATTAAATATATGTGTTTGTTATTATATTAGGATTAAGAGTATACACTTCCATAATAACTAAGGTCTAGTTCTTTTATTAAGTCAGTACAAAAAGAACTTACTTAAAATGGTCCTACTCAATACACTTAGAGTGTACTAGTGTAATTTATTAGCCAAGATAAACTAATACCTAATTACACTATGACTATTCCAATGATTTGTTCCTTTCCATCTTAGTCGTGAGTAACTGTTTATAATTTATAAAGAACTGACAACATGATCTTCTGTGTGTGACACCACACACTATGTTGTCTACTATATAAATTAATTGAACAAATTACATTTAACAAATAAATGCATATTTTGACCAATGTGATTCCTTTATTTCAAAAATAAATGTTTACAAAAGTTAGGCTTTTAGTATAGACTATAACAACAGATCGGGACTTCTAACCTCGCGACGCAAGATACATGGAGAAGCGTACAGGTCGGGAGTGTGCCTACTAATGATACAGGTCGGGACTTCTAGCCTCGCGACGCAAGATACATGGACAAACGTACAGGTCGGGAGTGTGCCTATCAAAGATAGGTCGGGAGTGTGCCTACCAAGGATACAGGTCGGGATTCAAGATAAGCGGAAGCAGACCGATGCATACAGGTCGACATCAGTAAATATGAAGAGCCATTACAGGAGCAATGGAATAAGGAGGTCGGATACTACACGACAAACATGCAAGGAATCGTAACCACCTGTCAGGGAATAATCACTGTCTGTCAGAGAATATGCCTATGGTCTGGTGTTCACAGCCCTTTGATTCCTTCTCAGACCTATAGGAGGTCGCCACGTGTCATCCACCGCCAGACAAAGTCTGACATCCGACATTCCCTGACACCCGTCAGACTCTAGAAACATCAGTTGCAGTATAAAAAGGGATGTTTTGTCTCTTACGCAGGTACGTTCACTCGTCATTTTCATACTCATCTTTTACTTTTCGTCCTTTCTCTGTATTTTCTGGGAAAAAAAGTACCTGACTTGAGCGTCGGAGGGCCTGACCTGGGGACTTTTTCCCTGGTTTCTGGTCTCTAACAACTGGTGGGCTCGTTTGAGTGTGTGCAGGATCAGCAGTTTCATCACCCCCTTCGTCATCCGCTCGTGGGAGTCTTTTGGCGGGTGGCCAGGTCATTCAGGAGGGCCAACGACTTTCCATCAACACTAGCGACACCGCGACCGCCTCTGTCCGACTCAGCTTCCGGACGGGATCAGAGAGGAACTCCATTCCAACATATAATTAGAAGAGTGAAAGGGGTTAATCCCCAATAAGTGAGGATGAGTTGTTCTTGGTTACTTGAGTTGTTGAAACTACCTTGCTAGTTGAATTGTGAAGGGTATGGATCTAAAGAATGTTTTGAATTGTTTGATGGGCATAAATAATTGCATTTTACACTTCTTAATACATTGTTAGTGGTGCTTGAAGGGATGACAATTGGTTTGCCGAGGTCAGTCAAAAGCAAGTGTGGGAAATTTGATAGTAGTCATTTTGGCTTGATATTTTAGTTCTATTTTGGGGGATTCTGCCTACTTATTGAGCTCAAAGTGTATCCTTAACCTTGATAAATGATTAATTCACCAAAATAGGTTTTGATGAATTTTTGTGATAATTGTGGGGTTATTTGCTAAATATTCTTTGATTGATTTTTGTAGGTGATGAAGGAGGAATCCGAGACGTTGATCAGATTTGGAATTAGTGGAGCAACCCAGGTGCATTGCACCCGTTCAGATTGGATTTGGATCATTGATCGCCGTTGGATAGGAGCTAGGAGAGGTTATAAAAGACTGTGGATAAAGCACGGTAGAGGGGGACTTCGGGGGACGGAAGAAGAAGCGGAGAGGAAGAGAGAGCGGTGGATTCAATTCGTTCTCTTCATCTTGTAGCCGGCGATCATCCTCCATTGAAGCTCCGATCATGTCTAGGATTTGAGAGTGCTTCATGTTGTGCATTCTTTCTTCTGATACTGCTGATTGATCTAACCGGATAAGAGCTCATCTAATCAATCTTCGTTATTCTGTGAGATCTAGATTACTTTGCTAGGATCTATGAGTACATGGGGGTATTCCCAGCTCACCTGAGTCTATTTCTTCTCTTCATTTCATTTCTGTATTCTGTTATATTCTATTTCCAGTATAGTTTTAAGATATGTAGCTGTTTAATTTTGTAGATCTACATTGTTTGAGTTAGCTGAATTTTTAGATTTGTTTCTTCCTTTCATTTTTACTGAGTGCTTGTTGAATCTGAGTATAGATCTGGATTTGTTTTGTGAGTTTGTTTTTGAGTGGATCCCGTCACTGCTCATCTGGATTTGAGTTCCTATTTCTTTTTTCATTACATTTTATTCGAAAATTAATGCTACTTTTGGTTCAATTTCCTTAACTAAATGGAAACCCCGTAGAAGCATGTATAAGGATCCGATTTATGAGTTATAACACTTTTGCAAGGTCTTTGGGAGATGAACTTGGATTACCTTTCACTATGCTAGTTAAGGGTATATTCTAAGAGATATTTGAAACCATTTTATTACGACGCGATTGTGGGTTATCAATGATCACCTTTTCTGCATCAGGAACTTTGGCAACATAAAATAAGTCACCATATCACACAAAAAACTTTCGAGTTCCTTGGCACTACGGGTTCCTGAGAATGCCTTCGGTTCAAGGACTTTGAATTTTGATAAAGAAGAAGAGGCATTCATAGTCGACCCCAACCCCGACCGCCTTCTTGAACAAATTCATCTCAAGCTCGAATCCTCCCACCTTGGATTTGAAATCTTCCCCCAAATAAGTTGTCCACCTTTCCACGAATTCTGTTAGTTCTGCAACATAACCAACATTGCTTTCAACAGAACACAACAAGCCCTCAACTTGTTGCCACAACAATTCTGTTGGGCACCCCGAGGGAGCACCGAGTAATCCTTCCACACGTCGCAATCTCATTTAAAGTTCCAGAATGCGATCACACACTGCATTGATACTTGAAAACGAATTGCTAGAATCTTTTGCCATGAATGTATGTTTGCAACGTCAACGACAACAACCACAACTTGTCTCTGATACCAATTGTCACAGGGTCATGCAACGCAACGGATTATTGCAGATTTCCCACGCTTGTGCAAGTACACTTGCGCGCCAAGCCAATTTTTGATGTCTTGTGCTTGATTATGTTTTCAAGGAATATAACTAGCAAGAACCAAGCATGCATAGGCAGAAACAAAACCAGCACACAATTAACGGGCTACACTGCCCAACCTTGCACTAACACAATAGTTTACAATACAAGGAAAAAAATCTGCAAATGACTTACACACAAGAAGGCTCATCACTTCTAAATGTTCATGCCTTGTACAATTCATGACTCATATAAACGAAATGCATTACAACAACGACTACAGAATTCAAGTAACTGTCATACATAACTGCCTTCACTAATGATGACAGGTGTCACCGCCACGGCTACAAAATTCAAGTAACCGCCATACATAACTGCCTTCACTAATGCTGACAAGTGTCACCGCCACATGCATGTAGTAGGATGTCTGAATGCCACTTGTCTTGGTTATCTTGTTCATTTTTTTTATACCAGGTATTCAAATGTTCACAAAGTAAATTGGAAAATGCTCACGTTTATCAATGTCCTTAGATTAATCATCATCCTATTAGAGGAAGAATACCCCGCAATATGTCGTAGTTGGGATTCAAACTTGAAGTGTTTGATTAGCCGCTAGAGTGCTTGACCACCAAAGCCCTGAGGCAGTAATTAATTATCTTGTTCATCAAATAGCATAAAGTGACCGTAGGCTGTAGATATCAAAGCGTCAGAGGCAACAATATCACCAAAAAAATACACCCAAACTGTCTAAAAAATGCAACTACTACAATCCCCTAATGGACACAGATTTATTCCCGCTGTTCAGCAATTCATAGATTCTTCCCCATGAGTTATCAAAAAGAACTAAGTTTCTGACTACAGAGACATGTTTTCTAATTAATTTTATTCACACGAATTAAAACACTAGGAAGTAGGAATGGAGTTTGCATACATCTTGGTAAAAGAAAGAAAATCAAACAGACAAGGAAAAGGCTGACACTTTGTAACAAATGTGATTGGAAGAATCATCTTTAAATTTTGGGGAAATAACTTCAAAAGCAGTTCATCCAGAGATCTTGCTCCGCCGGCAGCAGATGATGAGTAGCAGATGGAGTAGTGGATTGTGTCACGTAACAGTGCGCCAGCAGAAATTTAAAAGCAGCTGTCAAATTTCAAAAGCATGCATCAACTTATAGATCATTAAAATTTTCGTAATGCCAGATACTATAATATCCCAACCGAAACTAGGATTAATTGTAGTAGAACAGAATATGTAACACGATCCTCTTATGTCCCTTTAATTAGTTCATGCAAAATTTGCACGAAACCTTACTAATTATTTCCAATCACTTGTAGCATATATAACATGTGAGATAAATAGTCCTGCAAAAAGGAAAGTGAATACCTCATTTTAGTCCCTAAGGAACACGGACTCTCCAGTAGCTACCGCCAAGACAAGGATGCCGCCGGTAGCAGATGAAATAACGGAACCCAATGAACTCGCAGCACTGGCACTGGAAGAGAGGCGGCGGCGGATGACGAGCCAAGCGAATCAGGGAATTGAATTACACCTAAAGGTGTCTTCGTCAGAGAAAGGGAAGACTACCATCTTCAAGGCAGGTAATGGGGAGAGTTGCAGAGTCAAGCTATGCGCGGCTAGGGAAAAGAAGAAGAAACCCTAACTTTGTTGTTTTTTTTAAGAAGCAAAAATCACGCAGCTTGCTTTCCCGATTTCGTAGAGTGGCAGCGAGAGCGTCTTTGTTTCTTCGAGATGTGAGACTCTTCGTTTCTCGCGGCCATCAAGCCATAGCTAAGTAGACGTCTGCTCGTCTGCAGTGATTCGAGATGTTATCGTAGCCTAACTTTAGTCCCATATTGAAAGTTTTCTCTACGTGTAATGAGAAAGAGAAGATAAAAGAAAGTATTGTGCAACACAAGAACTCATACCTTTCTCGGCCTTTTGGCTAAGATCAAGTGTAGTATCTGTTCTTATCAGTTTAATATCTGATACGTGGATCATTGGTTCACTATGATATTAAATTAATTTTTGATTGGGGAGAGCCCATGACAATAGCTTGCTATTGGGGTTCTTATGTGTCGCCTATATGTTACACTATTATATAGGCTTGGCGCACCCTACCAAGTCAATTTAAATATTAAATAATGTTATTTAATAGTTAATTTTTTGGCTAAGTTCTTCATTATATTTTGATTATCATATTATCTAATTAAGAATTTTGACTTTTAAATAATTAATTTTAGTAAAATTTAAAATTAAATTATGTTAATATTTTTTTATTTTTACATTCAAAATTATTTTAAAATTTATTGTTAATTTTTATTATATAAATAATATGTTTTCTTTAATTTTATATATTAGGATCGAGTGGAAAAAGTTCTATACATATTTTGGATATTTTTAAAGTGTTGTATTTATACTACTGAATTAGCCTGACACACTAAATCTAATTTATAAATCTATATGCTACTAATTTATATTTATTCATATATTATATTATAGAAATAATATATATGTGTGATGACTAATTTTCTTTAATTATTTGAACGTGAAAATTATATCTTTGAATGTTGGTAGTCGAGGTTATATTATATATACCAATGTGAATACGATAGAAATCGTTAGTTGTTAATATCTTTAAATTTAATGCTATGAAAGTTTAAGATACCTTGTTAATTTATTCAAATAAAAATGAGACTTTTTAACATTATCTTAAATTTTAAAGTAAATGATGATTTGAGCAACAAAATAATGAACTAAGTGGTTCGATTTTACCATTTTTTTTACCGGTCACACGATTGTTAAGAATGGAGGTCAGGTTTTGTACCATTTATTTGAATGGAAATCAATTTTTGTATAATGTCTTGGTTTTTTTTAATCAGACATCTCAATCAACACGGATAGACATCTAATCTAGTATAATTCGAACATATATCATGTGAATAAATGATTGTGTAAAGGAGGTCGAGTAATTCAAAGTGGTCTTTGTATATAATTTCTAGTTAATTAGAGGAGAATAGATTTATTATAATGAAACATAATCAAATTTAAGAGATATGAGGATGATAGATTCCTTACAATGGGAGAGATCAAATTTAAATAGACACATGCCCTAGAGAAAAAATTCTTCTAACTCCTAGTAACTTAACGGTCGACTATAAACAAACAAAGTAATTTATCTTTATTCACAAACCTAAGAATAGATAATAAAAAATACCTATAATGAATATACTCACTTTTTACTGCAATCGACCACTAAAATAGATGAATTGATTATTTTATCAGACTATGCATGAATAGTCGTACAAACTCTCTCAAATTACTTATCATAATCATTTTTTTAATCTAGTTTTTCTTATTGAATTTAATGTATAAGTTGAACATGACTTTCATTTCTTGTATTTTTACCAAAGTGAAATGGTTTGGTACATGAAATAATCATTAGTACCATTTTACTTAAATATCTATGTCACCGTTACTAAATATTCAATTTATCTTAAATTTTATATACATTTTTTTACATTAATTACCTTATTTATTCCTTAAATTTATATTTTATGAATACTACTTTTAATTTCTAAATTTAGGGAATTAAATTCATTCCCTAAATATTAAAATATCATTTAATTTGAAAAAAAAATAAAAGGAATGAATTAGGTAATGAAAAACAAATATTATATAGCCAGAGATGAAAAATAATAAAAAAATAGAAGAGAGATAAAAAAAAATAAAGATCATGAAAATTTTAGAGTAGATAATATAATGTGTAGTGAAAAATAATTATCTAAATTTAATAAAATAGATAGTTTATCTGAAATTTTAGGGATATTATAGAAAAATTGATGTATATGTTCTTAATACGGCGTGAAATAGATAATACTACCAATAATGTCATGTAAGCAAATTGTTCCACTTAATTAAAGTCTAAATTACAATTAGTTGTCCCAGAGCTATAGTTGTTGGATCGGGGAGGGGGGTTGAATCGAGATGGTGTGTCGAGTCAACCAAGGATGACTCCCGGCTACACTCGGTGGCCGACTTATGATGACTCCTGACTACGCTCGGTGGTCGATTTCCAGCTACTTCCGACTCTAGGCTATGTTCGGTGGCCGATTCCCAGCTACTCCAAGCTATGTTCGTTGGCCAACTCCCGACTACTCCCAACTTCGGGTTATCCCATGCTACCTAGGGATGTAAATGAATCAAACGGTTTGCGAGCTATTCGGAGCTCGATTCGGTAAAAAGCTCGTTCAAATTCGTTCGTTTATCTTATCGAGCCGAGCTCGAGCTCGATTTCAAGCTCGATAGTTTTATCGAGCCGAGCTCGAGCTTAAGGATATTCAGCTCGTGAGCTCGCGAACATGTTCGTTTATAGGCTCGCGAGCCAAAAAAATGAGTCTTAAACCGAGCCAAAAAATGAACTCTAAAACGAGCCCAAAAAATGAGCTCTAAAACGAGCCTTAAAATGAGCTTTAAAATGAGCCCAAAAAATGAACTCTAAAACGAGTCAAAAACGAACTCTAAACGAACATGTCGCTAGGATGGGGCACCTATTAATCTTCTTCCTTCTCTTCTTCTTCCTCTTCTTTCTCTTCTTCAAGCCGCCGCCCACAAGGAGGAGAAAGAGGGCTCCGGCCACAAAGAAGGAGGAGGAGAAGGGGAGCACCGACCCTAGGAGGAGGAGAAGGGGGCCGACCCTTGGTGGAGGTGGCGCCGGCCACAAGGAGGAGAAGAAGGGGTTGTGCCGCCGACCCTAGCAAGGGAAGAGGAGGCGGCAACCATAAGGAGAGAAGGGAGTTGTGGAATAATTAGAAGATTAGGTTTTAGGGGCCACATCCTACTCCTTTTTATAGACTTGCCGTCGGTTACAAGGAAAGAAAAATTAATAAAATTTTATTTAGAAAAAATCTAAACAAACTATGTTAAACCAAACCAAGTTAAGTTATACCAACCCAAGTTAAGTTAAACCAAACCCGGTTATGGATGGGTGGATGCGAGGCTTTATATATAGAGGCTACAACAGGGACCTAGAAGAGGAATTAGTTTAAATCTCTCGATGGGCTTGGGTTTCCCGTGTTCGCCCCGAACACCCAACTCAAGTCCATCAATAATAATTCATACCACTAAAGGGTTATTATTGAACTACCGCACCAATCTCATATTACAATATGTGCTCCTTCTTATTATGAGTGTGTTAATCTCCCTATGTTTAAGATATCGTATGTCCGTTAATTAAATGAGTTATTGACAACTCAATTAATTAATATCTGATTCCAAGAGTAGTGTCACTCAACTTTATTATCATACCGGACTAAATCCACCTGCAGGATTTACATGATAATTCTTATGAGCTTCTAAAGGGGACATCATCAACCTAAATAATTAGGACACAATTTTCTTCTATAATCAACAACACACCATATAAACAGTATTATTTCCCAAATCATCGGGCCTATTGATTTAACGAATAAATCTCACCCATTGATAAGTTAAAGAAATAAATACTAAGTATACGTGCTTATTATTATATAGGAATTAAGAGGGCGCACATCCATAATAACAGAGGTTCTATTCTTTTATATAGTCAGTACAAATCGAACAACCTCAGACGGTCCTACTCAATACACATATAGTATACTAGTGTAATTTTATAGTCAAGACAGACTAATAACAAATTACACTACAACCGTTTCAATGGTTTGTCCCAATCCATCTTGGTTGCGAGCTACTATTTATAATTTATAAGGAACTGATAGCATGATCTTTTGTGTGGTACCACACACCATGTTATCTATAATATAAATTAAATGGATAATTGCATTAACATATATATAAATATAAAATATAAACATTTGACCAAAGTGATTCTCATTTCAAAATATTTCAAAACAGATGTTCATACAAAAGTTAGGCTTATAGTATACATCCCAACAAACACATCACCATGGATTTTGTGGTGGGATTGCCTACAACACGACGAGGCCATGATGTAATTTGGATAATCGTTGATCGATTAACCAAATCCGTATATTTCTTAGTGATTTGGAAGACCGATTTGCTGGGTCGATTGATAGAGCTATATTGTCGGGAGATCATCAGATTGCATGGTGTTCCCTCGAGTATTATATTGGATAGAGACCCACGGTTCACATCCCGATTCTGGCAAAGTCTGCAGCAGGTCTTGGGCACACAGCTCTGTTTCAGTACAGCATTTCTGTTGGTTGCTACTCGGAAAACCTAATGGTTCCACTGTACAAAAAATTTTGTATAAAGGTCTGAACCTTTTCCTAGCTACCACGTGTTCTTTTAAATTAAACTTGGATCGCCTGCGGAACTTAACACATTTGATCATAAGTTTAATTTATTTGTTCTTTTAGGTTTAGACTTGGATCTTCTGCGGAACTTAACACGTTCGATCCAAATCACCTAGGTCACGAAGACAATTAAATATCTATTTCCAAAATCGGCTTCCAGTACTGCATGGCGAGGCACATGACCTTCTTGGATATGGGAGCAACCACCACCGACTAGACAAAACCTTTTAAGGAAATTAAATATTTAACCTTCCCATAGTAACCCTAGGTTAACCTCTAAGAACAATCAAATCACAAGGAAAAGAAAAAATAAAAAAACATAATTTCGAAAACTAATTCGAAAAAACTAGAATCGCATGCCTCTTGTATTTGGTATTTTTACATGGAGATAAAACTAACATGATGGGGAAACAATATTAGTTATACCTTACTTAGTAGATAATGACCTCTTGATCTTCTACCGTATTCCTCTTCTAATCTCGGACGTTGTGTGGGCAACCATCTTCCGAGACGAGGACCACCTAGCACCTTCTTCTTCTTCCTTCAAGTTTCGGCCAAGCAAGACTTCCAAAGGATGAAGATCTTTTTCCACCAACCAAGCTCAAAGGGATGCAAGCTTTCTCTCATTCTTCTCCAAGTTAGGATCCGGCCACCACTTGATCTCCAAGAGAGAAGAGAGTTTTGGCCACAAGGATGGAGAGAAGAGAAAGGGAAGAGGCCGGCTACACCAAGGAAGAAAAGAGGGAGAAAAATAATAGAGGTTGTTACCACAAAGGCACCAAAAAACCCCTCTTTTATAATCCTTTAGCCTTGGCAAATAAGGAAAATTTAATAAAAACTTCCTTAACTCTATTGCCATTGAAAAGGAAAATTTAATAAATTAAAATTAAATTCCTTTTCTTAGTTTATATGGCCGGCCACCTCATGTAAGCAATCAAGGAAATTTTTCACAAGAAAAATTAAAGCTTCGTAATTTGCTTCCGGAGAAATTTTAAAATAAAATTTCTCTTTAATAATCCCTTCATGATTGATGCTATAAAAGGAAATTTCTATAATTTTAAAATTTAACTTTTCAACATGTGGATGATAAATAAGTAAAGTTTAAACCAAAATTAAAATCAACTTTTTAATCTACAAATAAGGAAAGAGATTTAACTCTTCTCTTAATCTTTTGTAGAATCTTATAAAAGGAAATATTTTAATTTGTAAACTCTCTTTTAAATCATGTATTCCACATAAAAAAAATTTTAAATTAAAATTCCTTTTAAATCTATAATGGCCGGCCACCTAGACTTGGGTTCAAGCTAGGGCCGGCCACCCATGGGCCAAGGCTTGGCCGGCCCTAGCTTGTTTCCCAAGCTAGCTTGGTCGGCCCCTATAACATGGATATGAAGGTGGGTATAGGTGGGTATAGTACTCTATAAATAAGAGGCTACGATAGGGACCGAGAGGAGGAATTGGTTTTGGTCTCCCGATAAAATTAAGCATCTTATGTTCGCCCCGAACACACAACTTAATTTTATCAATAATAATTCATTCCACTAGAGAACTATTATTGAACTACCGCACCAATCTCAAATTACATTTTGGGCTCCTTATTATGAGTGTGTTAGTCTCCCTGTGTTTAAGATGTCGAATGTCCACTAATTAAGTGAGTTACTGACAACTCATTTAATTAATATCTTAGTCCAAAAGTAGTACCACTCAACCTTATCGTCATGTCGGACTAAGTCCACCTGTAGGGTTTAACATGACAATCCTTATGAGATCCTCTCGGGGACATTATCAACCTAAATCACTAGGACACAGTTTCCTTCTATAATCAACAACATACACTATAAGTGATCATTTCCCAACTTATCGGGCTTATTGATTTATCGAACTAAATCTCACCCATTGATAAATTAAAGAAATAAATATCAAATATATGTGCTTGTTATTATATTAGGATTAAGAGCACATACTTCCATAATAACTGAGGTCTTTGTTCCTTTATAAAGTCAGTATAAAAGAAACAACCTCTGATGGTCATACTCAATACACTCTAAGTGTACTAGTGTAATTATATAGTTAAGATAAACTAATATCTAATTACACTACGACCTTCCAATGGTTTGTTCCTTTCCATCTTGGTCGTGAGCTACTGTTTATAATTTATAAGGTACTGATAACATTATCTTCTGTATGTGACACCACATACTATATTATCTATAATATAAATTAATTGAATAACTACAAATAAATATAGATAATTTGACTAAATGTGATTCTTTATTTAAAATAAATGTCTACAAAAGCTTAGTCTTTCAGTATACACTCTAACAATTCCATCCACAGACAGATGGATAGTCAGAGTGGACCATCCATACATTAGAGGACTTATTGAGGTCTTGCGTTATGAATTTCAGAGGCAGTTGGGAGGACCGCCTACCATTAGTAGTGTTCGCCTACAACAACAACTATCATTCGGCTATCCAGATGGCACCGTTTGAAGCCTTGTATGGTAGACCTTGTCGTACACCCACCCTCTGGGAGGAGGTTGGGGAGGCCCAGCTGCTAGGACCTCAGAGAGCTCAGTATGAGGCAGAGTTGGTCCCCACTATCAGACGGAGGATGTCCGAGACGCAGGACCGCCAGAAGAATTATGCTGATCAGAGACGTAGACCCCTGGAGTTCGCTACAGGCGACTATGTATTTTTAAGAGTCTCACCCATGAAAGGGGTGAAGAGATTTGACCTCCTAGGTAAGCTAGCTCCACGATACATTGAACCTTTCCAGATCTTGGAGAGGATTGGAGCGGTAGCTTACCGTCTGGCGCTACCACCAGCTCTGGCAGACATTCACGATGTTTTTCATGTGTCCATGCTAAGGAGATACGTACCCGACCCAGCACATGTTCTGTCAGATATATTAGTTCCCATTCAGCCTAACGTTACCTACGAGAAGGTTCTGGTACGGATACTGGACCACAAAGAGTGTCACCTGCGGAACAAGACTATTCGGCTAGTTAAAGTCGGATGACAGTATCATTCTGACGAGGAGGCCACTTGAGAGCTAGAGGATACGATCCGAACTCGATACCCCCATCTTTTTACTTGAGGTATGTGTAACGACCCGACCCTTTGGCCTCTTGGGCGGCCCTTGTGGCGGCCCTTATGTCGTCGGCCGTGCCGTTACTCACTAGGACTTTCCACCCCTAGTAGTGGATTTTTACCTTCCCCAAGATTCGAACTCTAAACCTCCAGGCTAAGTAGTAGAGTTTATGAATCCTGGTAGCCAAGTCAAATAGCCAAGTGACTTGGCTACCAGGATTCATAAACTCTACTACTTAGCCTGGAGGTCTAGAGTTCGAATCCTGGGGAAGGCAAAAATCCACTGCCAGGGGTGGAAAGTCCTAGTGAGTAACGGCACGATCAAGGGTCATCGGTCGACGACATGAGAGGTCGCCAAATGGGCCGACGACATAAGGGCCGCCAATTGGGCCGCCACAAAGGCCGCCCAAGAGGCCAAAGGGTTGGGTCGTTATAGTATGTGGGTTAGTTTTTCGTTCAACATTTAATTGGTTATCTATTGTTAGTACTTGCTGATGGTAATTAATAAAAATTTGGGGGCCAAATGTTTGTTAATGGGGAGAATGTAAAATATGGCAATAAAATAATACTTAAATAATAAGGTTATTTGAGAAAATAATCTTATTGGAATTTTTAGGAATTTTCTGAGATTTAATCGGAGCTCGTATGATGTATTTGGAGGGGATGCATTTATGAGATTGGGAAAAACCTGTTTGGAATACCAATAAGTGGGAGTTGATTGAGGAATGTACCTAGGGTTTGATTAAGCAAAACCTAAGTATATATTTATATAAGTATTTTCTTTTTCTCTCCTCTCACATCCGCACACCCCTCTCGCCCGCCGCCGCCTCTCCCTCACGCGACTAGGGCTGCAAACGAATCGAGCTGGCTCGCGAGCTTTTCGAGCCGGCTCGAAAAATATTCGATTCGTATTCGAATTTATCAAATTCGAGCCGAACTCGAACATGTTCGAACTTTTTTTCGAGTCGAACTCGAGCCCAAATTATATTATTCGAACCGCTCGTGAGTCTTAATATTTATTAATATAAGTTAAATATATATTAAATAAATAAATTTTGAGCCTTTCGAACCTATTTTCGAGCAATAATTTGAATAGTTCGCGAACATGTTCGAATATTTTGAGCCGAACTCGAACCCGAGCCCTAATTCGAACTGAACTCGAATCAGACATTTTAAATTTTTCAAGCTTCGAATTGAGCTCGAACTTGAATATACCTATTTCGAGCTGAATTCGAGCTTTACATTTTTCTATATATTCAGCTCGATGTGATTCGTTTGCACCCCTACACGCGACGCCGACGATCTCGTCATCTTCCTCAACCCGACGCGACTTCTCTCCTCCCACGCGGACAAAACCCCTCGCACCCGAGCCCTCTTCCTCTGCCCTAGCGCCAACCGCAACCCCTCTACCCTAGCTCCCGATCCACAGCCAATCGAGATATCTCCAATGTCACCTCCTTGGCAGACCACCGTCCAGTGTCGAGCCTTCCTCTCCCCGATGCTCTCAGTTTCTCCTCACCTCACACCCCTGATCCGTGCCTTAGATCATTTCTCCTCGCCTACTTGATCCCATCCCGGTGCTTGCTAATCTGACGTTAGCAGTCATTTGCGCCACTGCCACAGAAGCCACAAGGTTCCAATAGCAATTGATTTCCAGCCACCACATCCCTGTTAGCCGGAAGTCTGCATCGCCGGATCCTTGGTCTTTACAAATAGTTAGGGAGGAAGAGGTAAGGTGCTCAAATTGTGATCGGTAATTAGGTTTGACTTCAGATTTTGGTTGTTCATTGTGGATTGGGTATAATGCTTAATTGTGGCTGTGATGATTGTTATGTAGGGTACTTGTTTGGGGAAATCAGCGGATCCACCTAGCTCAGGCCAGCAGCAGGTTTCTTCAGCTGCGAGTCCTACAACAGAGCATTTAGATTTGGGTGAGTTTTGGTGCTGATGTGTGATGGTTATTTGGTTTAATTGATATAGATGGTAGTATGATCAATATTAGGATTATTGGATTGTTGTGGCAAATTGTTAGGGATGGAGTTATTACCCAATTGATATTGTGGATGAATTAAGTGTGTATTGAACGTAGAGGATTGCCATGATTAAATTGATTAACTCATAAGTAGGGTTGATGTGAAAGAATCATGGATTGAGTTAAACCTAATTAGATTAATGAATTAGGTTAATTATTTCGATTGAGATTTTTTCATAATTAATCTGGGTTTTAAATTTAGCTAGTTGTTGTTTGTATGATTAACTAAAATGTATATCATGTATTACAAGACTTTGATTTGAGACGAGCGTCTCGACGTGGGATCTATTCGGATACAATCTCCATTTTTTAGGCGGGTACCTTTAACTTATTTCTTTTGATATTGTCATTATGATATGCGTAGTAATTTATAGCTAGCAGTAATGGTTGTGTTTTTAGCTACCATTGGTATGTCACTACTTGATACCTATAGCATGTCTTTGTTTGTTATTATCTGTTATACATTTAGACTTATATTCTTTTGTTCTTGCCATGTGTACTTATGATCATATAAGTAGTAACATACATTGGCTTACTGTGTACAAGACTAGTTACTAGACATACCTGACATGTGTACCTAGTTTCATGATACTTGATCCTTGTTGAATTTCTTTACCTTTTGGTATATATTATGGAGGTGTCAAGATTTACATGTTGTAGTGTCATGCACCATCTTGCATGATTGCATGCTGAGCGATTGTCTGCTTCATTATTGTTGAGCACATCGCCAATTATATGATCTGCACACACAACTACTCATGGGTTAGTGGTACATCAGGCAAGGTGTGTGCAGTTTGTTCTGTCAGGGCTCCGCTGGTCCGCTCATGGGTAGCGATGACTACAGCGTGTAGCGGAAAGGAATCCCTCCCCTTGACTATGATACAGGGAGATGAGAGCTTAGGCTCCCCCACTATGTTTGGGGTAGGAGGATAGCTGTATTCCGACAGTATCATGTCCACTCGTTTACTCAGAAGTAGTGATGATAAAGTGCACAGTTGTCATAGCCCAACTCACTCGATCTCACCATCATGTGTGAGATGGCTGACTGTGTCAGGGGTGACCATGTCATTTGCATTATATGTATAGATTACATTTATTGCTTGTGATTACTGTATATTGGGTGCTGTATTTCTGTGGTTGCATATGATTGACATGCATACAAGAGACATGATGGGTTTGGTCTGACGACCTTTATGTCAGGATAGGAAGCCCAGGTGAGTACAACTTCTTTGCTTGTTCAGTCTTCACATTTCCTATTTTTGATCAGACGACTGCACTCCATAATTATTACTGTTAGATATATCTTACTATACATGTCAGCTTGATACCCGTTGAGTCGTTGAACTCACATCGTTGCTTTATTTTCCTATTTTAGGTTGAAGCCGTTAGGAGGTTCCAATCGCTAGTCCTCCTCTAGGTGTCGAGATGACTTTTTGGTTTCGGACTCTCTTTGTTTCCTTGTTTTGTTATGTCTACATACTTATTATGTGTAGTTCTTGTACTTATGGTGTAAAATACCGGGAAAATGGTGAATAATAATAAGGGATTTTTTTGGAAATTTTTCGGGAATTTTTCTGAGCTCGTATAGACGAGTTAACGGGGATAAAAACAAGGCCCCGGGAAGGCCTGTTTAGGCTACCCCATTTAAGCGAGGAAAAGTTTATTTATTTATTTTTATTTTTTCCTTTTTCTTTTCTATTTCCCCCTAATCGCCGTTTCCCTTTGCCCTAAACCTGCGCCATCTCTTCCCCGACGCCCTCCTCAGCCGCCACCGCCCACACACCTTCGACGATCCATCGCCGACAGCCGATCCCTTCCTTTTCCTCTCCTTTGCTGACATCGACGACGCCAGGGAACAGAGAGCGAGCGATTTGTGCATCTCCTTCCTTCCCGAGCCGCACACCCAACGCCACTGCCGCCTTCCTCTTCCTCTCCTTCTCCCGACACCTAGCAGCGTCGAAGCCCTCTTCTCCTCACCAACATTGAGCCCTAGTTCTTCCTCTGCCCTAGCGCTGACCTAGTTCCGCGGCTACAACCGATCGCCGGCAGAGAGGATATGGAGTAGGTAAGGCATGTTAGGTATTTGGATTACGATTCGGGGTCTTGTGCTGTACGAATTTGGCTGATCACTTTGGTAGTGAATGTTTTCCCACAGCACTGTTTGATCTCCGATAGCAGGTAGATTCCAGCAACAGTTTCTTCAGTCGGGTGTCTACAAAGGTGCCACTGGAATTGGGGTAAGGCGTGTTGGTGCAACATCCCTCAGGTCAAGACTGACCTGGTTGACCAAGCTGAGTCTTGGTTTGGGTTTAGATGTTTGACAATAAGATATTGATTGAAGAAGAGTCAAGTAGGTCAAGGATGACCGGATACTTGACTGGGATGTTAGGCAGGAGGAAAATCCTGGTGAGTGAAGCCAGGTGAAAGACCTAGTGAGTGAAGCTAGGCAATTGGGAAGTCCTAGTGAGTGAAGCTAGGCAGGAGAAAAATCCTGGTGAGTGAAGCCAGGTGAAAGACCTAGTGAGTGAATCTAGGCAATTGGGAAAGTCCTGGTGAGTGAAGCCAGGCAAGAGAAATCCAGATGGGTCAAGGTTGACCAGACATCTGGTGAGAGTCCAAGTAAGTCAAAGGGATTGACCGGATACTTGGCATGAAGGGAAAAGTCCAAGTAGGTCTTAGGGAGTGACCGGATACTTGGCAAGAAGAGAAAAGTCCAAGTGGGTCAAAGGGATTGACCAGACACTTGGTGAGAGAGTCCTAGCTGGTCAAGGGTGACCGGATGCTAGGTCTTATGTACCAACAAGTCATGGTTGACTAGATGGTGGTTTAGGGGGCTTTGGGCTTGGTTTTGGGCAAAAACCAATATCTGGATTGATCCGTGGATTGATCCAGCAGGTTTGGATTGATCCGTGGATTGATCCAGCAGGTTTGGATTGATCCGTGGATCGATCCAGAAGATCTGGATCGATCCACCGATCGATCCGGTGAGTCCTCGCGAACAGAACCTCTCTGGATCGATTGGGACGCTGCTGCTTCGCACGATAAGTGCTGGATCGATCCGTGGATCGATCCAGAAGTTTTTCTAGAGTACAGAGGCGCTCTGGATCGATCCGTGGATCGATCCAAAGCCTCCCCGATCGATTGGGAGCATTCCAATCGATCGGGATTCGACCGTTAGCGTCGATTTAAGCCGCAGGCGTTCATTTCCTTCGGCAGCACTTCACCGATTCATTCCAGATTCAACACAGCTCCTCCCCAGCACTCTCTAAGCTCCTCACCGCCAGTTCTTGAAGGTTCTTGGAGGTTCATCCAAGTCAAGAGGCGAGTTGCAACGAGAAGAAGAAGAAGTTAGGGTTTTTACTGCATTTCTTGTAAGCTTTTGCTTATTCTTTACTACCCTTTCTTCTTCTTGTACTGAGAGTCTTGTAGGGCTTCTCCGCCCTAGTTACCGAAAAGGAGTGTTTTCATAGTGGAGGGTGCGTGCGTGGTGTGGATCCTTGGATTAGTCATCTCCTTTGGAGGTGGATACCAAGTAAACTCCTAGTGTTAGCGTGTTTGTGTTTGTTTATGTATTTTCCGCTGCGCATTCTTGAAGAAACAAGCAACACCGAGCAACGAGCACGCGACGAGCTATTCACCCCCCCTCTAGCTACTTTTGGACCTAACAAGTGGTATCAGAGCGAGGCCGCTCTTCACCGGAATCATCGCCGGAAGGGTCAAGCATAAATAAGAAAAGCTAGAGGGTGAAGAAGTTGGAGCAAATTTTTCAAGTTCAAGACTTTATCAAGCTCAACTTCAAGATGCAATTCCAAGATGGGCTTGGATTTGACACAAGGGTGGCTCCACCATACACTTCTACGAGTTTCGATTCTTGGAAATCAAGAATCGAAAATTTTCTTATGATGGAGATAGAGCAATGGTTTGCTCTAATGGAAGGCTTCAAGGCTCCAAGAAATTCAAAGGGCAAAGTTCTAAAGAAAAGCAAATGGAGCCCGGAGCAAGTCCAAAGGTGCGAGGCAAATGACAAAGTGACCAAGCTTTTGGTCAATTTATTGCCAAGCACCATCCTTTGCAAAATTGGAGAGTTTGAAGATGCAAAGGAGCTATGGAGCAAATTGGCCAAGCTTCATGAAGAGATCCCCTCCACTGTATAAGATTATGAAGAATCCAGAGAGGGTGACTCTTTGGAGCAAGACCAAGAGGAGGACTCCGAGGTTGAGAGATGCTCAACCTCCGAAGAAGAGGAAATCCAAGAAGCTTCATCCTCAAGGGAATGCAACGAATGGAACAAGGAGGGAGCATACTCCTTGTTTCATGTTCAAGATGATGAAGCCTCCACCTCTAGGATTGAGGGGGAGCAATCCTTGGTGACGCCGGATCAAGAAGAAGGAGAAGCTTCTACATCCGGGCCAAGTGAAGAAGAAGAAGATGGTGCCACCTCCGAAATTCAAGAAATATCAAATGGAGGAGCAAGTGCCATCCCTACACAAGAAGGTATAAACATTTCAATTAATAATAAAAATCATATCATATGCTTTGAATGTAGGGAACATGGGCATTACAAAAGTAAATGCCCTAAATTGGCCAAGAAGAAGGGTCAAGTGGCACAAAAGGGCAAGGTTAAGTCAAAGGAGACCACTCCCGGAACAAAGAAGAGCAAGGAGCATATCATATGCTTCTCTTGCAATCAAAAGGGGCATTATCGGAGTCAATGCCTCAAGGGGAAGAAGATGGTCAAGGCTCAAGGAGGCATTAGTCAAGGGGGAGCCTCCAAGGTAAAAAGGAAGGTATCTTTTATTGAGCCTATTCCCTCGCATTATGGTAAAAAGCATGATAGTTCTAATTTTTATCATTTTAATGCGATCTACCATAAGAATAGTGATTCGGCGGTAAGAATGGAGGGCTGGCCCAACGGATAATGGTCCGAGCGGAGCTATAGATAACCCATCCATGGGCTTGGGTTTCTGACGCCAAGGCAGGAGGATCTAAGGGCCGAGCAGGAGTCCGCTCGGCTGGGACCTAAGGGCCGAGCGGGTGGTCCGCTCGGCCAAGATAAGGGCAAGGGTACAAAGGTAGTCGAGCGGCCTATGCGCTTGTCTCGAGATATGGGATGTCAGAGAAGGCACGTCTGATGATAAGGCCGTACACGAGATTGCACGATGGAAGATCCCGCCGTCACATCAGGGAGAGGTGGATACAGTAGCAGTATGGTCTCATATATGCTCTTCTGACAGACCCATACCTGGGCATGGTCAAAGGCAGGTGGTTGCTTTGATTGGCACGCTCAGGCTTCTTTGAGAGATCTATATAAGGCTTCCATTTCTCCACTGGAGGTATGAAAAATCCTCATCTTGAAGCCACCTTTTTGTTATTCCTCGCCTGACTTGAGCGTCGGAGGGCCGTCGCTGGGACACCCCTCCCGGCTCGGTTTCGTTGCAGGTTCACCGGAGCATTCGAGGATCTAGCAGGGAGCGCCACGTGCCCAGCGTCCACTGATAACCGGTTCGGACAGGATCAAATTGGCGCCGTCTGTGGGAACGCGCCTGTATCCGAGCGGAATAGATGGACGAGGCTGGATGACCTCACACCGTGATGCTCTCCCAGGAGAGGCCCGACGCTCTAATTGAGGCAAGAGCAGCTAAGCTCGTGGAGCAACAGAAATAGAATGCTCAAGCTGAGCGGATAGCACAGCTGAGCGGACCGACCGGAGCAACAGGCGAAATGGGGGCAAAATGGGGGTCCGAACGGAATTCAAGTGGGAGCAACGCCTGCCCCGATATCGGTCCGACGAGGAAGCCTTGATGAGTTTCGACAAGTATATATATTCTTCTCACTCCACGGGTATTCGGGAGTCAAGAAATTGGGTCAGATCCCCTGCTGGTCGGCAGGTCAGTTCTTCAATCATTTCTGTTGCTCATAAATTTGTAGTTTCTTGAGTAAAAACTCCCGTGCCGCTCGGCCAGGAGTAAATAAACCGAGCCAAAGGCTCGATGGGAAGACCCCGTGCCGCTCGGCCGGGAGTAAATAAACCGAGCCAAAGGCTCGATGGGATAAATCCCGCGCCACTCGGCCGGGAGTAAATAAACCGAGCCAAAGGCTCGATGGGAAGACCCCGTGCCGCTCGGGCGGGAGTGTATTAGCCGAGCCAAAGGCTCGATGGGAAGACCCCGTGCCGCTCGGCCGGGAGTAAATAAAATGAGCCAAAGGCTCGATGGGAAGACCCCGTGCCGCTCGGCCGGGAGTAAATAAACCGAGCCAAAGGCTCGATGGGAAGACCCCGTGCCGCTCGGCCGGGAGTAAATAAACCGAGCCAAAGGCTCGATGGGATAAATGCCGCGCCACTCGGCCGGGAGTAAATAAACCGAGCCAAAGGCTCGATGGGAAGACCCCGTGCCGCTCGGCCGGGAGTAGATAAACCGAGCCAAAGGCTCGATGGGATAAATCCCGCGCCACTCGGCCGGGAGTAAATAAACCGAGCCAAAGGCTCGATGGGAAGACCCCGTGCCGCTCGGCCGGGAGTAAATAAACCGAGCCAAAGGCTCGATGGGATAAATGCCGCGCCACTCGGCCGGGAGTAAATAAACCGAGCCAAAGGCTCGATGGGAAGACCCCGTGCCGCTCGGCCGGGAGTAAATAAACCGAGCCAAAGGCTCGATGGGATAAATCCCGCGCCACTCGGCCGGGAGTAAATAAACCGAGCCAAAGGCTCGATGGGAAGACCCCGTGCCGCTCGGCCGGGAGTAAATAAACCGAGCCAAAGGCTCGATGGGATAAATGCCGCGCCACTCGGCCGGGAGTAAATAAACCGAGCCAAAGGCTCGATGGGAAGACCCCGTGCCGCTCGGCCGGGAGTAGATAAACCGAGCCAAAGGCTCGATGGGATAAATCCCGCGCCACTCGGCCGGGAGTAAATAAACCGAGCCAAAGGCTCGATGGGAAGACCCCGTGCCGCTCGGCCGGGAGTAAATAAAATGAGCCAAAGGCTCGATGGGAAGACCCCGTGCCGCTCGGCCGGGAGTGTATTAGCCGAGCCAAAGGCTCGATGGGAAGACCCCGTGCCGCTCGGCCGGGAGTAAATAAAATGAGCCAAAGGCTCGATGGGAAGACCCCGTGCCGCTCGGCCGGGAGTAAATAAACCGAGCCAAAGGCTCGATGGGAAGACCCCGTGCCGCTCGGCCAGGAGCAAAATATCCGAGCCAAACGCTCGCTGGGATATACCCCGCGCCGCTCGGCCGGGAGTAAATAAACCGAGCCAAAGGCTCGATGGGAAAACCCCGTGCCGCTCGGCCGGGAGTGAATAAACCGAGCCAAGGGCTCGATGGGAAGACCCCGTGCCGCTCGGCCGGGAGTGAAGAAACCGAGCCAAGCGCTCTAAGGGAAAACCCCGTGCCGCTCGGCCGGGAGTGAATAAACCGAGCCAAAGGCTCGAAGGGAAGACCCCGTGCTGCTCGGCCGGGAGTGTGTAAATCACGCCCCAGAGGAGTCTCGATGGGAAGAAATTTCGGCAGCGCTCGGCCGGGAGTAAATAAACCGAGCCAAAGGCTCGATGGGATAAATGCCGCGCCACTCGGCCGGGAGTAAATAAACCGAGCCAAAGGCTCGATGGGAAGACCCCGTGCCGCTCGGCCGGGAGTAGATAAACCGAGCCAAAGGCTCGATGGGATAAATCCCGCGCCACTCGGCCGGGAGTAAATAAACCGAGCCAAAGGCTCGATGGGAAGACCCCGTGCCGCTCGGCCGGGAGTAAATAAAATGAGCCAAAGGCTCGATGGGAAGACCCCGTGCCGCTCGGGCGGGAGGGTATTAGCCGAGCCAACCGTGCCGCTCGGCCGGGAGTGTATTAGCCGAGCCAAAGGCTCGATGGGAAGACCCCGTGCCGCTCGGCCGGGAGTGTATTAGCCGAGCCAAAGGCTCGATGGGAAGACCCCGTGCCGCTCGGCCGGGAGTAAATAAAATGAGCCAAAGGCTCGATGGGAAGACCCCGTGCCGCTCGGCCGGGAGTAAATAAACCGAGCCAAAGGCTCGATGGGATAAATGCCGCGCCACTCGGCCGGGAGTGTATTAGCCGAGCCAAAGGCTCGATGGGAAGACCCCGTGCCGCTCGGCCGGGAGTAGATAAACCGAGCCAAAGGCTCGATGGGATAAATCCCGCGCCACTCGGCCGGGAGTAAATAAACCGAGCCAAAGGCTCGATGGGAAGACCCCGTGCCGCTCGGCCGGGAGTAAATAAAATGAGCCAAAGGCTCGATGGGAAGACCCCGTGCCGCTCGGCCGGGAGTGTATTAGCCGAGCCAAAGGCTCGATGGGAAGACCCCGTGCCGCTCGGCCGGGATGTATTAGCCGAGCCAAAGGCTCGATGGGAAGACCCCGTGCCGCTCGGCCGGGAGTGTATTAGCCGAGCCAAAGGCTCGATGGGAAGACCCCTCGGCCGGGAGTAAATAAAATGAGCCAAAGGCTCGATGGGAAGACCCTGTGCCGCTAGTAAATAAAATGAGCCAAAGGCTCGATGGGAAGACCCCGTGCCGCTCGGCCGGGATAAAATGAGTCAAAGGCTCGATGGGAAGACCCCGTGCCGCCGGAGTGTATTAGCCGAGCCAAAGGCTCGATGGGAAGACCCCGTCGGGAGTAAATAAAATGAGCCAAAGGCTCGATGGGAAGACCCGTGCCGGGAGTGTATTAGCCGAGCCAAAGGCTCGATGGGAAGACCCCGTGCCGCTCGGCCGGGAGTGTATTAGCCGAGCCAAAGGCTCGATGGGAAGACCCCGTGCCGCTCGGCCGGGAGTAAATAAAATGAGCCAAAGGCTCGATGGGAAGACCCCGTGCCGCTCGGCCGGGAGTGTATTAGCCGAGCCAAAGGCTCGATGGGAAGACCCCGTGCCGCTCGGCCGGGAGTAAATAAACCGAGCCCCGAGCTCGATGGGAAGACCCCGTGCCGCTCGGCCGGGAGTAAATAAACCGAGCCCCGAGCTCGATGAGAAGCCCATGCCGCTCGGCCGGGAGTATAGAAGCCGAGCCAAAGGCTCGAGGATCGAAGGCCCCGGACCGTTTGGCCGGAGGTATAGTATCTGAAGGCCCCGTGCCGCTCGGTCGGAGGTAAATTATCCGAGCCAAAGGCTCGACAACGAAGACCCCAGGCCGCTCAGTCGGGCTGCGTATAGAATATAAGCATCGTTCGAACTTGAAGACCCCGAGCTATTCGGCCGGGCTGCATACTAGGGTGGCAGAAAGAAAAACCAAAACCCTGCGCTGATCAGGGTGATAGCGGGAGGTTATTGCCTGGACGAAGGCCTGAGCCGTTCGGCCAGGTGTGTAGTCTCACTAGGACGCGCCGACGAGCACCGTCGTTAAAAATCGAGAGCCGCGCCGACCGGCTATAAATATCCGAGCCGACGAGCACCGTCGTTAAAAATCGAGAGACGGGCCGGCGTCTATAAATAATCCGAGCGGAAAGCCGACGAGCACCGTCGTTAAAGATCGAGAGCCGCACCGACCGGCTATAAATAACCGCGCCGTCGAGCACCGACGTTAAAAATCGAGAGACGAGCCGGCGTCTATAAATCTCCAAGCGGAAGATCGACGAGCCCCGTCGTTAAAAATCGAGAGCCGCGCCGACCGGCTATAAATAACCGCGCCGTCGAGCACCAACGTTAAAAATCGAGAGACGAGCCGACGTCTATAAATTCCCGAGCGGAAGACCGACGAGCACCGTCGTTAAAAATCGAGAGCCGCGCCGACCGGCTATAAATATCCGAGCCGACGAGCACCGTCGTTAAAAATCGAGAGACGGGCCGGCGTCTATAAATAATCCGAGCGGAAAGCCGACGAGCACCGTCGTTAAAAATCGAGAGACGGGCCGGCGTCTATAAATCCCCGAGCGGAAGACCGACGAGCACCGTCGTTAAAGATCGAGAGCCGCGCCGACCGGCTATAAATAACCGCGCCGACGAGCACCGTAGTTAAAAATCGAGAGCCGCGCCGACCGGCTATAAATATCCGAGCCGACGAGCACCGTCGTTAAAAATCGAGAGACGGGCCGGCGTCTATAAATAATCCGAGCGGAAAGCCGACGAGCACCATCGTTAAAGATCGAGAGCCGCGCCGACCGGCTATAAATAACCGCGCCGTCGAGCATCGACGTTAAAAATCGAGAGACGAGCCGGCGTCTATAAATCCCCGAGCGGAAGACCGACGAGCACCGTCGTTAAAAATCGAGAGACGGGCCGGCGTCTATAAATAATCCGAGCGGAAAGCCGACGAGCACCGTCGTTAAAAATCGAGAGCCGCGCCGACCGGCTATAAATATCCGAGCCGACGAGCACCGTCGTTAAAAATCGAGAGCCGCGCCGATCGGCTATAAATATACCAAGTGGAAGAACGGATATCGGAGTAAGAAACTGCGGAAACTATAAATATTAAAGCATTCAGGCCCGAAGGGGGGTTGGTCCTTCGACACTCGGCGTCTGTTGACTCCACGCAAGCAGGATACGTGCAGAGCGAGTAGGTCTGCTCACTCGCACTTTATGCAATGAGCCAAGCCGATCGGACGCGTGAGGGAGAAAGCTTAAGAGCACGACTGGCGAAAATTTTACAAGCATTAATGTTAAGCAAACAGAAGAATATTATGGACAATGAGTAAGAAGACAGGAAAAGGGACATCGTTTCATTAGAAGAAAAATTATGCCGAACGGCACGTACAAAAATTTCACATCCGCCGAGCGGAGGAAGTACAAAAAGTGCTTGAATAACCCACATCACTCCGGATCCTCAAAATTAAAAAAGGTGTCCGGGATGTCGTCGATCATGGCCGCCAGTTCGGGAGGGGGAATGCTCAGGTCAGCAGGAAGATGCCCCCCCTTCTTGAAGTACGCCGTGGTGACCTTGACCGCCTCGAGGAAGGTTGAGGAGACGTTGCCACCAAACTTTTCGCCAAATCGCTCTGAGCGGATGTATTCTTGGCGCGCTACGGCTAGGCGACTCGGCTCTCCCTCCTTGTATTTTTTGAGCAACGCCCGGGAAGCAGTTAAGGAATCTTGGAGGGCCTTCAAGTTTGCTTCAGCCTTTGTGCATTCAGCCGAACGGACCTCCCGTTCGGCGTTCAGCTGGGCCTCCAGATCCTTAGATCGCTGATTTAGCGCATGGACATCTACTTTCATTCTGTCCAGGTCAGCGATCGCCTGCCTCTTCCGGCTACCGGCGCGCTTCACCTCTTTGTCACGCTTCTTCACCAAGTCCTCTAGCCGAGCTACCTCAACAGCCAGGTCGGCAGCCTTCTTTTGTTCGGCCTCAAGAGCTTGTTTCTCCCGCTCGGCCGAGGGACCTTCCGACACTTGGAGTTTTTCCAGAAGGCCCTCCAACTCGGCTAGCCGATGGCTAGTGGCAATTTGTTCAGCCCAGCGCTGTAAGGGAAATAATAATGTCAGGAATCAAACAATAGCATGACACGGGAATGAAGATGGGTTTACCTGAGTGGCCTGCTGCATATTGTTATCGCCGAGCTGCTTGGGCGTCATAAGGGCCACCTGAATCTGGGCGTCCTCGAAGAGCTTGGCGAGCGGACCAGTCAGGGTTATTTCGTGAACGGGGCTCGATGGCCGATCGGCAGACAGCAAATATTCCTCCGATGGGAATCGGAGAGTAGTCTTGATAGTAGGGTGGCCGGATGGCGCTTCTTCAGTCGCGGCCGCCTGATGCGAGGACTCCCCTATGGTGGAAGTTTCGCCCAACCGACGTAAGCGGCGGCGAGGTCGAGGAGGAGAGCCAGAAGACTGTGCGGCAGGCGAAGCCATAGGGGTCCCGATCCGTGACGGCGTGCGGTCGGGCGAAGTTACGCCGATCGGCGCCTGTGGTTCCCCCTCTTGGGCTGAGTGAAGGCGAGGGTCTCTTCGACGTTTCCGCCGAACCTCCAAAGGCGGATCTCCAACCTGTGGAACGCCCAGCTCGGCGGGAGCCGAGGAAACAGGATCGATTTCCGCCTCAATCGCCGCCGAAGCGGATGAGGCAACTTCTGTTTCAGGAGCGGACTGTGCCCCTCCCTCTCCTGCACCTGCCGGGCGGCTAGGGATTAAACCCCGCTCGGCGAGCTCCTTTTTGGTGGCCGCTTCAATTTCTATAGACTTCAATTTCAAGTGAGCGGTAGCCTTGGATCGCCACATGACGTCAGCTGCAGTGAAAGAAATTAAAATCAGTTAGACAAAAAAGACTAAGAGAGTAAAGAGTCCTTACTCATGCGGAAGGGGAGATTCGCCCGAACGGGAGATAATCCGAAAATATATAGCACCCCCTTCAAGAGCAACTGGTCGATCTTGTATCGCTGGCCGGACAACCAGTTCGCCGCATGAAGATAGGCTGGATTACTTCTGAACTTGCCAAGCTCCGGCTGGGTCGGCACGGCGGTCTGCCATTGGGTGCGGAAGGCTGGCCGATCGGGAAGTCGGATGAAGAAGAAAAACTCCTTCCAGTGTTTGTTGGAGGTCGGCATGTTATCAAAAAATTTAAAGCCTATTCTACTTTGGAAGATAAAAGTGCCCGGCTCGGATTGTTTAGGGTAGAAAAAGAAGTGGAATATTTTGGGGTCAAGAGGGATACTATGCAGCTTAAAGAGGACGACTACCCCGCTCAGCAGCCTAAAGGAATTCGGCACAAGTTGGCCGAGCGGGATGCGGAAGTAATTACAAACCTCCAGAATAAATGGATGGGTAGGAAATCTAAGGCCGCCCTGGAATTGGTCTAAAAAGAAACAAATGGAGCCGATCGGCGGGTCATGTGGACGGTCGGACGGGCCTGCTATAATTATTTCGTGGTCATCAGGAAGCCCGTATGTCCGAACAAGGCGCTAGGCATGCTCCTCATCGAATCGGCTCTCCATGGTCAGGTACCAGGGGCTCGAAATGTTAACAGTGGGTTCGGAGGAACTCGCCATCTCAGAAAAAAATCAAAGGAAGGGAAACGAAAGGAGCGAAATGCGCAGGGAAAACCTATTAAGTGAAGGCAGAGGACTTACTGGGAAGGAAACGGGTGGAAAGAATCACCAATGAGGTGATCTCCGCCTAAAAACCAGACACTAGATCGCCGGAGACCGCCGCAACAGAACGAAGCAGAAGGCAACGCGCGAGCGAATATACGGCCAAAAAAGGGACGGAGGCTTTATACGGCCGAGGCCGGTCAGCCTCCGCCGTCCGATCCAGGTCACGAGAAACAAGGACGCCATCGGGTCGTCCATTTCAAACGGGTGCGTCCCATCGTAAGTGACGCCGCCGCCACACAAGGGTCGACACGTGGCGCCCTGTCACCGAGTGCAATTAATGCGCCCATACCGCGCATGCTCCGACTTAATGGAGAGAATTTGCATAATTTTCGAGGAGATCTAGACAAGCAAATGTCAACATTAAGCGACAAGACAACCAAAATAAAGAGCCGAGCGGCTGAATTTGGATGAAGGGCTGAACGGCCCCACGGATACCATAAGCAACGGAAAGGCAACGACCACCCGCTCGGACACATAGTCCAGTCAGTCGGACTCACTGCCTCCTTCGACTAGACTTGAAGGGAAGGCAAGTGATCCGGCGGTAAGAATGGAGGGCTGGCCCAACGGATAATGGTCCGAGCGGAGCTATAGATAACCCATCCATGGGCTTGGGTTTCTGACGCCAAGGCAGGAGGATCTAAGGGCCGAGCAGGAGTCCGCTCGGCTGGGACATAAGGGCCGAGCGGGTGGTCCGCTCGGCCAAGATAAGGGCGAGGGTACAAAGGTAGTCGAGCGGCCTATGCGCTTGTCTCGAGATATGGGATGTCAGAGAAGGCACGTCTGATGATAAGGCCGTACACGAGATTGCACGATGGAAGATCCCGCCGTCACATCAGGGAGAGGTGGATACAGTAGCAGTATGGTCTCATATATGCTCTTCTGACAGACTCATACCTGGGCATGGTCAAAGGCAGGTGGTTGCTTTGATTGGCACGCCCAGGCTTCTTTGAGAGATCTATATAAGGCTTCCATTTCTCCACTGGAGGTATGAAAAATCCTCATCTTGAAGCCACCTTTTTGTTATTCCTCGCCTGACTTGAGCGTCGGAGGGCCGTCACCGGGACACCCCTCCCGGCTCGGTTTCGTTGCAGGTTCACCGGAGCATTCGAGGATCTAGCAGGGAGCGCCACGTGCCCAGCGTCCACTGATAACCGGTTCGGACAGGATCAAATAGGAAGCATGAGGGCTTTAAGGAAAAGCATGTGGCCCTACATGCCAAAACTACTCAACCTAAGATTAGGAAGGTAGATGGACACTTGGGCAAGAACACTAAGGATAATAGATGCAAGCCCAAAAACAAAAATGCTCATGGGTGTAATGAAAAATCAAAATCTAAGGATTTAATGATAGAAAATCAAGTCTTGAGATCAAGACTTGATAAAATGGAAAAGACCCTAAAAAGGATGGAAAATATCCTAAAAGGGCAAAATGAGCATAACCTAGGTTTAGGGGTACAAAAGCCATCAAATGGCCATAGAGGTTTGGGATACAAACCCAAAGCTAAAAGGGATGTGCCTAGTTATCATAGGGTTCCATATCGCTATGGAACAAACCCTAAGTCTAGAGGTCAAATCAAAGATACAAAGGAAGATATCCCTAGAAGTATCTTTGCAACCAAAGTGACTAAGAAAGTCACTAACAAGGTCACAAGGGAGGCTATCCCTAGAGTTGACCTAGAAAATGTGACCAAGGCTTCTAAGAAGCCCAACAAGGTCACTAGGAAGGTATCTAGGGAAGTTATCCCTAGTGAGTACCTAGAGCATCCAAGGAGCACCAATAGGTGTTGGGTTCCTAGGAGCATTTTCTCTACCCCATAAATGGGTTGGAGAGTGTCAACTCCGATTAGAAGGGTAGTTAACCCAACTTTGAGGAAATTGACACTCAAGGAGCATTTTCAAGGTTTTGTTAACCTTTGAAAATGAAATGGAATTATTATTTACTCCTTGAAAGAGTAAAATGTGCCTAATGGTGGAAGAATTGATTCTAATCTTAAATGGCACATATTGGGAAATTCAGAAGAACTACCAAGTTGAGATTTTGGTATGTTCTTAGGAAATTTAAGGCGATCCGGGCCTTAACTTAAAGGTGATACTCTTGTGGAAAAATGAAATATGCCAACATTTGAGGATATGCTTATTTTCAGTTGGCATACATTAATCAAGGGAATTAGAAATGTCAATTTAGGCTTTGGCACTTTCTTGAAGCACTTTAGGGCAATCTAGGTTTAAGTTGTAAATTTAGCTAAGATTTTAAGGATACTTAGATAGTTAATCTAGGTATATTTTATTTATGCTAAATCTTGCCATGATTGTTTGCCCATCATATGCCATGACATCATGTCTATTTTTGTATTCATGTTTTATTATGAAAAATCCAAAAATACCATGTCATGACATTCATACATCATGTGTTATAGGAATCTTTCTTTTGAAAGTTATTTTATTTTGATGTATGCCATAACATTATCATGCATTAGTTTAATTCCTTGTAATTAAGGACAAATGATATTTAACAACACTTATTAACAAGTGACATCCTAGGTGGATGTCTAATATCTCTAAAATGCCTAGATAGATATGCATGATCCCTAGATTAGGGCAAAACTAAAATCTACATCTCACAAAGATTATAAGGTGACTTGTATGTGTTTTATGCACAATAGATACAAGTGAGATGTTAGGAAGACGAACAAAACTCAACATGCTGAGTGAGTGCATTTTCTTGAGTTTTAAGTTCATCAAAACACATAGTTATGTGTTTTCCCATCATTGGGAAAGCTAATGTACAAGTCATGTGCATTATGCCCAAGGAACATGATGGGATATTGGTTTTGAAAATGTTTTTAAAATGTTTTTGGAAAACCTTGGTGAGGTTTATCTTTTGATAGTAATCACCATTGAATAGTTAGACACAAACTTGAAGAAAACGCTAAAGTTTTAGCAAGTTTTCAAGCTTGTGTCAATCTTTGAAAATATGATGTATTTTCATAGAAAACTATTTTTCCATGATTAAGAATGCCCTAAATAATGTCTACACGATATTTCATGATTTTTGGATTTTTTTAGAATTTTCTAGGGGTTTCTGAAGTTGACTGAAATGGAATTTCAGCAACTATCAGAGCTCCGATCGATCCATGGATCGATTGGAGTGCCCGAATCGATCCATGGATCGATTCAGAAGGCAAGTCTCCCGCGAGCAGGATCGATCAGCCGATCGATCCAGGTAGTCTGAATCGATCAGTGGATCGATTCAGAAAGGTTCAATCGATTGGAGCCCAACTCCAATCGATCCAAGGTGCTGATTTTATTTAGGAAGGCCTGATTTCAGCATTTTGAACCTGTTTTAGTCTACGTAACCATTCTAAACCCCTCAATACACATTTGTGTACATAAAAAGGGTGTTTTCGTGTTGAAAACAAGGATGGATTGGTTAAGGAAGGCTAAGTTGAAGTTTAGGTTGAGGTTTGTTTCAAATTTTGAACATTTGAACCTCAAAACTTCTAAATTTGGGTTTCCTAAAGGTTTAGGGATTCCAAGTTATTGTTGGTGCAATGACAGAAGTTACCACCATGTCTTTAGGGGGAGGGACTCTTTAAAGACATGAAAAATTATTTTTCATGAACCTTGGAAGGTGGTTAACCTTCTTTAAAGAAAATGCTCATGGATGAGCTTTTGAACTTGAAATTGGGAGTGGATATCCTCATTATTTCAAGTGGGAACTCAAGTGGTTAGAAAATGCTCAAGGTTGGGTATTTGTCTACATTGAGGGAGAAGTTAAGGATAAATGAAGGGTATCGACCTTCATTATCGTGTTGATCACAACGAGTGATGTTGTGAACAACGATGAGCAACTCTTCAGGGGGAGAGTCGTCAACAAATGGGTTTGTTGATGTGTAACCAAAATTGGGGCATAGGTTGATGTGTGCCCAAAGATGGGTTGATGTGTGCCAATAGGGGGAGAATGAAAGGACCTGTGAATGGGTGTAAGTTAGGCTTTCGTTACCTAGAGGGAGTGTTACCCTCTTAGCGGGAGAATGAAGAGCTTAACTTATGCTTTCATTACCTAGTGACATGAAGAATGAGGCTATGGGATTAGCCTAACTTACATGTGGTATTGTAAGTGTTATTGTGGTATTGTCAAACATCAAAAAGGGGGAGATTGTTGGTGCAACATCCCTCAGGTCAAGGCTGACCTGGTTGACCAAGCTGAGTCTTGGTTTGGGTTTAAATGTTTGACAATAAGATATTGATTGAAGAAGAGTCAAGTATATCAAGGATGACCGGATACTTGACTGGGATGTTAGGCAGGAGGAAAATCCTGGTGAGTGAAGCCAGGTGAAAGACCTAGTGAGTGAAGCTAGGCAATTGGGAAGTCCTAGTGAGTGAAGCTAGGCAGGAGAAAAATCCTGGTGAGTGAAGCCAGGTGAAAGACTTAGTGAGTGAATCTAGGCAATTGGGAAAGTCCTGGTGAGTGAAGCCAGGCAAGAGAAATCCAGATGGGTCAAGGTTGACCAGACATCTGGTGAGAGTCCAAGTAAGTCAAAGGGATTGACCGGATACTTGGCATGAGGAAGAAAAGTTCAAGTAGGTCTTAGGGAGTGACCGGATACTTGGCAAGAAGAGAAAAGTCCAAGTGGGTCAAAGGGATTGACCAGACACTTGGTGAGAGAGTCCTAGCTGGTCAAGGGTGACCGGATGCTAGGTCTTATGTACCAACAAGTCATGGTTGACTAGATGTTGGTTTAGGGGGCTTTGGGCTTGGTTTTGGGCAAAAACCAATATCTGGATTGATCCGTGGATTGATCCAGCAGGTTTGGATTGATCCGTGGATTGATCCAGCAGGTTTGGATTGATCCGTGGATCGATCCAGAAGATCTGGATCGATCCACCGATCGATCCGGTGAGTCCTCGCGAACAGAACCTCTCTGGATCAATCCGTGGATCGATCCAGAGGTCCCAATCGATCAGTGGATCGATTGGGACGCTGCTGCTTCGCACGATAAGTGCTGGATCGATCCGTGGATCGATCCAGAAGTTTTTCCAGAGTACAGAGGCGCTCTGGATCGATCCGTGGATCGATCCAAAGCCTCCCCGATCGATTGGGAGCATTTCAATCGATCGGGATTCGACCGTTAGCGTCGATTTAAGCCGCAGGCGTTCATTTCCTTCGGCAGCACTTCACCGATTCATTCCAGATTCAACACAGCTCCTCCCCAGCACTCTCTAAGCTCCTCACCGCCAGTTCTTGAAGGTTCTTGGAGGTTCATCCAAGTCAAGAGGCGAGTTACAACGAGAAGAAGAAGAAGCTAGGGTTTTTACTGCATTTCTTGTAAGCTTTTGCTTATTCTTTACTACCCTTTCTTCTTCTTGTACTGAGAGTCTTGTAGAGCTTCTCCGCCCTCGGTAGTTACCGAAAAGGAGTGTTTTCATAGTGGATGGTGCGTGCGTGGTGTGGATCCTTGGATTAGTCATCTCCTTTGGAGGTGGATACCAAGTAAACTCCTAGTGTTAGCGTGTTTGTGTTTGTTTATGTATTTTCCGCTGCGCATTCTTGAAGAAACAAGCAACACCGAGCAACGAGCACGCGACGAGCTATTCACCCCCCCCTCTAGCTACTTTTGGACCTAACAAGGCGTACTTAATTTAGGTTTATAGAGATTTGAATTCTATTATTCTGTTAGGGATGTTTGTGGAGTTATTTGGCCGACCATTGTTGATGGTAGGTTTCTTCAGTTGTGAGCCAACAAAGGAGCATCCAAATTTGGGTAAGTTTTCGAGTTAAATTCATTTCTACAATTAATTGGTTTAGTGGTGATTGATCGTTGATGTGTTAATTGAGGATTAATTGATTCATGATAGATTATATTGAGATAAGATCTGATTTCTTGGTGATGATGGATGGATCATTTTCCAAATTTGGATTGGAAATATGTTGTGATTTGATTTTGGATTAGAGATGATTTAGGTATAAATCTAATCTTGAGAAGGACATAATTGAGATGAATCATTTCGATTAGGGTTTTATCTATGGTTTTGAATCTTTGGGTTTAGCTAGTTGTCGCTTATGTAACTAGTTAAACTGTATATTATATGGTTATGCAGGAAGTTGATTTGAGACAAGCGTCTCGATGTGGTAAGTGTATTGGCACGATTTTCGCAATGAAGGCGGGTACCTCTTGACTTATCTTTTATGATATTGTCATTTAGATATGCATAGTATTTTATAGCTACAAGCAATGATCATGTTTGCCTTTGGTATGCCACGGTTTGATACCCATAGCACGATCCGTTTGGTCGCTTGTTATGTATCCATGTTTATACTTCATGATTCTTACCATGAGTACTTTAGTTCCTAGAGTAAGTGATATACCATGCTTTACTGAGTTTAGGATTAGACTCTGGATTTTTATTATCTGACATGTGTATCTATATTTTTATATCATACCTGATCTGTGTACCTAGACCTTTTGCTTTGATCCATGTACATTGTTGGTACATATTTTATGGAGGTGGATATGTTCAGGACCTAGGTTGTTATACCATAGAGGGCCTGTATACCCTAGATCTGTGGATTTGACTTACTTGTACTAGGGTACACATTTTTATATATATATGTGGATTTGGTTCAAGATATTGTCATGCATAGTTTCATGCACCATTCGCATGATTGCATGCTGCGTGATAGGCTGCTCCATTATTGTAGAGCATATCGCCAATTTCATCACTGTTCGGTGCTCTGTTGGTCCGCTCATGGGTAGCGTGACGCAGCGTGGTAGCACGTCAGTTTTGCTCTGTTTGGTGCTCCGTTGGTCCGCTCATGGGTAGTGTGACGCAGCGTGGTAGCACGTCAGAGATCCCTCTCCGTCATGGTGTACCGGGAGATGAGAGCATTGCGCTCCCCATTTATGATTTGGGGTAGGAGTATGTGTGTACTCCGACAGCATCCCGTCCACTCGGTCACTCATCAGGGGTAGTGATGTCAGAGTGCACGGTTGTCACAGCCCTACCCACTCAGTCTCACCATTGTGTGTGAGATGACTGACTGGCGTCAGGGGTGACCATGTCATTAGCACCATATGCATGTATTGCATTTATTTGCTTGTGTTTGCTGCACTTATATACTGCATTTTGGTGGATGCATTTGTTTGACATGCATACAGGAGGCATATTGTGTATCTGGTTTGACGACCCTTTTGTTCTGGATAGGAGTTCCTGGTGAGTACAGCTTCCTCAGTTACCTTTCAGTTTTGCATATTTCATATATATGATTAGGAAGCTGTATTCCATGTTTATTGCTGTTAGATATATCTTACTAGGCATGTCTATTGGTATTCGCTGAGTTGTTGAACTCACCCCCGTGGACACTATCTTTTTCAGGTACCAGGTTGTTTATGGTGTCGCTTGGAGTATCCTATCTGCTGGTCCCCACGTCACCTCAGAAGATCTGTCTCCGCTTGTATTTTTTTTGTTTTGATATACGAAATTTATATATTTGGCTTTGTGTTCCGGTGTTGTTCCTGGAGTGTTTGTGTTGTTGTGTGGTGTCAGCCTAGCCGGCTAGCAGTCATGTATTTTGGATTTCTATCATTTTTTTCTGCTGTGTTATATTTTGTTCCAGCCGAGTGGGCTGATGATATATATATAACTGCGTGATTGTGTGTATATTCCAACCGCCTGTGGCTGATGTATATTGTGTATGTAGCAATGATTCAGATTGTCAGCCGTACGGGGGAGGTGCTGCCGAAATTTCTTCGGACAGGGACTCCCCCGGGGCGTGACATATGGATGTTTATATCGTGCTTCGGGTATGATGTCCATGTTTTCCGATGCAAATGTTTTGTATTGTGTTGTGTTTTTCCTCGTTGTATTGGAGTATGTATTATTATAAACTGCGTGATTGTGTAGTCAACCGGAGGCTGATTTATTATTAACTGTGTGGATTATTTTATTATTGTAGGGTATATGTTCCAGTCGTGTTGGTTGATGATTGTGAGCCCTGAGGGCTATGCATTTAGGTCCCAAATTATCATCCGTACATGGAAGATGTTGTCGAAATTTTCTTTGACAAAGAGTTCCCTGGGACGTGACACTAAGCCTACAATTAAAACAAAAAATAATTTATTTTTGGATTGTAATTCAGATTTCAATCGATGTGAGAGTTATGATTCTGTAACCTAATCATCTTTTTTGATTCTATTAAAATAATTTTAATCAAATTAACATAAATTTAAATATACTAAATTAATAAATAATATTTTAATAATATAATACATAATGTATTTTATTTTTTAAAAAAATTATAATAACTATATTTTATAATAATATTAGAATAAAAATAATTTAAAAAAAATAAGATACTAAGGAAGGATTCATTATACATATCCTTATCTTATTTTTTACAAGACACTATTTTTAAAATTCAAATTTGTAACTTTTTGATCACAAAGTAATAATTTTACCATTGCGCTATGACTCTCCTTATATATATATATATAGAGAGAGAGGATTGATATCCTGCGCGCTTGTACAGTGCGAGACTGGGCACGCGCAGGATATCAATCGATTTTTTTTATTATTATTTTTTGATTTTTTTAATATTTTAAATTAAAAAAATCAATTAAAAAAATAAACATTTCCTTATATAAATTTCTAATACATTAATATATCCCCTCAACATATTACAATACTCAATAAATACTTAAGTTAACTTTATTTTAATTTTTTTTTAAATCAAACACTGTAACCTAATTGGGAAGCCTGAACCCTATATGTAAAATCTAAAAAAAAAATAACTTTGATACTATAACCCAAAGTCTGAACCCTAGAGGTAAAATCTAAAAAAAATTAGCTTTGATACTATAACCCAAAGCCTGAATCCTAAGGCTATGTTTACTCTAGAGGGTGGATGAGGAAAGAAAAGGAATCAACGATAGAAAGTTGTCTTTGGAGGAAGAGAAAAGAAAGGGTGAAGAAATCTTTTCCTTTGCACACTTGTTTATCTTGATAGAGGAAGGTGAATACTTATGATGTAATTTTGTAAATAAAAAAGGGTGCATGCGTCATTTTTTTTGGTACATAGTGTAATTTTGTGATTTAAAAAGGGTACATGCGTCATTTTTTTTGGTATATGGTGTAATTTTGTGAATGCAAAAGGGGTAAATGCGTCATTTTTTTTCCATCCGTTGCTTTCCGTCCGATTTTGAGGTGATTGATTTTGGCTCCAAAATTATCCGCGGATGGATTACATTACTTTTCCTTCGAAAAATTTTAATGAAGTAAACGGCGGAAACTTTTCCACCGTGGAAACTTTTCCTTAATTTTACTTTCCACTCTTCCAAGTAAACAGAGCCTAAATAACTTTGATATTATAACCCAAAGTCTGAACCCTAGAGGTAAAATCTAAAAAAAATTAACTTTGATACTATAACCCAAAACCTGAACCCTAAAAATAAAATAGAATAAAAATATTTTAATTATTATTTTTAATTCAAAAATTTAAAAAAAATAAAAAAAACTAAAACCGGTGATATCCTGCGCGCGCACAATCGCGCACTGTACGGGCGCGCAGGATATCAAATTTCTCTCTCTCTCTCTCTCTATATATATAAACTAAAATTATTCAATATTTTAATATTTTTAATATATTGAAATTATAAAAGAAAAAAATATTTATCATAAATTACATTGTTAATTTTCAAAATTAGCACAAAAAATCCAATACTATTAAATAATTTATAAAAAAATTATTAGATATATTAAAAAATAATAAATTTTATATCGATATTAAAAATTAGACATGGTATAATAACGTATTTTTTTTAGTATATTGAAGTTTTTGATATATATATATATATATATATATATATATGGAATATATTAAAAAAATTTATATTTTTTCCTCTCTAATTAGACGTATTCATTCTATTAAAAAGAATGTGTAAGCAAATTATTTTATCAATAATTATTTTATAATTAAAATAATTTGATAATTAAAAAAATCATTTGGTCGAGCATCATTTTGTCAGCCACTAAAATTATATTTTTATTTTACAATATCACCCTTAATAGGAGGAGTACACGGAGAGCCGGACTCATTCCAGGAAAAAGAAATAGCCCTTTTTGCCCTTCCGACGGCTCGAATTCAACTTTGAATCCGCAAACATTCCCAAACTCGTCGCATCAGCCCGGTCCATTACCGGTTCAGCCGTTCGCTGGGTCGTCGCCTTCCGCCCAGAACACAAATCTAACCATCCGTATCTCCGTTCACGAATCGTGAAGCTACGTATCAACAAGTCGCACGACTCTCAAAGCTCACGGTTCAATTCAACGAGCCGGTAACTCCTACCTTTCCCATCTCCGGTCGGTTTGAGCGTCCCTTTTAAAGCATACCCTCTCTCTCTCTGTCCTTTCCGATTCAACCATCGTCTCCAAGTCGAAGTCCGGCGACTGGGAGGGCAGCCTCCTCTCCGCCTCCTCCAAGATCCGATCTAGTGCCGCTTTCCGATACGAGGCGCCTCGGATCTCAGCCGACTCCTCTGAGCTGCTTTCTCTGCCACGTATCGTTCGATCTGCTCCCGTGGTTTGAATTCGAACCCCAGATCCGGATCTCGTCCCCGCTGCTGATCGGAGTCCGTACCGGACTCTACCGCGGCATCTTCCAGTCTCGGTTAGGTTTTAACCATCACAGCTTTCGAGATCCGCTCTTTGTTGTCGCCGATGGAGGCTTTGGAGGAACTGAGCGAGCTCGCGGACTCGATGGTGCAGGCTTCCGCGCTCCTCGCAGATGAGGACGTCGACGAGGGGTCGACCAAGCGGAGGACCTCCACGTTTCTCAACGTCGTCGCTCTCGGCAACGTTGTAAGTGCTTCTAGAATAGGAATTGTGCAAGTCTAGTTTCAGATTTTTTATTTATTTTTTGTAGTTTGTTTATGTACCCGATTAATACCCCAGGGTGCTGGTAAATCAGCAGTGTTGAACAGCTTAATCGGACACCCGGTCCTGGTATGCAGTTTGGAATTGCATTTCTAATATGTTGTTTTTTCCTCATATGTTTTCTCTGGCTTTATGCCAGTTAAATTGGTTTTAATTGCTTGCAGCCCACTGGAGAGAATGGTGCTACTCGAGCCCCTATCAGTATTGATCTGCAAAGAGATAGTTCACTTAGCACTAAATCAATTGTTTTGCAAATAGACAGCAAATCCCAACAAGTCTCTGCAAGTAAGAACATAAATCTATGCAATAGCATTTTTGATTTATCTACAATTACAATTTGCATCACTTGCATATTACCTGCTCATGGTCGGGCATTCATTGATAACTCTTAACTATGTACTCTAGTATCTGGGTCTGGATTTAGTCCTTTGACACACGTGTGTTGTTAGGTGCTCTTAGGCACTCTCTTCAGGACAGGCTAAGTAAGGGAACTGGAGTTCAAGGGTCTGGAAAGGGCCGAGCAGATGAGATATATTTGAAACTCCGTACTAGTACAGGTTTTACCTTTTTCTTTTCCTATTTTTTCTTCTTGTTAGTGTGCAATTCGTTGTTCTTATTTATGAATTTTTTGTTATACTCATGGTTTTTTTTTTCTCTCACCAGCTCCATCTTTAAAATTCATAGATCTTCCAGGTTTAGACCAGAGATCAATGGATGATTCCGTTGTAAGTTCCCATTTCTAATTGTGAAATTGCATTTAATATCAGTGCTATTTTTTTTTCTCTATAATGTTCGGCTATGATGTTCTAAGTTTTCTTTCTTCAGGTCAGTGATTATGGTGCACGCAATGATGCAATATTACTAGTTATTGTGCCGGCTGCTCAGGCACCCGAGATTTCTTCTTCTCGAGCTCTAAGACTGGCTAAGGAATTTGATTCAGAAGGTTTGTACTGCTTGTCAGAACATTTCCTCCATTTCAAACATCAGATTTTGAAGATGAAATTGCATGTATAGATCAATGGCAACTTGCATTTTTCTATTGATGTCTTGTCGTAGACTCGTAGTTATTTTATACGTGCTATCTTCTCCTTTCATTTAGGAACTAGAACGATTGGTGTTATCAGCAAGATTGATCAAGCTGCTGGGGACCAGAAAAGTCTTGCAGCAGTTCAAGCTCTTCTTTTGTCTCAGGGGCCACCCTCTACTGCAGATATTCCTTGGGTTGCTCTGATTGGTCAATCTGTTTCTATTGCTTCGGCACAGGCTGGATCTATTGGATCTGAAAGTTCACTTGAAACAGCATGGAGAGCTGAGACTGAAAGTCTTAAAACTATACTTACTGGAGCTCCACAAAATAAGCTCGGAAGAGTAGCGTTAGTTGATACACTTTCCAAGCAAATCCGGAGTAGAATGAAGCTCAGACTGCCAAACCTTCTTTCAGGGTAAATTTTATTTTGATAAATTTGTTGTTGTTTTTACTTGAGTACATGTATGTGAAAGTGGGCAAATTTTCCCTTTGTACTACACAAAATGGAAAGTTTTTATGGTGATGCTACTATTTATCCAATGCACATCAAGGTTTCTTGTAAATCCTTTGAAGAGTAGTTTGGTGTGTCGAAGGAAGCAACTAAACCAATAAGGTCAAGATGCATATGGGTTTTAGCTAGAAGAGGTTTCCTTTCTTATTAAATACTTTGAAGTCTTGAAACTATTAAATACTTTGAAGTCTTGAAACTTTGCCTGACAACTCTTGAACTGTAGATCCCTGGATTGTTTCCTTGATTGTGACATGGAAAGTGGGCTGGCTTTTTCTGCTTTTACAATTTTTTCTTCACCGACATTGCTATGCAGTTTTCATTTTCTTTACTAGCAGTACGACCTTTGAGGTTGTGACTAGGCAAGAACTATATATGCCAAACTATTCTGACCTTGGGATCACCTGTTGCTCAACCACTTTCCTCTTCAGCATTACATGTAAAAAGCATGCTGAACTAGTTCAAACATGATAGATGAGCCAAATTTATAGATTGTTAGATTTAACTTTTAATGGATTCTCTTTCTTATTTTTAGATCACATAAAGAAGATTTGTATCAAATTAAATTGTCATAATTTGTCACTTTCAATTCATAAATAAGAACTATATCATCTTTTGTGTGAATCGTGAATTTAATGATTATAACAAACTATGTCTGCTATGATAATCATCAGCTAATTAAGAAAGCTTGACTTAATTTGAACTTATTTGAGTTGCCCTCACTAGCTTTGACTTTGTTGGCCCTATACACTTTCATCATATAGCCAGAAATGCTTGAGTTAAGAAGTAATGCTATATATTGGTTATTGTGCTTGTTAAGTGTCACTTGATGTATTGTTGCATCGATACATTTCTTCTATGTTATTGCTGTCATTGATACAATCTCTACTGCTTTATCTTTTTGATTTTTTATCATTTTTTCAATATTATTAATTTTGAATATGATACATGCAGATTACAAGGGAAGTCACAGATTGTGCAGGATGAGTTGTTTAGACTTGGTGAACAAATGGTGGAGAGTGCAGAAGGTACCAGGGCTATTGCCTTGGAGCTTTGTCGAGAATTTGAGGACAAATTTCTTCAACACGTTGCCACCGGTGAGGTCAGTAGGCTTCTTTTTCCTTTTATATTTTTATCTTCAGTTTGTTTTGTGCTAGGTTCAGTTCTGCTGTCTAATTAGGTTTTGATAGTGTTGTCGCCAGACCCTCACCTAGGTGCTCATGTTTGTCCAAGGCTGAATGCCTCAATTGAAAACTATCTGCAACAAGGCATGTCTGAGGACCTTAGTTAACAAGTGCTCTTCAAAAATGTTAATATACGATATAGCTTGTTTCCTTCCATAACATCTAGAATTTAGGATTGCCCACGAATCTTTATAGCACATACAATGAGTTCCAGATTTCATCTGTCAATATTGCATCTTGCACACTACACACACATAGAAGTTGTTTAGCCAATCAAATATAGAAAGTTATAGATTTTTTATCTATGAGTTTGGTTGATTAAGTGTTTATGATCCTTATCATTATTGAGTCTGAATATGCACCCAATCTGTACTTGATCTATGATTATGCATCCAATCTACATGGCTTGTGAGCTTCTGTTCAAGTTCTACTCTGTGTCATATATCCTAGTAAAGTGCATTATGATTTTTTTTTAATTTAATCATATTTTTTGGTTTATTTAGTGTTATTAGCTCTAAATATTTTTCTTGTTAACTGCCTTACTTTGCTGTGGCCTCAGCCCTCAAGCGATAAAAGGTCTCGGCATTTAAAATAAAAAACATGTGCAAGTTCTAAGGATGCTTTGAAGGCTGTCTCATCACTAAGAAACTTTCTTGGAATTTTGCAATGTTTTGAATGATGATGTTGATTCTATTTCCAAATTTCTTTATACTTTCTGAAGCAAAATATGTTTGTGCCCTTATCATAATACCTTTAATGCGTATGTAACTTATTCGGAAAATTTTTCTGAATATTAAAATGAATAAAGCTGATAAGTTAATTCATTAACCACCTATTATTCAAATGTTGTAAACCTAAATTTTTCTTATTTTGAATAAGGTTACTTGGGGTTAAGCTGTCTGGATCAATCTTCTGGGAATTTAATTGTTAGGAACTACATTAACATGCCATATGTGTGCACAGAGGAAAACAGTCTCATCTTTTCTCTCATTAACCCTCAGTATGCATGGGGGAGGTACCTTGTTGAAAATGGTGAAGACATTTGATAGATAAATACCCCAATCATTTAGAACATGCCTTGATGACTATAAGAACCGAACCCTTTGATATAGCACTAATTGCTTACAAATGAATGTCTCACTGCCAATGGGTTTGACCATGATGTACTAATAATCCAATCATATTTAGTAACTGTCTTTAAATATATAAAAGCCAAGCCCTTAAACAAATTTGGATATTAATATTTTTCCCCTATATTTCTCCTTGTGGGAGACAAGCCAAGGATGTAGAAGAGATGTAATGGGTGCCATCACTTGATCTTGTAGACTATGCCATGTAGGTGAATCCATTACCTCAATGGGACAAGTAAACAGGTTATGGGAGCCAAATTTTGTTGTGTACTTTACATACATTCAAACTTTCTCTAGTTACTGCAGTGCCTATTTAAAGTATTACAACAACATTAACAAAGCAACCAATTTCTTTGAGGTCATTTTGTAGCATTGTTTGTTTGTTATATAGCACCGTTGTGTTTCTTTTACAGGGTGCAGGTTGGAAAATTGTTGCTACATTTGAAGGAAACTTCCCTAGCAGAATAAAACAACTTCCACTTGATAGACATTTCGATATCAACAATGTCAAAAGAGTATGCATAGTTTTGTCATTACAGATTTTTTTTGTTTGTTGTTGTTCAGTCCATGTGGTTAAGTTAATTAGTTGCTCTCCATCAATCCATTATATCTTCTAGATTGTGTTGGAGGCAGATGGTTATCAACCATATTTGATATCTCCTGAGAAAGGTTTGCGATCTTTGATAAAGGGAGTACTAGAACTAGCAAAAGAACCATCACGGCTTTGTGTTGATGAGGTAAATGGTCCAGTATTTTAGGCTTATGGCCAAACTATTTTTTCATTGAATTGTATGAGCTTCTCACTTCTTGATACTATGCAATCCTCATGCAAATTTATTCGAATCCCCACTCCATGTACTCAGAATTTTACCTCGTTTTCGTAGTATACTTTTGCCTTTTTTGTCTTTCTGTTTTCAGTCTGCAGCATCTTTAAGTCCTTTTGATTTTCATACGCATCATGTTAGATTTAGGTGTCACTTTTTGAATGTTGTAACCTTGTCACAATTGCATGAGTTAATACAACAGACTTTTCAGCGACTTTGTTTGTGATGTGACCTAGATGTTTTTATCACAATAGGCATCTATGCACCATTACAACTTTTTGTAGTAGTTTAATCTTATTCTTATTTCGAACTTCTTTATCAAATAGGTCCACCGTGTTCTGTTAGATATAGTTTCTGCTTCAGCGAATGCTACACCTGGACTAGGTCGATATCCTCCTTTTAAAAGAGAGGTAGACTACTATTAATGTTTCTGTATTTGTTGACCAAAATTATCTTGTTTGTTCTCTTCTTATTGTATGGTTTTTTTTTCTCTGGAAAAGGTGATTGCTATTGCATCAACTGCATTAGAGAACTTCAGAAATGAAGCCAAAAAAATGGTGGTTGCATTAGTTGATATGGAGCGTGCATTTGTTCCTCCGCAACATTTTATTCGTCTAGTTCAGCGGAGGTTTGTTTGTTTTTATATTGTTTGCAATTCTTGCATTTGGTCAAATGAATGAACCAATAAATAAAACATCTTGCTATTACTTTTAAGATTTTTTGAATTGGAGAGTGCTAATTAAGGTTTCTGTATTCAACTGTTTTGTCAATGGAGATGCTTTTTGTTTGTAGTTAAGTTGTTAGGCTTTGAAGAATCATTGTTAGGTTCTAAGTTTCAAATTCAATTTCTTATTGTTTTTATACTGACAACTCAAAAATAAAATTTGGTTCACCTTATTTTCAGTTTTTGGTTCTCATTTTTTCTAGTGTATATGATGTTTGTATTCACATGATAACTGAGAAGTGCAGTGATATAAACTCTTCTGATGGAAGTGAGCTCAGCTAGTCCTTGGAAGTTGGTAGATATGATATTTGCAAGTCTAGATGTGTCTTAATCTCACAATTACTGAATTGCAACTCCACTGTCTTCTAACGCAAGCGATTATTTGCAGAATGGAGAGGCAGCGTAGAGAGGATGAGCTGAAGAATCGATCATCGAAGAAAGCAAATGAAGCAGAGCAAGCCATTTCGAATAGAGTAATTTTAAAAATTTATTCTTTGAAGCATATTTTTGCAATGATGTAATGAGTTTTTCCATTTCATTTTCTTTTGGTCTTTGATCATTTGCTCCTTCTGCTGTAAGCCAGGCTTCGAGTCCTCAACCAGGAGCTCAAGGTGGTAGCTTGAAATCAATGAAAGAAAAACCTAATCAACAAGACAAAGAAACCAAAGAGGGTTCCACATCTACCTTGCAGGTTGCTGGACCTTCTGGAGAAATAACAGCAGGTTCATTTCCCAGTTTCCTAGATATTCTCCTTTATGATCTGTACAAATTTTGCAATGAATTTCATGCAAAATGTTTTCACGTGCCTGAATTTATAATTAGCATAATTTCATGAGTGTCATGAGATAACTTTCAGCATTCCTTAATAGCATGTTTGGTTCATCTAGTGGAATTGGCAAGAAATGGAACAGGTATTCATGGACAACGAGCAATGTAGAGTTAGAACTTGTTTCATTAGTTTGGTAGTCTCATTCCTATAACCAAAATATCCCTACAACTAAACTTCCAAAGGTGTTGTAAATGTGTTTCATTTGCTTGTCTAATTGTTAAAAAAATTTACTAGAAGAACATCCTATTATCAGTTCATAGAGTTTTTTCTGTGAGCATTTCAATATATCTGACTTACAATGCTATACTTTCTAGCTTCTTTCAAAAAGTTCTAGCTCCTACCGCTTTCAAATTGTGCTGGATTTTTATTCATGTTTGAGCAATTTGGATTCACAATTAATGTTCTACCACATCTTTGTTCTAACAACTATACGATATTCATTTCTATGCACTTTTGTACAATAATCTTAATCCTGCACAAATTGAAGTTCTTTCTTCCTGATATTCACCTTTCTATGGAGTCATTTAATGTTTTGATTTTCTCAATTAGGATTCTTACTGAAGAAAAGTGCCAAGACTAATGGCTGGAGCAAGCGATGGTTTGTTCTCAATGAGAAAAGTGGAAAGGTAAATTCTACCATTTTTTATTACATATTTTGTAAATTACTTGGCATATTGGTAATTATTTATAAATTGTTCTCTGGATTGCTTCCATTTCAGCTTGGATACACAAAAAAGCAGGAGGAGAAGCACTTTCGTGGTGTCATCACTTTGGAGGTACTGATGTTTGCTTTTTCCTTTCTTCAGTTTCACTTGCCATAACAAGTTTGTTGAACGAAACATATTCTTTTAGGGCTTGTTCACTGTAGAATATTAAATGAAAAGAAACTAGAGATAACATAAATTAGGAAAGCTAATTGATTTTAAACATGAAATTAACTTGTTTCTTTCCTGCCATTTCTCAACTATTAAAGACACCCATATCGACATGCTATTTTGATGGTTAAGAAGATATACTTGTTTTAGGTCTGGAGTAATGTTTAATTACTTCTTCAGTCAATTGTTTGTAACTTTGGAGCAAAAGGCGATATCGCTCACCCCAAGTGGCCCAGAATTGTTTGCAATTTTGGTTATAGTGAGTCTGGTTATAACTTTTATATAAATGGAATGACATCTTGAGGGTTTTGTGCACTTTCTACTTTGTTAACAAAACTCTAAACATATTTCTACTTCTACTTGACTGCTAGTGATGTTTTTTGGTATTTGAGCTAATTAGACAATCTCCCTTTTCCCATTAAAATAACAAGAATATAAAAATGACATGGATATTTGAATATCCTTTTTAAGTACTATGGACATGTTTGGCAAAAATGAATAAGTTGAATACGTAGCGGTAAAAAGGGAATCAGATTTGGTTGTGTGGGACTAACAGCTATTGTGAAACTCCAACATGATTGTAAATACGGCTTTCTAGAGAAAATTTTCACATTATAGTTTAACCAGAAACTAATGTTGAACAGCCTTCGCAAAAAGCAACATATTGTAAAGAGCACAGTGAAACAGCATTATTTGCTGTGAGAAATTGTTACTTCATACAAAGTTGGTATCTTTATGTTTAGATAGGATAGAGGAGGTAATTTTAATGGTGGTTCCACTTGTTTTTATGGACAGCAGATTTCTACTTGAAGTTTATCTAACATTAGCTTTTTTCCCCTCTGAAATGAATGCTTGCTAGTAAACCTGGATATAAAACTTTTTGCTAGTTATGTGTAGGATGTGATGCTATATGTGTTCTCGTTGCTTAAGAGCGATCCATCTTGATGATGAGTTCTATGATAACAAAAAATATAAATTAATCATCTGATGTTTAAGTCAAATCTTTTTATCCTGCAGTAATTATTTTTAAGACAAATTCATTAATGCCCATGTATATCTAGTGAGTATTTATATTTTTTCCTTGCAGGAATGTAATCTTGAAGAGGTTCAAGATGAGGATGATCCACCTAAAAGTTCCAAGGACTCCAAAAAGGCAAATGGACCAGATAAAAGCCCAAGTCTTGTCTTTAAGATAACTAGTAAAATTGCATATAAAACAGTTCTAAAAGGTGACTTTCTTGTGCATACAATAACTAGTAAAGTTGCATATAAACAGTTCTAAAAGGTGACTTTCTTGTGCATACAATAGTTAGGGGTAGCAATAACAATAATATGCAATGTCCCAAACTACTTGGAAGATATTGAATGTATTTTTGGCAGTATGCTTTTTCTTGTATCTGATTCATGAACATGCTTGCAGCTCACAGTGCTGTCATTTTAAAGGCTGAGAACATGGCTGAGAAAGTTGAGTGGATGGACAAGATAGGAAATATCACTGGTTCTTCAAAAGTTACTTCCACAAAGGATGCATCTGAATCTGGAGGTACTCCAATGAGACAAAGCCATTCAGATGGTTCACTTGTAAGTTCTGAAATATAAGTGATTCCATCTTCTTTATTTGCAGCATACACCATTATTCAGATAGATGAGAATAATAAACCCATATATATGAGGCTATAGCATAACTAGCATAACCACTAATAGAGAAATATCTGGAGACTCTACTATGTATTCTGGCACTTACACAGTCACACATATTGAAGCATAAATATGTGTTGATGCATGGCTTGTTATAAAAGACACAGTTGTTCTATTAGAAAAATACTTGGAGAGATATTTATTGTCATTGTCATATCATTGTCACTGTCATCATTATAATTATAAAAGTTTTGTTTGTCTTAACTATGAGGTTGACTACATAGCATGTTATCTCTTGATTGAGCTCTAAGCAATACTTTATCATATGTAATATTCAGATTAATTAATCATTTTTGATTGGCCTCCTTTTATCCTTAGATATTCTACTTTAACAGATATCCATACCATCTCAACCTAATTTACTAAATTTTTATTGCCTACTGTAGTTACATTCAATTGTCTATGAATATCAATTTGTAGTAATCTCCTGATTCATCATAATATTCTCATTTTTGCTACATTCATGTACGATAAGCTATATCACAGGTTTGTAAAATATTACTTTTAGTCTAAGGGGATATGTTGACCACATAAGGCTCCAAAAGCTCCTCTGCATTTCGATGTCTCATTCTTTATTCTGTTAATGCTTTCTTCATCCTCTTCTTGTAGAATAATTATAATTTACAACATATCCTATATGTTTAAAACTTAGGGATTTTATGGATATAGATATTTATCCTCGTGTAAGAGAATCTTTGCCATCACGAATTTCCTGTAGGTATTGGTTGATTCGGTGGTGGTTGGGAGACTTTTGGTATGACCGCGCATAGCTGTAGGTTAATGATTCTGACTTGATTGATGCTTAAAAACAGTTAAATTTGTTAAAATCCCTAAGAAATAAAATATTTGGATCCAGCTGCTTTGTTACCAAGTTAAAACTGAAGTAGGCTAGTGGGAAACTTCTGTGGGGCCGGGTTGGCCATCTTAGGATTGGTCGGGCCGGGCTGGCCATCTTAGGATTGGTCGAGCCGAAGGTTTGGATACTTGATGCCAACTTTAAAAAAAGAAGAAATTAAAACTGAAGGAATGCTATTAAAAGAGAAATAGTACAGATAGGACCATTACATGAAAATTAAATAACAGTCAACATCCCATGTTGGACGGAATTGATATATTCTAACACCTGGAATATTAAGCTTATTGAATAAAGTCACACAAGTGATTTTTAAGATTTTTATAATGTTAATAGAAAGTTCAATTTTCAAGGAAGTATTGTGGATAATGATACGGTCTACAATCAAGCAGATTATTGAATTTGAAGGTTCATATATCTTGTAATCACTATTCTTTCCTTTTAAAGATAAGGATTATGATATACCCTTTTCATTGCTTGTTGGCATGCTTGTGTCATTGTGTTCATGCTAGAATAGATGTGTGCTCACATGATCATGTTCTATTATTATGTGCTTCAAATGCTTATGAGGTACTCTGATCGTGTTATGTTTGAGATCTCAAACTGACATAGTAAATTATAGGACACAATGGTTAGAAGGCCAGCTGATCCTGAAGAAGAACTTCGTTGGATGTCTCAAGAAGTTCGAGGTTATGTAGAGGCTGTCTTGAACAGTCTTGCTGCTAATGTACCGAAGGTAAATGCTGCCTATGAGTTGCTTTGTCTTCTGTGTTTGACATGTTACAGCTCCTTGTATCTATTTTCTGATTGAACAGGCAGTGGTGCTATGCCAAGTTGAGAAAGCTAAGGAAGACATGTTGAATCAGCTGTATAGCTCAGTAAGGTTTGTTTCTTGCCATTCTTCAAACATATGCTTGCAAACTGTTAACGTATAAAAATTAAAAATTGATTATACCATTCGATACACCTGTAATATTGTCATTGAGTGGGTAAGTTGCCTTGCTTGTATCCAAGAGTAGGCAGGTAGGATACAGCGTTGGTTACGTATCTGTAAAGAAATAATCAGGCAGAAAGTTGGAAATTCTCACGCAGTTTTTTCTTCATGATGGGTTTGTGGCGAAGATTGTCATGATCCAAATAAACCCATTTTATGGTGCATGATAATGGTCCGTTTACTTGTGTATATAGATAATGGAGCTTCATCTGTAATTTTGTGTCTCTTTCCTTTTCATATCTTCCAGTTTACCACACCTTACTTATGTAGTGCATGAGCAATTCATGTGCTAATATAGAAACATAGCAGAGTGCTTGTATGTGTTGGCTGATTGGTTCTGATCATAAATCAGAGGTAGGCTCGTATGCAGATTCTATAAGGTTTTAACTTTTAATACATTTTGTGAGCAAACATTTTACAAGTTGATATAATAATGGGTAAAACATGATCATTGTTATATTTTTTCTGAGTTTAATTTGATAGTTGGCTATCATCCTTGAGATTGTGTAGCAGGTACATTTATTGAATGTAATCCTTTTCAACCATTTGTATTTTTTGGTCTAGTGGTCAAAGTAATGTGAAGATTGCAGAACTGCTCCAGGAAGATCAAAATGTGAAGCGTAGAAGAGAAAGGATTCAAAAGCAATCATCTCTCCTATCTAAACTTACACGCCAACTAAGCATCCATGACAACCGAGCGGCTGCTGCTAGCTGGTCTGATGGCGGCACTGCAACAGGTAACATCCCATTATTGGTTTCTAAGGGCATCAACTAACTCAGACTTCACTGAGTTAACATGGCATCTCTATTTTGATGTCACTTTTGCCCATACCAAACATTACTTGTAGTAAGTTTTATGTAAAGTTATACAATTCAGTTTCTATAAATATAAAAGATACTAAAATATATGTGCACTACACACTCAACCTTATTGATACTGAGATTCGCAACACATTTGTAATGAACTAATTCATCTTTACAACACAAGATACATATAGAGATTATAAAAATATTACTAAATCCTTGAAAATTATTAAATGAATCCATTCAATCCAGTATGTCTCTGCTTACCATGAGATTTTACCAACTCTTGTCCCTATAACTTTGGAATTTTGGATCTTAAGCATTAATTTGAACCGGCTTGGCATCCAGCTCTTTGGCTAGTTGATCTAATGAACTGTTTAATCTCGTCCTCATCAAGCAAGACTAAAAAGTCTAGTAGTTACCTTTTTGACTTAATCTATAAGTTTGTTTCCTATAACAATCAACTTCGGGACATTGCACACTAGTGTTTGAGCATGTATTTGTACAAATTGTAGAAATTAGCCCAAGGACCAAAGGCTCTGGTGATGATTGGAGATCAGCATTTGATGCTGCGGCAAATGGATCAGTTGACAGCTCGTACACTGACTCGTCTAGGTCCAGAAGCAGCAGCAACCGGCGGCATGGCACTCCAACTCAGAATGGTGATGCAAGTTCAGGAGCAAACTCTGGTAGTCGTCGTACTCCAAACAGGTTGCCGCCCGCTCCACCACAAAGCACTTCAGCTACGTACAGATACTAGAGTCAATTGACGGATGCCTTTAGAGCAAGTATTCATCTGTTACTTGATTACTTCATCACCCTCAGATCTATATATATTTGAAGCAGAATCGAGACAGAGGAACAAAATGGATCTATAGAATTAATCCCCCATTTGCGGACAAATCGATTTATCAATTTAGTACTGTATGTGTGAAAGGGGATCAGTATACTGTGTGAAGTTAGTGAGGTTTACCACCCTTATTTGCGATATCATATCCACCATCTTGTTGATTTGTAACAGCGTTTTGACAGTAGTAGATCATCAGACATTTCATTGTACCTAGAAACACCCTTGTATGTAAATTAGTGCTCCTTTAGATTTTTTTTTTGTGTTTTTGTTTTCTTATATCCCTTCAATGCAAGAGATTAAGTGAATCACTTTCGGTCTCGAATGGTTCACCCGAAATGTGCCCAGCTACTTTCTGATCACAATTGGAGTCCAGTGCAGGGCACCTGTACCTATGATATGCTACAGTGGGGAATTCTTTGTTGGGTAAGTGTTCATCCTCACAAAAGGTACGATGGTCTTTGCCTTGAGCCTTTACCATGTAGAAGAGATGCCACTCTTTAGGTGGCCTCCTTGGGGCCTCTCTTTCCTGGGTAATCTAGTACTGCAAATCTGTCCCTTCATTCTAGTAGTTAGTGGATGCTGTGACTTGAGGTCTGAGGTTCAAATATCTGTGAAGTCTAGATTAATAGGTATGAAATATTCAGCTTGTACAAATTAATTTTGAAATGATCAATTCAATCTTATAAAAAAATTTTATCGATCAATAGGATAAATTGAAAAATATACAAACAATCTATTAGTCCAGAAATGTTTTAGTTACTCCTTAAAAAAAAAAAATTATTTATTAATTTATCGAGATGGGACTCGATCTTTAATGTCTTATATAAGTAGTTTTCACTACAAGGCTGAGCGGAAATCAATTGTCCAATAGGTTAATCACACGAGAGACTAAGGTGGTGTTTGGTTTATGGGTTTGGGAATGAGGGAATGGATTCATTCCCAAACCTTGTATTTGGTTGATGGGAATGGAATCAAAATTTTGGAATGAAATTCAAAAATTTGGGTATGGATGAAACCCACCCCCTCCCTTGGGTTTGGATGAAACTCATCTCCACCCTTAAGTTTTGGACAAAAATACCCTTAGTATATTTGTTTAATTTTTTTTTTAATTTCACACACTCTCTCCTTGTTCTCTCTCATCATATTTTCTCTCTCCCTATTTTATCATCACACTTTCTCTCTCAACATACTTTCTCTCTCCTCATTCTCTATCATCACACATTATCTATAATTTTCTCTCTATATTCTCTCTCATCATACACTCTCTCCCTTCATTTTCTCTCTCTTCATTCTCTTCCATCACACTTTCTCTCCCATTACACACTTTCTCCTTATTTTTTCATCATACTTTCTCTCTCATCGTACTTTCTCTCTCCTCAATCTCTCTTAACATACTCTCTCCTCATTTTCTCTCATCACACTTTCTCTCTCTTCATTCTCTCTCATCACTCTCCTTATTTTCTCTAATCACAATTTCTCACTTATCATACTTTCTCTCTCCTCAGTCTCTCATTTTCTTTCATCACACTTTTTCTCTCTTCATTTTTTCCTATTACTCTTTCTCTCTCAACCCACTTTCTCTCTCATCATACTTTCTCTCTCCTCACCCTTTCATTTTCTCTCGTAATACTTTCTCTCTCTTCATTTTTCCCAACACATTTTCTCTCTCCCTAGTCTTTCATTTTCTCTTATCACACTTTCTCTCTCTTCATTTTTCCCCATCACTCTATCTCTCTCAACCCACTTTCTCTCTCATCATACTTTCTCTCTCCTCACTCTTTCATTTTCTCTTATCATACTTTCTTTCACTTCATTTTTTCCATCACACTTTCTCTCTCCTCATTTTCTCTCATCATACTTTCTCTCTTTATTTTTTCTCATCACACTTTCTCTCTCATCATATTTTCTCTCTCATCATTTTCTCTCATCATATGTTTTTCTCACATTCAATTTTCTCTCCCATCTAATTTTTTCTCTTATTTTGCTGTAAGGGTAAAAAAGAAAATTTAGGTTCATTCCGATTGAAAATATTTAACTAACCAAACATCATTTTTAAGAATGATACCCAAGCTCATACCCATTCCCATTCCATAATACTATGATACCCATTCCCATTCCGATTCCTAGGAGAGAATCAAATGCCCCCTAAGATAGTTATATATAAGTTGAATTTGTTATTGTAAAAATATATCAGAATATCTGTTACGCTGCATCACCCGCGTAATAAGACTTATTAACCTATGTCGCTGTTTGTAATTCTAAAATGTGTATAATCCTTTTTTCCCTCATTTTTTTAGGGTGCATATGGACATGCGGGATATTATCCATCCACTTATTTGCTTGGCGATTTTGTTTTTATAGTTTTTAAAAAATAATGATAATTTATTATTAACTCTTTTACCCTTTTAAATTTATTTAGAAAATAATATTACTAGTTAAATTGAATTTTCAGGAAGAGTTTAATTTTTTCTTTTTATAATCAATCACTAGATAAATTGAGAAATATTCATGATGATAAAATCCCTTAATTGTACACCTCATTTAAAGAAAAAGATTTTCTATAAATACATATATAATTAGGGATTTAGGGTACATGACTAAGCTACATCATAATCTCATAACACATGACTAAACTTGAGGACAAACTGATAAAATCAATCATTTCATTAAAGCGTATGTTTAAAACTAGTTTTTTAAAAAATATTTAAACTTTTTGAAAGTGATGAACATTTATTTTCTTATAACTTTGTTTTTATTTTTTAAAAAAAATTATAGATTAAAAAAACAACTTTCTAAACTTAAACAAATAATGCTCTTCTTTGTTTCTCAATTTGAGCGGATGTTATGTGTGGAACAATGTTATGTGTGCCAATAATTTATCAGAAGCTACTAATGTAATAAAATAATAATAAAAAGATTATAGTTCATAAAATTTTTACTATTTTCAACTTCAATTTTTAATAAAATCTTAAAATAAAATCATAAATGTTATTATTGACTCTTTGCTTTTTTGTTACACTCCCGCCTGACTAAATCTAAAGTGTCAAATCAAAATAAAACATAATTAACCAATCAAGAAAAAATTATATCAATTTAACCTAATTAATTCTACCAAAATTAAAATTTTGTTTGATTAATTCAGGAATTCAATTTATTTCTCTATTAAAATATCAATCATTTCGGTCAAATAGGTTTCTCACTTTTAAAAATTTAAATTCAACTAAATTGATTAAACTGAATTCAGTTATATCTAAATCAGAATCAAAATTTTAAAATTCCTAATTCTGTAATTCAAAACTTTCCTCACTTCTCGAGTCCCGATTCAATCAAAAGTTTGATTATTTTGATTTTCAATCGATGTAACTGATATTTTATTAATTTAATTTATTTAATTTTTATATTAAAATTCGGTTTTGATTATGTTAAAAAAAAATCAATTTAGTCCGTTTCTATTTAAACGATTCATCATACGTGATCAGAATTGATTAGGGCTGGAAATATGTTATTCATGAGTTAGGTGATTACAAAAATACCGATTGAGAGAGTGGAATGACTACACGTAAGTTCGTCAAGGGTAGCCCTTGCATGATTGAAACAATAGGACTGATTGATAGATTTTCAAATCTTACATATTATGTGTGATTCATGAGTTAGGTGATTACAAAAATGCCGATTGAGAGAGTCGAATGACTACACGAACTAATTAAGTTCGTCAAGGGATATCCCTTGCATGATTGAATCAATAGGACTAATTGATAGACTTTCTTCATCTGTACTTTCTTTATCATTCCTAAAGATTCTATCAGGGGGAACACAACAAAAACTACCAACACCAACTATCTGCCGTAAGTACATATTAAATATGTCCAATTGCAATTTTTTATTAAACTTGTTACTAATGATTTGACCAGTAATTGGATATGTATGAACATTGCTTCACTTTCCCCAGTAACTCAGTACCACCTCCAATTACCATTATTTTCTTTAGCCAAATAACAACAGTTTACTAACTGATTTTCCTTATATCACTTTTCACAAGTTTTCTTCTCGAATTATATGTGGAAGGGAATAGGGAATATAGTCCCTTATTTTCAATTTACATTTCACTTTTATTAAGTTGATTCTTTATTTATTCACTTGTAAAATTTAAATAATCGAAGTTTTGATTATGAGTGATGAATAATAGAATTAAAAATTAAACACTTATTCTGATGTAGGTATAATTGAAATCGGTTTAATTGTAAACCGATTTTTAAACTGAGAGTGATGAATTATAGAATTAGAAATTAAACTCTTGATTCTGGTTTAAATATAATTAAAATCGTTTTAATTGTAAACTTAATTTAGATTTTTAAGACTAATATTTAATCAAAATAATTCACTTATAAAATTGAAATAACCAAAGTTTCCGTTATAAGTGATGAATTACAGAATTAAAAATTAAACTCTCGATTCCAATTTAGAGAAATCGGTTTAATCATAAATCGAATTTAGATTTTTAAAACTAGACTAAACTGATTTATCAAAATAATTAATATTTAAAAACAACTAAATTTTCAATACTTTGAATGGAAATAGGTTTAATTATAAATCAAATTTAGATTTTAAAATTGAGAATGGTGAATTACAGAATTAAAAATTAAACTCTTAATTTCGATTTGAGCATAATAGAAATCAGTTTAATCGTAAATTGAATTTAAAATTTTAAAACTGAGATAAACTGATTTATCAAAATAATTAATATTAAAAAAACTAAATGTTTAACGTTTTAGAATTAATATGTTTAATTTTAAACCGAATTTAGATTTTTAAATTGAAAATGAAGAATTACATAATTAGAAATTAAACTCTTTTCTTATTTAGACATACTCGAATCGATTTAATCATTTTTAAAACTAAGATTTGATCAAAATAATTAATATTTTAATAAAAATAAACACAATTAAATTTTCAATGTTTTCCTTGAGAATCAAAATAGGTTTAATTGTAAATCTAGTTTAGATTTTTAAATTGAGAGTAATGAATTATAAAATTAAAAATTAAACTCTTGATTCCAATTTGAGCATAATTAGAATCGGTTTAATTGAAACCAAATTTAGATTTTTAAAACTACTAAACTGATTTATCAAAATAATTAATATTTAAAAAAACTAAATTTTCAATGCTTTCATTGAGAATTGAAACAGGTTTAATTGTAAATTGAATTTAGATTTTTAAACTGAGAGTGATTTTCAGCTATAATAAATATTGAGAAAATATTTTTTTTTAATTGTCAATTATCAAATATATCAAAAAATATTATGAGATTAATATTAACCAAATTTAATATAAACTCAAGATATCGGAATTGATTTAATCATTTTTAAAATTGAGATTAATAAAATTTTAATGCTTTCATTGAGTAATTGAGATTGGATTAAAATAGTTAATATTTTAAAAAACTAAATTTTCAATGCTTTCATTGAGAATTGAAACAGGTTTAATTGTAAATTGAATTTAGATTTTTAAACTGAGAGTGATTTTCAGCTATAATAAATATTGAGAAAATAATTTTTTTTAATTGTCAATTATCAAATATATCAAAAAATATTATGAGATTAATATTAACCAAATTTAATATAAACTCAAGATATCGGAATTGATTTAATCATTTTTAAAATTGAGATTAATAAAATTTTAATGCTTTCATTGAGTAATTGAGATTGGAATAAAATAGTTAATATTTTAAAAAACTAAATTTTCAATGCTTTCATTGAGAATTGAAACAGGTTTAATTGTAAATTGAATTTAGATTTTTAAACTGAGAGTGATTTTCAGCTATAATAAATATTGAGAAAATAATTTTTTTTAATTGTCAATTATCAAATATATCAAAAAATATTATGAGATTAATATTAACCAAATTTAATATAAACTCAAGATATCGGAATTGATTTAATCATTTTTAAAATTGAGATTAATAAAATTTTAATGCTTTCATTGAGTAATTGAGATTGGAATAAAATAGTTAATATTTTAAAAAATTAAATTTTCAATGCTTTCATTGAGAATTGAAACAGGTTTAATTGTAAATTGAATTTAGATTTTTAAACTGAGAGTGATTTTCAGCTATAATAAATATTGAGAAAATAATTTTTTTTAATTGTCAATTATCAAATATATCAAAAAATATTATGAGATTAATATTAACCAAATTTAATATAAACTCAAGATATCGGAATTGATTTAATCATTTTTAAAATTGAGATTAATAAAATTTTAATGTTTTCATTGAGTAATTGAGATTGGATTAAAATAGTTAATATTTTAAGAAAAATAAACACAAAAATTTTTTTAATGCTTTCATTGAGATTTGAACTCAAGACCTCCCGCTTACTAAACGGGTGCTCTAACCAACTGAGCTATGAAAGCTAATTGATTTAATTGTTTAACTGAATAAAATATATTATTATTAATTCATAAACTTAGTTTTTTTTTAAATTTTTTTTTCATTCTCAATAGTATTAGCGTTATACAACTCTAAAATTTTAAGTAATATCAGTGGGGTTATATATGTAGACGTGTGACTAAAACATTAAAGATTTCGTGAATTTTTTTATAAGGATTTGAATATTATTAATACAGGATAAGAAACTCTTATATTATTTTTTTCAATATTATTGAATACAAAACTATATTTGGGAGATCGAATTTAAATGGCAAAGTCATCTCATCTAATACGATGAGACAAAGTCATCCCATGACCCTAGAGCTGTAGTAGGGTATATATGTTGTGGATTGATAAATATTTTTATTTTGAAACTGATAATTTCAATGCCAAATATTAAATTGATTGATATTGATATTGTAATTGTGTGGATTTAAATGTAGTTACTGATATTATTCTAGTTGGTGTTATATTATAATTTAATTTTCTACCGATTTCTATATATATTAACTAGTATTTATTATATTAAAATTATGTTAAAAAAGAACCCTAATTTTAAAATCGAATTTAAATTTGATATCAAAATATTAAATATTAATATGTTAATTTAGAGACCGAATTTATATTAGTTCGTTAAATTAGCAATCAATTTAAATTCAGTCATTAAATTTAGAGATTGATTTTATGTATCTAAATTTAGATATCAAATTTAATATTTCGGTCACTAAAAAATTTAGTGTTTTAAATTGCTATATTTGCTTACAGCTATCTTTCTTATTTTGAATAAACATGTCATTTATGTGCTAAGTAAAAATGGATTATCTTTATTTTAAATATATATCTCAGTTAAAACCCAGACTTCACCTCATCTGCTTTGATGATCTTTCACATTTAAACCAAATTAACCTTTTTAAAAAATCAATTTAATATTTATTATTAAATCCGAACAAATGGATCCATAACAATTATGTTAATTTGATGAATAATCAAACTAAATGATCTTTTAAAAATAAAAAAATAGTAAAGGTTTTTGATAAAATATTAATTGATTTAATAAAATAAAGATGAGTTGTTATTACATTAATTGTTCAGCTAGGTTTGATGCGGCAAAAGGCAACCATCTTCTGGACCATGTGGCTAAATCTATCAGGGTCATGTGGCTAAATCTATCAGATCAAGATAACACTCATTGTTTCCACACAACTAGGTTATCATGGCCAAGATTGCGATCGTGACAAGAAATTGTGCTAGTCATTATAATTGTTAGGCGCTACCATTTGCGGCAATTCTCCACTCGATAAATTTTATATATTTTTAAAAATATTTTTAATAAGAAGATTATTTTTTTTTAAAAAAGTGTCCTTTTAAGGTATGTGGTGTGCTTTTGATTTTTTTTTTTTAAATATGCATGAGGTTTTTAAATTGTTTAATTTTAAAAATGAAATTTGATCTGTGATAAAGGAATGTGAACTTTTTGAATATAATTTATTTTTTAAATAAGTATAAACGGATATTTTTCCTAACAATTTACTTGATTCATTCGCTACTTATTGCTAAAAATAATAATTCCTTACTACTTGATCAATTATAAATTACTCCAAATTTTATATCTATAAAAAACACTATATAATCATTTTTACTACAGCTCATTCGATTTTTTTTTTTTTTAAATAGGTTATAGTTCATAAAATGTTTACTATTTCATCTTCTATTTTTAGTAAAATAAAACCCTAACTAAATCCAAAGGTGTCAAATCACAAGTCAATAATAAATATTTTTTAATCTTTCTTTCAATTTTTAAATGTTAATTTCTGAAAAATCTAATTTAAAAATAAAATATTTCACACACAGAAGGAAAATTTATATAGTAAAAATCGAATAATCTTAGTTTGTATATATTTGAGTAAAACAGTTGATATTGCTTATTCCAGTATTAGAGACAGTCGTGTAGTTAGAATTTTTAACCAGAAGAGTTTAATTTAATAAATTAAAATAATTAATACAATATAAAATCAAATTATCCAACTCTAAAAATCCAAAGATAATTTAAAATATAAGATGAAATTTTTAAAATTTTTAAATATTTATGTAAGTCAATTTTCATAATCAAAAGCCTAAATTTTAAACGAAAATGACTTTAAATTTAAAATTTTCAAGTTCGCTGGAAAAAATAAAAGAAAGATTGTTATTTTTGAAAAAAACAAAGATTTTTCATTAACAATTGTGACTAGTTTCGGTGGACTCGACAACAACACAAAAAGAGTAAATCAAGATAAAATAGGATTATTCTTACCATGTCGATAAAATCCTACAAAACATGAAGAGAAAGAAGATGCGAGACCTGCTCTTGTTATTGAAAGAGGGCAACAACTGATGATGGGTTTCTTGCTTGCTGGAGAAAAGAAAAGAGAAGAAAAAAGAACTCTTATGCTCGAGAAGAGGGGAGAAAAAAAATTGCAAATTTATGTAGTTGGAGAAAAGGAGTAGAAAGAAATGGACAAGAAGAGGAAGCGAAAAATAAAAGAAAGGAATGGACGAAGGCATGACGATGACATATGGCACGATGGGGATTGTTTGTAATTATGGAGAAAAAAAAATGAAGAGAAGTTTCCTTGAAAATACTCTAATTCATTTTAAACCGATTAAACTCATTTAAATCTTAAACTTAGTTTGATCATAACTGGATCAAATCAATCCCAATTTGAACCAATATAATCCTTATTACCACACCAACCCATTGGATTTAGTTTGAATCCTATCCGATTTTAATTTAGTGCCCTCATTCCGTGTTCTACGATTTAGTTCATCCATTTATTGTTATATATTTTATTTTTTAAAAATTCAATGCTTAACCTTCCTTAACATTCCAAGTCATGATATTTCCTCATAAAAGTTATACGAATGGATAACTTAAGTTGAGAGCTTTCCAAATATATAATCAATTTCAATTTTTTGGCGATGAGGGGCTTGCACCCCCCATCCTGCCACTGCAGGCAGGTAAAACACGGGGGACATTTTTGCCCTAGTGTAATGGTCCTTTACATGAGGGAGGTTAGACACTCAACGAAGCATTTTACACCCACTAAGAATTAACCCTAAGATATATTAGAGCAACCACTCATGCATATACCAACTACGCCAACCCGTAGGGGCTAGTTTGTATATATAATCAATATGAAGCAATTCATTTCAAACTCTAATGAGAATTTTGTTCAAATTTCAAATCAATAATCTATCTGTTATTGATTCAAGTTTCAATATCTCTATAATTTCCTTCTCCAGCCATCACATATATCCTAAAACTTCAGCTTGCATGCAGCAGACTATTTCCAAAACAAAAAATAAAAAATAAAAATAAGCATCAAGAGAACATTGTAGGAACACTGACCTTGATAGTCATTGCGACACCCCATTGCGATTGGCACGGTGTCGAAGACTGGATTGATCATTGTTTCGATCTTTATAGTAACTCGATTCCTGTACTGCACCAAACACAATCTCTACTGTCATCTCAGAGATTGGTTCACAGTAAGTTTGTGGAGGGTCACCATGTTTCCTAGACGACTCCTCCACCTTGTTGGGTCCACTACCAGATTCCTGTACTGCACCAAACACAATCTCTTCTGTCATCTTAGAGCTTGGCTCATAGTAGGTTTCTGAACCCGAAGAATGCTGTTGATGCTTCTGCAGATGTTGCTGTGAGTGTGGCACTCTGCTCCATCCATCGAAATATGTTGTATCATGCCGCAGTTGCTGGAGCTTCTCTGGATTATTCAACATGAACGCAGACGTCTTGTACGGGATGTGTGTATGCCTTTCCAGTGGAGGTGGTTCATCATAAGCTGCAAAACTTTCCTGCAAAGGCTGCACATTCTCCTCGTATTGCTCCTGTTGAGTTCCGTCGTCACTCACTGTCCGTCTACTTGATAAGATTCGACTAAAGATTTGAGTGAGAGAGGATGCAGAAGATGCAATGAGCTCCTTGAGCGAGGTGAAGAACCCTTCTTCTTCTTCTTCTTCTTCTTCTTCTTCTTCTTCCTGCCTGCCTGTTTCAGTTCCAGGTGGGATTAATGGTGGTCTGAATGATGATTTGATTGGCTGCTGATAAGGACTTGTTGAAGATCTTGTGATAGTTTTTCGATCCTGAAAGTATCAAGTTGAGCATTACAAATTAATAACAGATGCATAATAAAGAACTGAAATGTAACATTATCAAAACGAAGTGTAATTCAATATTCATATAATTTATGTAAGTACAAGATGTGCAAAAAAGAACTGAAACTTAAAAGAAGGAAAGCACGATCGGTATGATTCATTAAGTTTGAATTTCGACATGACTTAATATTGGTAAACTTCATAGCCGCCTGAATTATTATGTATGGCTACCACATATACAATCCTCAGCTAGAACAGAGTGAATGCAGGTTGATCCACAGTAGGCAAAACCAATCATAGTTGGCACATGGCTCGTAAGCATATTGCGTAGTGCTTACCTTAATGGTCTATTCCCAGGGGAACCTTAATGGCTCGCACCCCCCATCCTGCCACTGCAGGCAGGTAGTTACTAGAACATTTTTTTTAAAACTTTTTGTAGGTTTTTTTAGATGCTAACAGAAAGGCCATGAGAGCTTTTTGCAAGCGCTTCAACATGGTCGAGCAGCTTTAGCAGGTTGCAAAGTGCGAGAGAGACAAAAGGAGCCATGCCCCCTTAAATGTTCCCTCCTTGGAAGCAAAGACCACACCTCAGCCAAGATTACTTCCACCTCGAGCAAACATACCTTCGACTGAACCAATGTGCATTCACCATAGTGAGCCCAACGATGACGTATATTAACTTGTATCTGAACTACAGTTACTCTGAACAGACTACATAAGCTGAACTCGCTACTCATCCTTTTATGTCCTTGAGTTGTGGTCCAGACAAAAAAGGTGTATTTGGCAGACTACTTTTAATATGTTACAAAAACAATCATAACAATTCTATAGTTGTATGGTTGTTGAACTGGAGGGTTGGATCCTATATGACAAAGATAAGTCTATGGAGTATGATTCCCTAACAATACATATAGCACGCTCGACAAAAAAAGGAAGTTATCATTCACAGAGAAAATGTCTTGTTCTCAGCATCCAACCTAATATCATCAACCAAAAACATGTATCGAAAGTATGCTATGTGTACATGCTTGAATATACCTTAGGTGTGAGCTAGAAAGTTCCATTAGTTCAGCATGCGAGTTTAAAAATTGTTGAAATGATTGAACACCATCAAGGAATTCAAGAAACTTATACCCTTCTCTCCTTTCCAAGGTAATCTGGCCGTTTTTTTTCCGAAATTTGGCACACAAGTCACTGGTGATTCATACTAACAAGTAACATCTTGTATCCATATCCATAATTCATATATTCATAGTTAAGAAATGCTAACATACATTAGATGGAGATGCCACAACAGTCCGTGGCCGATGCAACAATGCAAGCATGTAACCAAAGAAAGCAGCGGCAAACAGCACTGCGATTCCTGCAACAAATTTAGTTATCACCAAGTCATCCTGACAAAACCAAACTCTCCATGTTCCATATGAATTTCATTGATAGAGTGAGTACTTCTACATACAATCATTATGCAAAGAGGAAAAAGATGACAATTAAAAATCTACCTAGAGAAAGCCGAGCTCCATACTGGTCAGGACAATCGTCTAAATTCAATTGGATCTCTCTGATTGCCTGATTTCCTCTGTCAACCACCAGAAGAGAGCAGCTACTACTGACATACACTACCTCAAAATCGTCAGAGAACATTGCATCTTCAATTTGCAGAGTTATACGGCCCACTCTGTATGACTGCCCTGCTGCTATTGTCGTGACACCTTTCCAGACATACAATCCATTGTTCGTTAATATGTAGTTTAACTCTTCTAATTGTCGCTCTTGTTTATTTTTTAGTAGAACTCTAATTTTTGAACGAAATCCTCAACTCACCAGTATCACTGATTTTCCTAATTGCTTTGTTCTTTGTGTCAGCAACATAAATGTTACCCTTGCTATCGACTGTGAGCCCTGTTGGATGGTTCATCCTTGCTTCACATGGTTTGCCATCAACATGACCACTCCAACCTTTAGCTGAACCAGCAACAAGCTTAGGCCTGTTGTCTATCCAAAAAATTCACAGTGGAAGTAAGTGATAATATCAAAGAGATTTAGTTATTCAACAAACCACAATAAGAGCACATTTAGAACAATCATATTCAAGAATGTATCTGGAACAAATGCTTAAAAGATTAACTATATTAAAAGATTAAAAATACAATGTCATATTCAAAGTGCCAACATCAGCATAGAAATTCTGGAATCAAACACATCGTGTTAACTTATTAGCAGTCATCTTCTTTGGCCCCTTTCTAATGGAAGACAATCACAAAATTGGATCATCATGGTATCAGAACAGTGAAACCATCATCACCAACCAGCAACTATTGCTGATATTTTTCAGAACAACTTAGGCTGCTCCTCTAGACCATCACTTCGCTTCACATCCAGTAACTTTAAGAACACTCAAATATTCCACTGTCAAGATATCAATCTCATATCGGACAAAATCAAACAAGTTTCATGGAGGAAGTATCAGTCATAAGTCCCTGGGACTAATAGATTCAGTAACTATTTTACAGAAACCATTTAACACCTCTAACATCTTTAATTTATATTTCACATCAATAGAAAGTTTGAATGTCTACTTAAGAGCATTGAACATGGATATTGAGAAGATAGATGAAGAGTCTAAGCATTAAAATCCTAAAGAGAAATTGCACATTGTAGGCCTCATTCATGGTGTTTCATGTGGTATCATTGGTTATATTTGTGTCATGCAAATGGACACTTCGATCTTTATGAGAGGATAAACACACTCACATTTAGACAAGGGCAAAGAAACCTTGTAGATGTTACTGTTCTTGGAATCCAGTACCAGAAGCTCCCCTCCCGGCGTGACTTCGACCGAGAACGGCTCGATTCCATGCTTACTCCCATCGAAAACAGTCTCGATGCTGTATCCACTCTCAATCCTCACAATCGAGGAGCTCAAGATCGCTGATTAATCCAAAACACCAAATCAACTAAACAAAAAGAAGAGAGAGAGAGAGAGAGGGAAATCAATCTTCGAGTCTTACCAATCCTCGAATCCAACGTCGCCGACCAAAGCCGCCGCAGAAGGGCAGAAAAGAGATTGAAGAACAACACGCTTACCAGCCCTAAAAAAAGAGTAAAACAGAACGATCAAAGCTCAACAGGTAACCCGTGAAACCCACAGCCTCTCCCCTCCCTCACACTCGCGCGCACACACACAAACATCAAAATCCGAGCTCACTAGCTGGGGATGCAGCAGATACGCAGCAAAACACCGCGAAAAATAGGAACAAAAGGAGCAACACCACCATCTTCTTCCGCCTCATCACTTCCGATTCACCTCCAGAAATATAGATAAGAAAAAAAAAATCAAAACTTGCAGCGACGATGAATCAGAGGACGCACTCCAACACGAATCCATCGGTACCTGTTGCCGATCCGCCTACTCCATCACTAGCTTTTGGGAAAAGAGATGAGGGAAGAGCGAGACGACGGATCGAGGAGAGATTGAGAGGAAGAATCTGTGCATTTTATGCTGGTAATGAATGAGAAGTTAATGGCGAAAATAATTTGAAGGGAAGAGAATGCACAATTTTTAAAATACTCCCAAATCGTTTATAATAGTTTTCAAAAAAATACCATTTTAAAACTTTATTTTATTTTTCGCAAGATAAATGCATTTAAATGAAAAACAGAATAAATATTATTATTTATATTTTTTTGATAAATTATTTTAAAATTCCAGATCATAATTTAAACTTTACCTAGTCCTCAAAAACATTTATTCTCACTTTTTAACTAAAAATAATAGATATCAATTTATTTAATAATTCTTATTTTTTTATAGATATAAAAAATTTAAAAGGAGATATAATTTCTCCTAAATTCAGTATCATTTTAAAAAATCTAATATATTTTCTATTCAATTGTACACAATTCAACCAATCGATTGAGAATCATATTAATCGATTGGCTTAAGAGTATTTACATTAGCCACCTTATCTAAAAATTTTATCTTAAATTTTGAATATGATAGTTAAAAAACCTTTGCATCAGCTACCCTATCCATTTTTAAAATTTAGATTTGATGAATAGTAATTCTCTCAATTTAGGGAATGAAACTTCTACCCTAAAAATAAAATAATATTTTTTAATCTCTCATTCCACTCATTCTTTTCAATCTCCCTCTTTTCACACATTCTATAAATATAATAGTAAAAAAATTTAAAAAAAAAAGAGAAGAAAATAATAAAACATTAAAGATGATAATTTTAGAATGGTTGATGTAGTGTGTAATGAAAAGTTATTGTCTAAATTTAATAAAGTAAATTATTTATCTTAAATTTTAGATATAGTGATAGAAAAATTGATGTAGATGCTCTAAGCTAACTCGAAGTATGACTCCTAATTAATTGGTAAAAAGAATGTGTTTAATTTGATAGAAATTATAGTAGATTCTAATTTAAATATGTTGAATTTTAGAATAATTATATCTTATTTTAATTTTTTTTTACCTATAAAAAATGAAGAATAATTAAATAAATTGGCATACATTCAGAAGTTGCATGTAAAAAAAAATGCATGAACGAACTTTTCCTGAACGAAACAAATTGAAATATATTCATTTATGTTAGTTCCTAAAAATAAGTTTCATCTTTTTAAAATTATGTTTTAAGGTTTTGGCAAAATATCATGAACATGCTACTTTTAATTTTAACATATTTTATCATAAAATTATAATAAACCTATCACGCTAGTTTTTTCCCATTTGTATTTCTAAGTTAAGGCACCATAATGATATTAGGGTAAACACAATCCTAATTTGTTAGTTCTCATTTTATAGACAATTGACATAGAAAAAAAAAATAATTCGGTGCACGAAGCTCTCACTATGTAAGGTCCCGAGGAAAAATTTATTGTACACAGATTTATCCTACTTTTTACAAAATATTATTTCCAGACAATTGACAAAAACAACATGATTTTTTTATTATCATAATTTTACTATTTACATTAGGTCACTATTTTAATTATAGTAATAGGCATGAAGTATTACTATTTTGGTAAAAAATGTTTAATTCCAAGTGATAGCTTTATAATATTGTAAAATAAGCATTTTTTTAGCATATAAAAGGGGAGTGTTACGGTAACATACATAAGATAAAAGGGGAGTGTTACGGTAATAATAAAATTTAATCCGATTTCGAGGTCCTAATAAGGCAAAGTATGTATAATAAATTCAATGTAACCCAACTCGTTTTGAGACGAAAACATCATGCACTGAGCTTCCTTTACAATTTTTATACCAGGTATGCATTACACTTTATCCTTTATATTTTTTTAATAACTCATATATTCAACCATTTGAATCGATTAATCAAGCGATCCAATCCCATCCCACACAGTTTACCATCGACAATGAAGATACCCTTATGTACTTTACTCATCTAAATGACACTTTGTACTTTACTCATCTAAACTACTACTCTCTGTTAATTCTACCCTTTTGTACTTATCTAGACAACAACTCTGATTTTTTTTCAATTGATACTAAATATCTAACTTATATTGACTAATTCTCACAATGACCGATCCAATCCCACTAAAATTATTTACCAATCATCAAAATAAATCAAAAAACACTCACAATAGCTCATCAACAAAATCATCCAAATATCTAACTTATATTGACTAATTCTCACAATGACCGATCCAATCCCACTAAAATTATTCACCAATCATCAAAATAAATCAAAAAACACTCACAATAGCTCATCAACAAAATCATCCATTAATTTATCAAAACTAAAACTCAAATTTTAAATACTTAAAAAAAAAACACTCTACCGTTGCAGGCGATAGCTCTATCCTATTGGCATTGAGTATTGCAAGCCACAATTTAATAATATTGACTGTTGTTATTTTCTATATCATGCCAATTAACAGTTTGACCTCTCTAGAAAGTAGATTAGGTACTGTACCAAGGCCTCTCCACAGTCAAATAAAATGGCATAAGATGAGCCATCTTGGCAAATGTCTTCTGTTGGAACCCCCACAAATATTTTGGTCATACTCACCGACCAAGATGGTAAGGTTTCAGCCTGTCTGATTACTCATATGGTCCACTTTAATCGCTGCCGGTCTGGCCGAATCCATTCGGTGCAAAGAGATATAAGAAGTTGAGAAAACAAGGGGAAAATGCAACGACATGGATAGGAAAAGTCCAATATCTGTACAAAGTTCCACACAGGGCACACGGCTAGGAGCAACAGTCTTTAACAAATGTGCAAGGTAACATATTGAGAATACACCTCGTGGAAATAAACATTTGTTACCTCATACCATATTCGAAGAAGGCAAGTCATCCTGGCAAAACCCCACACGTCGTTGATGGTGAACGGAGGCTACAGAAAGCAAGTAGCTACATTCTCAAAATCCATGAACTCCTTTCGGTTGGATTTTACTATGCCTTAGCATGCAGATACTGAAATAACAGACTGAATCTTCCGCTACAACTATTTCCTCCTCTCGTAATGCTTGATTGCTGCCAAGTATATATCAGTGGAAAGTTTTAAAACCTAATCAGTTGGTAACAAGCAAAGTACCAGTGTAAGCACCTGTATAGCATGTTTCATTCTTCACCATTGTGAGAATCATCAACATGAGAAGTGGCGCTACGGATGAAGCGTCCTGGGTTTCTCGTTTGAGTATGATAACGTTCCTTGTACTTCTGCCTGGAAGCATGGTGACCTTGTGCCTCTTGATCAATGCTCGAGTTTGGCTGGCGATATGCATTGCTTGGCTTACTGTGAGAATCAACTGGCTGGTATTCAAAATGTGGAGTATTCTTATGTTGATCTTCGATTCGCTGAGCATTTGATTTTCCAGAAGTATGCATAAAATCCCGACCCCGATATGTTGCCTCCTGCCCTCTGTTAACACGCCCATTGCGTTGTCCATATTGGTGTGGTGGAGAAACTTGATTTTCACGCTGAGGACTCATATCTACAACTGGTCTTCTGCTATGCATCTGCTCCACTGATGAAGCAGAGTTACGAGACTGATCTTTCCGGTTCAGGGTATTGCTAGTCTCATTGCTTGGGTGGTTACTCCCAGCACCAGGGTAACCGAACTTCTCAGGCCTAGCATCATGATAGAAGTTTCTTTGCCCTCCAGTGCCCCTACCTTGCTGAATTTGAGACTTTGGTTTCCAGTGAGAGTGAGACCTAACGTGATCACCAACAACATTCTTACCATTATCATTTATGAAAATTTTCACATCATTCTCACTTGTATCTAAATTGAGAGGATTGACACCATTTTTTTCGTTTGTGTTGTTCTTGGAATTATGATCGTCAGTCCCATAATTGCTTCCTGTAACTCTGTGAGCTTGTTGATGTTTTTGCATGCTTCTGATCCCCTGATCTTTAGTCTGGATAGGAGCCACATCTGAATTTTTCTGCACGAGACTGTCACCACCCTCCCAGCCATCAGATCTTACCTGTTCTGGCAATGGTAGGTGCTGATTGGAAGGCTTGTCAAAAGTTTCGGTAGCATCAGAAGGTTGCACATTTTCATTTGAAGCCTGTGAAGGAAGAACAGTATCAGCTGAATTCCTCTGACGCCAAGAGGCTTGAACTCTACCACGCCTACCAGGCTTATTGTCCTCTGTCTTCTTTGTATCAGCACCAAATTCAGATGAGCCATCAAATTTACCTGGCCCAAATTTGGAATCCAAATAAGGTTTCTCAGGCATCTCATCTGAAGTCAATTGACTGAGATGGGTTGTAGACTTTTGAGTGTACTGCTGCAAGTGCTCTTTGGCGACAGGTTTAGGAACATATCTCTCTATCTCAGCCCTCTTTGTTTTTGTGCCACTGATATCATTCCCAATCTGTAATGAAGAGTCAGAGAAATTTCCTATTATACTATTCTGCTTGATTTCCTCCAGTTGCTCGATCTTATTTGCAGGCCTTACAGGTGCCCAGATGACCGTCTCACTTCCATGAACCTTGTCGGTAGGCTTAATTGCCTGATGGTTTCTTGCCATCTTTCTAGATGGCTGAGGCTTCCGATGGTTGTTCATCCTGCCTTGTCCTTCGTCAACAACTTTAGAAGACCCTTGGCGAGAGTGTACTATGCCATCCCCACACTCCTGACCACTACCATGGTCAGAAGAAATTAGGGCAGGAACTGATGAAGTTTCCAGAACTGGTGGTGCAGGGTTGAGCCTAGAACTTTCACTTGGGTATTCTTCAATCTTTTCATTTGAATGTGTTGATGTGCTAGAGCCAAACAAAGTATCATCCTTGTTCCTATTCTTCACGTTTCTATGATTTTTTTTCTTCTGTTGCAGAGAAGGATCCCCATTATGCGGCAATATATCAACACTTGATGCAGGTGCATTGACTTCAACAAGCTTTTGTGAGTTCTGATTCTTTTCGCTGATGAAGTGCATTTCATCTGATTTGCTCTCATGGGCAATCTCATCAAGAAACTTCGAACCTGTATTTTCCCTCATCGCTGACTTCTCACCTGGGTTTTTCTCCTGTGGAACCTTCTGCCTTCTTCGGTTTCCCACCGGTCTATGCTTAGAACCACTGGAAGCATTAAACTGTGAACCTTCATGGGCCACAACTTCTGTAGTGTTTGTATGATGCTCCATTGAAAGAGTAGGTATACTACCAGATCTAGAATCTTGGGCAACTGTTTCTGGAGTCTGAGAAACATAATCACAAGGCAAAGAGACTACTGGTCCAACTTTGTTATACTCATTTGCTTGTAGAGGCATATCTACTGCAGAGAGGGTAACATTTGAAGCTATATCTGCTCCAGGATCTTCTTGCTGCTGTGGATTATGACTAAGGGATGATACCTCATTTGACTTAGGTTTCATGCTCAATGCTGCTGAGCGTTTATTCAATTCTTCCAGCTTTGCGAGAGCTTTTGCTTTTTGCTCCCTCGTTCTCTCCTCCTCCTGTTTCTGTAACTGCTTTGCACGTTGAGCAGCCAACTCTTTCATTTTAGCACGCTAGCAGACAAGCCAGGAAAACGACATCAAAAACATTTATCAACACATGTATACCATTTTTCGAAAAGACAGAAATACAATGTTGGCTTTTTATCAAGATTCAATGAACATTGTATTCTTTCATACATAAAATATCTAATATCATCTGGTACTTCTCATAACTCATAAACCTACCAATTCATTTAGATCTTCTGGAGTACATTAGATTTACCTTGCAAAAGTTTAGGAGACACATAGGAACAAGATGAATATAAGCTTAGTTACGGTAAATAAAAATGGAACAAAAGTTAGTGAATTTATCAAAATGAATTTCATCCAAAAACAACATACTCAAGATGTAATGATGTGTTCCATCAATAGTTGCAGCTTATATTCTTGCTAATACTTTTTATTTCATACAGGATTTCAAATATATACACACACCCAGAACTGAATTCATACTTGCTCTATCAATTCAGTCATAATATAAGTAACAAAAAATGATCTTGACATGGACATGACTTCTATGCTCACATATATTTTAAATCATTAAAAGCCATTGTAAGGAGTGATTAACACAATTTTAGTGTACAGATAATAACAGCATTTGCATGAGGAGAATTATATATTCAAATATGTGTATCTATTAAAAAAACAATCTTTCACACAAAATTCATTAAGAACAAACCTTATACAGTTCATAGTAATTTTATCTATTTTCTGTTGAAATCACAGGTGCTGAATTATATCTGTATGCCATTCATAAATCAAGCAGAAATCATCCAGAGCTGATGAAAGTCAAAATTTGTATATGGCATCTAACTTGTACCTATCAATTCCAAAAATTTAAAAACAAAAAAGAACAAGAAAGATGCACTATCTGCGGGAAGCAATCAGCAGTTATTTGTCAACTAACTGTAATATACATTACTTGGAACTCATAGTTAGAACTTTGATAAATGCACTATCTATCCCCTAGTTTTGCAATCACAACATTTACCAAATTAGAGGTCTACACTGACCTGGTCTTTGTGATCAAGTGAATCTGAATAGGCATCTTCAGTAACAATTTTTTCCATGGGAACAACAAATGCCCCTTTTTCAGAAGATTCTCTTGTCAGCTCGCCATCAGTTTGATTATCTAACCTCGAGTTGGACGAATAATCACCCCTGCCAATTGCAGAGGGGGCTCCTTTTGAAACACAAGAACCTGATTCAATTGGAATAAAATCCATGGAGTCTGACTGTCCAGAAACAACTGTTGAATCAATGGTGTGTGTGTCCAAAGAATATCCCTCAAAAGAACTTGGGATAGCAATACCCCTAGCTTTGGTAAAATGTCCAGTTCTTGCATTGGCAACTTTTGGTTGTTTTAATCTCTCTTGTTTTGACGACAATCCTCCAACTATGCTGTGGTTTTCAGCGCTCCGAACTTTGTTATTTAAGCCTTCTATTTTTTCGATCAGTGCAACATTCTTTCTAGTAACTGAATTAGGCTTCCAATCATAAACCGGTTGAATTGAAATATTTGGTCCTCTCTTAAGTATGCCTTCAGATGTCCTATTGGAATTTACTTCCAAGTTAGAGATAATAGGATTTGAAAGCTGACACATACCATCACCAGCTACCTTCAGTGATGCTCGGTGATCGCTTACCAGATTCATGTCATTGGCAATTTCATTCTTTCTGCTACCTGCAGACTGCTCACTCTCCTTAGATATGGATGCTTCAGGTTTACTTTCAACATGACTTTGTGTTGAAGTAGGTGATGAAGATCCACTATGGGTCTTTGCTTGTGTAACTTTATATGCTAAGTCACCTTGTGGTTTTAGCAAGACCTTATAGGGCCCTGGAAAAGGAGCATGAGCTCTGTCAGATGGTACTTGCACTTCCACCTTTTGTGTGACATCCCCACCAAGACTATTTGGAAATTCATCTGAGGTAATGTTACCACTGGAGTTAGGAGATTGTTTATAGACACTCGGTTGAATAGCCACTCCTGAAGGCATGTGTTGTTCACCAGAACTGCAAAAACTTGCTTGTTGATAGCCATAATATCCATCATAAGGAACAGGTGTATGGTAGGGCCCAGGCATGGTAGGAATAACAGGGTGGCTAGAAAACATGTATGGATTAGGCAGCACTTGGGGGCGATATACCTCTCCAGTTGTAGGGTGGTACTGAACAGGCCCAGCACTTGGTCTCAAGGCAGCCTCTGAGTTGGGTGGAAACGGACGGGGATAGCACAAAAATGGATCAACAGGAAAACTACCAGGGGGCCCTGCTGGTCGATATGGACCGACTAGAGCCCCTCCTCTATACCAAATTTTGTCAGGAGAGTGCATTGCAGAACCATGCCAAGAATCAAACTGACTAGGTGTCATATTCAAGCTATTGTGTGGTTGTGCCTGCTGCAAATTATTATTCAATTCTGGGTTATGTGAGACAGCACCTCCAGAAGATAAGTTTCTCTCAGTTCTAGGAACACTTACATCCTCTTGATCCTTGCAGATATCTCCTGAATTCACAAAAGCATATCTTGAGTCCTATTAGGAAAAGAAAATTTAAAAACCGAGCTAGCTAATTCATCTTCACTCACCGCTAGAAGATTTTAGGTTTTCATTGGATCTGAGAATACCAGAAGATGCATCAGAATGCTCTTGTAAAGTGTGACCTGCTAATCCGAGTTGTAAAGGATAATCAGAGTAAATGTTGCTAGTAAAATATACAAATCTTATTTACATTCATATTCAATTGTATTTTTACATGAAACTAGGTTTGAATATTGAAGAGAAAAATAAAGGTGAATCTGCTATCACCCAACAACAGAATTCATTTTTTTTTGTTTTTTAATAAAAAGGTGTTTTTTATCAGACAAAAAACAGAATACCACATGATTAACTATGACAACCTAATCTATGAGCTACAAGATATTCCAGTTATTTGCTTGAGTCAATGAAAGAGATATCCTGTTAGAATGTCAAGGCATTATCATCGTAAGTCTTTGTAACATTATGGAAATCGAACAGACCCAATAAAAAGTCCCCTACAAACAAGCACATATATATAAAAAAAATTAAAATTTATTTTCAGCATGTCAATGATATCAATAACTGGGTCAGCATGGTCCTGGAGTGTTTAAAGTTTCAGACCAACACCAATCTCAATGATCTGGGGGATAGGTAAGGTATGGATAATGTGCTACAGAAACACTAGGTAAGGTCAAATGAAAGGCCATAACATTGTGACGACAGAGTACATCCAACCACAAAGCATTAGATCCAGACTGCATCTTGCAATCACTGCACAATCCTATCAGCAAGAACTTCCTAATCAACAATAAAGGATTACTATTAACCAAGAACAAACTAACGAATTTCATTTATCCATCAACTGTTAGCCTGTTGCACTTTAAACCTACATGATAAACAAGGATTGAGAAAGATTCAATTATGCCAACCACTTCATGTACATCCTCTTCTCCTTCATTATCTTCTTCTGCTATACTAATTGCTAACACACAAAGCAACAAAATGGAAATAAGGTGTGATTGTACTTTTCTTGTCCATTGGACAGGGGAAACATAAAGACTGACCATGATGATTTTTGTTGATGGGGGCTAAACTTCAAGGTTACTGGAGAAGGATGATGCCTGGAGACACTAACCTCAAGAAAATCTACACTTCTATCATTCAATTTTAGATCAATTATTCCTTTTATTACATTCACTTCTGCTAAAGCTTCAACAAGCCACAAACCAAGTAAATATTTATTTAATTATCCTGGTAATTGGAAGCTGAACATCAGCTTTATTAATCCATTGAGTAAAAATCACTTGGAAGCTCTGGAACTACCAGTCAGAAATGAGCCATAAATCACCTAAGATTGCACCGCATTACAGAATGTAGCATGAATATTATGATATAAAATTTTTAACAAAATGTTAATTTTCTATTGAATTTGATTAGCATATGGCTGACAATGTAATCTAAATGCTGTGGCTGTTAAAAAAAAATTAAGTTATATATTTATATTCTTGTTACTCCATCTTTATATGCAGGTGGGCAACACATGAACTATGGAGTATATTTTGACTTTGGACAAACACAACATAGTCACAACTAGCACAATTAACTACATAGATCTTCTCCCTCAATTAAAATCTATGCAGGTACAATCATCATCATCTATGTGTATTTGTCCCAACTATTTGAGTTTGGCTAGAAAAATCTTGTCTCCATTTTATGCAAGGATATATTATGGATATCCTAAATCACATAATTTCATTGGCCATTAGCCAATGGCCAACCATTTGTCTATCGAGCATGAACTGGGAAAAAAATCTTTTGCCACATGAACTGGGAAAAAACAATATATTATATTATTAAAAAATAGGTTTATGAGATTTAAAGATGGAGCATACAAAAAATATAGTCACCTTGCTGACCATCAATTCTTTTCTCCGAGCCAAGTGTTGGAAAGTCTCCAGAAGTGAGAGAAAATTCGTGATTTATTGCTGATGCAATACCCTAACCCATACAAAATCAACTTAAATACCAGAAAAAAAAAATAATTTCAGAAAAAGAAAAAATTACGTATTTTAGACCATATTAAAGAGGCACAAGTGCATGTACCACAAGGCGTACTAGAAACGTGCGCAAAACAGATTTGAAGATAGGGAAATACCAATTTGTCAGCAGTTTTCGGAGACCCCCATGCAACTGCAGGGTCTGCTACATTTTCTGCAAATCGAGACAATTGAGAGCTACCTGGCCTTGTTTCTGCACTTCGCGGACGAGCTGCAATGATTGGCCTTGTTTCTGCACTCCTAGGACGAGATGCAAGCACTGGTGCCTGGTTTGAGGGTAATAATCCAGATGCAGTTGATGGGCGTGAATTTGAACCCCATGCATTTGAGTCTTGGGATCTATCACTGCCTGCTGTCGATGGCCTCGTTCCACTTCCACCGGATGATGGACGACCACTATTATGACATGGTGAACCAGTACCTCCATCAGTTTTAGGGGATAATAGAGTTGATGAACCCCACACATTCGAAGTTGCTGAACAAGGTCGACTTCCCCAAGTAAGGGTGCCCCTAAATATCAATCAGCAATCATCATGCAAGCAGAATAAACTATGCACCATCCTACAGCAGCAGTATATAATAGAAAACCAAAAATTCAAGGAAACAATAACTCACTTTGGAACAATTTCCACATTTGGATCTAGACCATTGTTCTCCGACCTTCAAAAATGGTCAATATTTAAGTACATAAATCTATCAAAATTTAAGGACACAAACTTAACTGAGATACATAATTAAAATTATGGATTAACGTGATACCACGTTGTTACCTTTGACTAGGTAAATTAATGGGTTTTGGCACTTTGCCCAAGATAGTCATGCCTGACTTTCGTGCAGAAGCCCATCTGAGAAATAACCATTAAAAAAACAATGATTAATGAAAAATACCAAATCACAAGAATGTTTAAGTAAATAAGATCACAAGATTATATTGGTTACCAAGACAAAACTACAAACAAGACTTGGACAAGTGTGGCATATATGTTATGGTCGATGGTTTCACCTAGTACCCTTCACTCTCCATAGTATTTCCAAGAGACTAAAGGCTCAAACTTTTCAGATAGTAAAGACAACGAGTAAATTTAGGTGGCTGTCTTCCTATCAACCCTGGAATCAGAAGAAAGCACAAGGAGGTTGGAGGAGAAAATTAGGGAAACATAGAAAGGAAAGAAAGAAAGAGGATAAGTTATTGGGAGAAGATTCATTATCTCAAAATTTACCACTTAGAATTATGATAAATATTTAATGAATAGATTCATTAAACTAGTGTGCTAATGCCATAGTTTAAAGTGCTCTGCCGAGATGGTCGAAACGGGCGAAACATCTCATTCCGCTCGGCGGCGACCGACACTGGCACGACCCCGGCACCAGACCCACGACAGTTGCGACGTGTTGCTTGACCTCGTGGCTGCAACGGAGGGGTCGACACGACCCCGACACCAGACTCACGATGGTTGCAACGTGTTGCGCGACCCTGTGGCCGCAGCGGAAGGGTCAACCTCGCAACAACATCAGAGGGGTCGCATAACCCTTTCGCTACAGCCACAAAAACGTTGTGCGACCCTATGGCTGCTGCAGAGGGGTCCCACGACCACCGTGGTCGCGTCGGAGGAGTCACGCGAACCGCGCGACCATGACTGAGGGGTCGCGAACCACACGACACCGCCGAAGTAGCGCGAGCTCGCGAGTGGTGTCGAATTTCAGATTTTTTTTAATTATACTTAGGTTAATTATTTTAATCAACTCCTAGTTATGAGGGAGATAATCTAAATAGGCTTTATTCAAACCTCATAAAATTTTTATTTATTTATTATCTATTTTCATATCTTTTTCTTTTTTAAAAGATTATTTTATATATTTTTTAAATATTTATATTAAATATTTTATTTTTTAATTAATATATTTTATATTTAAAAAACACCGAAACTATATCGGCACAACATGATACGATACCTAAACTGTATCGTTCTAATCCAGGACCGAAACATCAGCATGGGTCAAAATTTTAAACCTTAGCTAATGCTAAGTTGTTCCCCGGAAAGGACGCGTTGCAGGGTCCGACTGTAACGTCTCGACAAGGACCGCTACATCTCCAGAACTCAGATGTAATGTCAAATATGCAAGAGTTCGTGTTACAGGGTCCAATTATAACGTATCGGCAAAGACCGCTATATCTCCAGGAGAATTTAGGTGTAGTGTTAAATAGCACGAGTTCTCATACCATAGGTTAGATAAAAATAAATATGATAAGAAAACTAATAATCTAAAATTTGAAATATAAGAACCCTTACTGGTAAATCAATGGAGGTAGTAGATACGATAATTAAGAGAAGAATTAGTATTTTGTGTGTACAAGATACAAAATTAATAGACGAGAAGACAAAGATGATAGAGCACTCGGATTTTAAGTTATGGCACAAGAAAAAGTAAAGCAAAAAATGAAGTGGATTGTTGATAATAGTGGTAAAAAAAACTATGAACATAATTAATGTATATGCACTGCAAGTAGGATTAGATGAAACTATCAAATCAAGATTTTGCGACTCCTAATATTACAAAACATTTTGCCAAATGAAATGATTTTAATAGGTGATCTAAATGAGCATGAGTGAAAAATAAGGAATATGAGAGTTATGAGTTTTGGAACGAGAAATAAGGAAGAAAAAACTATATTAGATTTTGTGATAACATAAGACCTTATATTAGCTAATACGTTTTTTAAGAAAAGAGAAGAACATTTAGTCACGTTCAAAAATGAGAATAATTAATCACAAATTGACTTTCTTAGGGTTAGGAAAAAGGATAGAAAGATTTGTAAAGATTACAAAGTCATCCCTGGAAAAAGCTTAACCCCCTAACATAGTTTAGTAGTATTGGATATAAGCCTCAAATATAGTATCAATAGAATGAAAATATATACGACTCCTAAAATTAAATGATGGAAGTTAAAAGATGAGAAGCAAAATATATTTAAGTAGAAAGTAGAAGTACAAGCATTTGGTGAAATATAACTCTAATACGACATGAGATAAGATGATATCAAAGTTAAAAATAATAACTAAGAGTATACTTGGTGAGTCAAAGGGGCATGCCCCACTAAGTAAGGAATCTTGGTGGTAGAATAAGCAAGTACCAGAGAAAGTAAAGGAAAAACGAATAACCTATAAGGAATTATATATTTGTAAAAACAAGAAAAAATATATAATAGCTAAGAAAGAAACTAAGAAAATAGTGAATGAAGTAAAGAATGAAACTTTTAAACGATTATATTAAAAATTGATACAAAAAAAGAGGAAAAAGACATTTATAAAATAACTAAAGTGAGAAAAAAGAAAAATAAGAGATCTTATCTAAATAAAATGTATTAAAGATGAATGTAATAGAGTACTAAGTAAAATAAAAGAGTGGTGGAAGAGGTATTTTCATCAACTTTTAATGAAGGTTTAGATGACCAACTTAATTTAGGTAATTTAAGTAGGTCAAATGAGCATACAAATTTAAAATTTTATCGTAGAATTCAAACTTCAGTAGAATAAATTTAAAATGGGATGCACAATGAAAAAGTCGTTGAACCATATGATATTCCAATAGAGGTATGGAAGTGCACAACGAAACAAGGTATTGAATGACTTACAAAATTATTTAACATGATATTAAAAACGAAAAAAAAAGTCTAATGAGGAAAAGTACTCTAGTTTCCTTATATAAGAATAAGGGAGACGTACAAAATTATACAAACTATAAGGGTATTAAACTAACGAGTCATACCATGAAATTTTGGGAAAAATTAATAAAAAAAATTAAGGAAACATCGGTGACTGAAAATCAATTTGGATTCATGCTCAGAAGGTTGATAATAAAAATTATACATCTTCTTAGACAATTAATTGCAAAATATCAGAGAAAAACAAGATTTACACATGGTATCCATTAACTTAGAAAAAGCTTATGACGGAGTCCTAAGAGAAATTTATAGAAAATTCTAGAAAAGAGATGTGTTCACGTAACATATATTAAACAAATTAAGGATATGTGTGAGGATGTAACGACCAAAGTGAAGACTTCAGGCAGAATAACTAAAGCATTTCCAAAAAATATAAGGTTACATCAAAGATCAACTTTAAGTCTCTATCTTTTTACACTAATTAGGGACGAACTCACTACTCACATTCAAGACAGTACCGTGTACATGTTGTTTGCAGATGATATTATTTTGGTAGATGAGACATGCGAAGAGGTATATGTTAAACTAGAATCTTAGCGGAAAACGCTAGAAGGGAAAGGTTTTATGCTTCGTAGAATAAAAACAGAATATATGAAATTTTAAGTTTAACAATATTAGACGTAATAATACAATTGTTAAAATAGAAGATAACGAATTGTCCAGAATAAAGAGTTTTAAATATTTAGGATCATTTTTGCAAAACAATGAAGGGATTGAGAAAGATGTCTTACATATAATACAAGCATGATAGTTGAAATGGAGGAGAACGTCAGGTGTTTTATGTGATCGTAAAGTACCTCTAAAACTTTAAAAAAAATTCTACAAAACCGTAATTAGACCTGCTATGTTATATGGAGCTGAATGATCGAGTATATGAGCAAAAAATGAGAATTACAGAGATGAGGATGTTAAGATGAGTGTGTGGGCATACGAGGATAAACAGAATAAGAAATGAGAATATTAGAGAGATGAGGATGTTAAGATGAGCGTGTAGACATACGAGAATAAACAGAATAAGAAATGAGAATATTAGAGAGAATTAGAGTTGTATCTATTGAGGGAAAATTTTGAAAGACGCGTTTAAGATGGTACGAGCATGTACTTAGACGGCTAATAAATGCTCCAATTAGGTGATATGAAATTATGACAAACACACATATCAAACAAGGAAGAGAAAGACCAAAAAAGACTTACTTAGCAATAATAAAATAAGATAAAATTTATTTAATTATAAATGATGATATAGTCGGAGATAGAGCTCAATGATGTAAAAGGATCTATATAGCCGACCCCATCTAGTGAGATAAGGCTTGGTTGGTGTAGACATTACTTAACTACATCCTAAGTCCAATGAATAAATAATCAAAAGAAAAGGAAAATAATGTAAAAGGCAAACACCATGACAAGAAAACATCCTAAGACCAGATTAATGCTCTGAACTACATAAGATTTCTCTTCAAATAGAGTGTAACTTTGCATTACATTTACAACTATGACCATTGACAAAGCATTGAGACCATAACGAGGCCTACTGCTGTCTTCAATGTTCCAAAGAGATGCATCTAGTAAAATGAAGTTACACTTACATAACAGTTATAATTTTCTCTTCTTCACGATAATTGCAAAAAAAAAAAATAAAAAATAACGATGCAAAAAATGTAAAACAAATGTTTGAACTTGAAAAAGGAACATGTAATCAAGAATAAAGGTTGAACTAAAATCAGAATGATCAACCTTCGATCTCCTGATGAAATATTTGAAGCCATATGGTACTCGACACTCCTGGATCATCAATATATATGCCAATGACTACCTGAAAGCCAGATATCCAAACATAAACACTTATGCTAAAGAAACTAAAATGGCCTAATTCTTTAAGGAAATTAGTCAAAGCTAACAGTTTTTTTGGAAAGTCATCCAGAAATTAACAGGGGATATTAAAAAGATATTTGAACAAAGTAAACCCATATATGATGATGTGATATCGAAAAGTTTCTATATCATGACCAACTGAAATTCAACTCAGAAAGACACTGGTGTACCATACTTCTGTTATGCAAGCCTAAAACAACACTAAAATCACTGTTATGACCAGAAGATCGATAACCAGAAAAGGACGGTCCAGTTCTCTATGTTTGCTCTTCTACCAAAGAACAATAATATCATGACCATCAAGTCATGATTGTCCTAACAATTTGGGGCCTGCAACATGAATCTCATCCCCCCTCAGCTCTCCCTCTACCCCCTAAATTCCAAATTGATTCAACTTTCTTAATTATAGAAACTGCTAAATACAACCAGCACCTCTCAAAAAAAAAAAAGCTCTATTTCACATAATTTCAATACAAGATCTTCAAGTACAACCAAGACTATCTGCAAAGAAAATTGACATAATGAAACCACTTCAAAAATGGTTATCCTAACCTCACAAAATCCCATAAATTCTAAAAATTAGGAAACTAAGTAAGAACTACAAGGATTTTGTGAACTTTTGCATTGGCTTATAATATAGCCAATTGTTGTAGTCACTTAAAATAGTCATGTATTACAAAGGTAAAATTTCTCATTCATCATCTCCCTACCCATGATCCATGTACAGATAAGCACCTAGTAATCTAGGATCCCTTCCTATACAGATCAAAGAAAAGAACACAAGCAAAACCTATAACAAAAGGGGTTCATGTATGGTTTAAGGATTACACAGACAAATGAATTGTTTATCTATATCATATAATCCTAGGTAGGATCCAGTAATAATAGACATAAAAAAAAATTATAAATACAGAAGCAAACAAAACTGCAATTAGACAACGAGCAAGATGTATTAAATCTCATAGTCTCAACTATGATTTTGCTAAATCTTTCTCTACCAATGAGATCAACATTATAGGATAACGGTCCAATGCAAATTTTGGTGATTCGTTGAACTGATACTATCACACATTGAATGTATGGGAGTGGCATACTATACAGTACCTCAGGTGCCCACACACAAATCACACAAATTGAGCGTCTACAGCGTGTAAGCAACCATGCTAAACTTGTTGGATTCGGACATCAAAAAAGACTGCCAATGCGAAATGTTCGACAGGTAACTTTCTACTCTTGAGGAAATGGCCTTTCTATCCATAACTGAAATTACTAGTCACAGATCAACCCGAGAAAAAATAGATGCACAGATCAACCCGAGAAAAAATAGATGCACGTATTAAACCCATCTCTCACACATCAACCCGCTTCTCGATAAGTTGAACAAGGCTTCAATAACAAATTCGAGAAGAAAGAAGGTAGATCGAGGATCACGACCATAAAATACTCCGATCTTCCAAAATCGTAAACGTACCAAAGTATCTTTGGTTTTAACCCTAGATTCGAAGAAGCGTCGCGATTGATACCTCCTCCGCGTGACGGAGTGCGGCGAGAGCCTAGTGCGTTGGTTTCCAGACGTTCGGGGCGGCACGGGAACGACGGGACCTCAGAGGGCGGCGAAAATCGCCGAAGGTGGAAGGGGAGAGAGAGAGAAGAGGGAAGGGGAGACGAGTGGAGAAGACGGTAGAGAAGAGGAGAAGGGGAACGGGTAGGGTAGAGAATAATATAAAGTGAATGGTCGACGTGGGGTGTTTCTATTGGTTGAAATCCTGTTTGATGTAATGCGCGTGACACGTAAACCTAAAGTTGTGTTCTTTGTGTCGACGCACGGGATGTGCATGTTTTGCGCATCCTACGGGCCTCGTAACTCGCCACGTGGCCTAGTTGGTGGAAACGTTTTAATTTTAACTTCTCTTCTTATTTTTTTTCTTCCGATTATTGATTTGAAGGAAATATTCCGTGGCTCTTTATTTTCTCATAATTGGTATTTTCAAAAAGGCCCACAAAATATTTTCTAATTATATATATTGATAAATTTATTTTTCATATTTTATTTTTATTATTGTGTCAAAAATATACTATTTGAATTTAATTAACTTATAGTTTATGATTTGTTACTTCCCCCCTGGGAACGATATAGATATTTAAGGATCTCCAAGATATCATAGATTATTTATCGATTGGAGCTTATTTATGCTCTTTGATGGAAAAATATGGAACACAATATGAAATATGATTATCCATGGATTTCATTGGCGGATCGTGTTAAGTTGTGATTGAGTATTCAAGTGGAGTATGATTCTCATTTGTGAAAAGTAATCTATAAAGATTGGCTACCGCCTATCGATATCTAATAACATAAGTACATTTAAGATTTATTTTAATGATCACTTCTAAAATTAATTAATTCAAATGTTTTGATACTCGATTATTTCACTCTCATAATTTATTTCCTCTCTCTAATTAAAAATATTTAAATTTAATAAGCAAATAATTATATATTTGTTTAGTTTGTTGATATACAAATTATTTATCAAATATCAAAGCCACTTACAAAACAAATAAATTTTAAACTATTAAAATTTTAAATATCAAACATATTCAAATAATTTAATAATATCTAAACAAACTAAATTTGAAGCTAAGCTTATACATAGCTCAAATAAAGTTCAACTCGATTATTTTTTAAATAATATATAATTTGATTCAACTTAACTTGGTAGACCGATCAAAACGCAAAAGGTCAAAGAAATCTTGATAACTTCGCCAAGTAATAATGATATATGTTGACTAATGTTCTAGCAAGGATATGAATATTTTTGTTTTTTTTCTGAAAAAAAAACAAAAGTGTTTGGATTTTGGCAAAAAGATAGGATATTTATAGGGTATTAAAATAATAATATAAAAAAAACTCTTTATTTTTTTAATATTAATAATACTTTTATTTCAAAATATATGGCAGAAAATAGTTAAAAATATTTTAATTTAATTAACTTACTATTGAAATATTATTATATTAAAATATTATTTGTTAATTTGATTAAAATTATTTTAATATTATTATAGCTACTAATTATGATATGATACCATCCCGGGATTGATGAACCAATTAGTGATTTCACTCATCCCAAGTATTTCTTATCGTTGGCCCTACAATGAGATGAAGAGAGGTAAATCATAATATCGAGCGGTCTTATAGGGGGGGGGATTTAATCCTTAGAGAAATAAATCCCACGGGAATCTATCCTTGCCCAATAATGCAACTCTGTCACCCAAATACTAATTCGGTTGAGCCCGTGGGAGCAACCCGCCTTAAAACTTGGTGCGGTGATAAGAGGCAGGAGCATTTCATATGCAATCAGGATTCAATTCACATAGGGCACACCTATGCCGATTGAGCTACTAGTGAAGTTGGATGCCACGTCAAAAGTTACTGTGCTTTCTGAATTTATTTGGTAGCGAAATATGGGACTGGACAGTCTACCCAAAATTAATTGGGTTATATAAATACACTCGGGGTGATATGGCGCTCACTCCCATATGTATGACACCATCCGCTCATGAGGGGCAAGCGTCCACATGGGTCCCCAACTACCTCAGTCGTGGATGACGAATGCTAACGAGGGTGACTATCATATCACCCCCTATATATAGAGAGAGTCTTGATACCCTACTTATCTTATAGTGCTCACCTTGTGAGCACCATGTACATATTTTATTTTTTATTTTTTTAATATTAATACTATAACTCAAACCCGAAACTCTAAATTTTAAACCCTAAGTTCTAAAAAAATAAAGGAAAAATATACCTGGTGCTCACAAGGAAGGTGAGCACCATGTGTAATTGCTATTTTTTAAAAATTTCTTTAGCTTTAATACTATAACTCAAATCCTAAACTCTAAATTCTAAACCTTAAGTTCGGAAAAAAAAATACTTAGTTCCCACAAGGTGTACACCACAAGGTAAGTAGGATGACATTATATATACACACACGTGGGTATTCTCCCTAACAATATGATTTTTTAAACCAAATATATATACTCTCTAACAATACAAAGGAAATCAACACTGACAACACAAACTAAGAAGAAGACCTAATAGAGCTACTTTCCAGGCCAAACCCAAAGTCAGGTCTAAGAAAATGTATTACTTAAGAAAGAAGCGAGAGAATAAATCATATCTAAATAAAGATAAACATATCCAACTGTTTAAGCCAAAGAAAACATATGTGAATACCATGACTTGTTTCACATGTAATGAATCTAGACACCTGTCATCTGCTTGCCTAACTGCAAAAAAGTTATACACTAGGGAAGCTAAATTAGTAACTTGTACTATTTTGGATTTAATATAGGTTTACTAAGAAGTATCAAATACTTCGTCTATCTACTTCATTGTGTTAGTAAATAATATAAAGTGATCCCATCTTCTTTAGATTACAAATTAGTCAATTCCTTCCTAAGTACCTTCCAGGATAACCAAGAAATATGACTTGTATTATGACAATAGCCCTATAACTGATTTTGATGACTTAGAAGAATAATGATATGTTCCCATAACAGGATATAGATATGATGTTCTAACAGGTCTCACCTCTAAACACCACACCTATGCGATCATACTGTTGTTCCGTTGTAGGCTAATAAGAGAGAAGTAAATTATCCTAAAAATAAAATGCACCTTTCTCGATCTTTAGACTTTAGTTAACAAGAATTTGTAAATTAAGATAAAATAAATGCATAAAAAGAAATACAAGACTATCAATTTACTTGGTTTACAATCAGGGAGGTTACTAATTCAAGGCAGAAGTAAGAACTAGCAAGAATCTCCTTCTTCGACAAGGTCGAAGGCGGAAAAGCCTTGTACAACGATTTACATCTCAGAAAATAGAAAAAATAAACTTGGAAATCGAATACAAGTGTTGTCTTGAATGAAGAGGATCATGACTCTATTTATAGCTCACTGGTCGAAATATAGTTGTTGATGATGTGTTGGCCTTTGGATGCTTGGACCAGGTCTAGGTGCCTCCATTGACCACTGTGGTACCTTATTCGCTCTGCAACGGTTCCACAAAAACTGTGATAAGTTTCTTATCCATGCCTAGATGCTTGGAATGTTGCTTATGTGGACCCAAATTCTATCCCCGCTATAACGTCTCCGAAAGGGCGCCTCTGTTGACCCAAGCTAGTTCGAGCACCTGGACTAGTCCAAGCGCCTAGACAAGTCAACTTGTGTTGACTTGTCCAGTTGCTGCTTCGATCGCTTGGATGATTCTTCGATCATCCAAAGTTAAGCTCACACGAACTCAACTCTGGTCTTTTCCTTGAGCAGTCTTCCGTTCCGGCTTCTTGTCCCTCAGATGTATCGTCCGTGTCCTTCTCATCTATCGGTGCACTTTTTCACAACTTCTCGTCCCTCGGATGCACTGAGTCTATCGACTCACTTCCCGTACCATCCTTTTCGTTCGCTGTGTCTTCTGCTCGACTTCTTGTGTTCTTAAGTCGCTGCATACTTAGACACAAAGTATCACAAATATAGAGTTTAACTTAACCCGATTGATCATATCAAAACTCATCCAAAGTACTTACATAGACATGCATGAAAGCCCTCATGATTGGAACTTAAAAACAGGAACAAATAATGGTCCATGTTTTCTATGCAATTTTTACCCTACCATAGATAAAGGAGGCAATGCAAATTTTGAAGATGACAAAGTTATTGCTTATGCCTCGAACAAACTTTTGCTATTTCCATACCCATAACATCTTCCATAAAAAGCAGTACCAAAAACACACTTCTTGAAGTAAGAGTTTCAGTCTTAGAAACCCAACTTGACCTCCTAGAAGCTGACCTGGCTTGGCCCAACTTAAAGCAAAAATTGCTGAAACTTCAGAACAACAAGCTTTGGAATCAATGTTGTTAGGTTTCCTGAATACTATCCTAGAATACATATTCACAAATGTTCAAAGATGACAAAAAGATCAACTTTTCAAATGTTCCTTAACTTATGTGAAATACTCAAAACATGCCATACACATGAAGGTATGGCAATTATTTATGAAATTGAATTCAATTATAAACTGAAATGTCAAAATCTTTCCAAAAACTGTATAGACTTAGACAAATATGGTTGTCAATGCCAACTACTTTACTCTTTCAGAAAATGGCTTTAAAAAACATGTCACAAGAAACTTTAGAGAAAAGTTTATTGCTCAATTTACTTTAATGAATTATGAACTTCCACACAACCTTTGGGTACACAATTTGGATTCCGTTAAAGACTACCCAAAGAAATTGGACAGCATTATAGCTCACGCCTGTAAAGAAAAAGAAACATTTGTTATCTACACATTAAAAGCTAATCTAAAGGTGTGGGCAACAATTAGAAATTAAATAATATCCCTTCGATCGTGATCTGGAGTGGGCAACACTTTCAACACTAGTAGATCAACTTAAGCATTGTCATGCTTTGATCCAAGGAAGCAATTGGTTATGGAATCAACAAAAGTTCCAGACAATTACATTCTAGTCAAAGAAACATACACTAAAAAGAGCTACTAGCCAAGAGACATGGGCACCAAATTTATTCTATTTTATTTTTCTACCCAACATATGACCATCTACCAACATGATTAGAATAAAGTTGAAAGGTGGGCAACAAAGAAATTGGTCAGTTCAACAAGATTAACAATATCTTATATGCATGCCCAAATAAAGCTAACACCTCAACTTAAGCTACCAACCCTAGAGTCCCATCTTTAGACTAAGTGGGTGAACATAATCTTGACAACATGTGAAACGTCCCTAGTTTTTTTTTATATTCATGTATGTGTCCAGCATGCGGATGTCTTGAATCATAATTGCACTTACAACCATACATGTTCTCAATTTAACTGAATTACTCAAACCAATAACTACTAGTAACACTTAGCGTGGGTCATTGCCCTAGAACTTATTCTACGAAAGGAAACATGTAACTATGTGGAAACTAAACTGGAAGATCTTCGAGTTGTGCTGCCCTGGTCCCGAGCTAGCTCACTCGTCAATGCCTCTTGCCTCATTCGTCTCATTTCCTAAAAAAAAATAAAATCTATGAGTCGAGAGACTCAGCATATTCAGAACCGTGTTATGCAATAGTTAAAGTCTATAATCTAGTGTACCAAGAGATACCCAGGCTAGGTAACTTAAGACCTACCTACTAGCATATTATGGACATGAGCATAGGCGTCAACATAGGTATACGATCATAGACATAAGTATGTAAATAAACTAAGCATGAAATGTGTAAATAAGCTAAGCATGAAAATAAACATAACCACATAGGGTTAGTGAACTCCCATACTAAGGTCACCGGTCACACTTAACTATCTAAGGTTTGGTAAGCTCTCAAGCTAAGGCCACCGGTCACACCCAACAACATAGTTTTGGTGAATTTCCGAGCTAAGGACACCGGTCACACTCATGAAGTTAACTGATTTCTTAGAAAAGTTACCAGGGCTTGCCCGGAACCTATCTTACCAGTTCCCTTGCTCCTAACTTAATTGGTAGAGATCCGAGCCTTGGAGTAGACATCCCTACCCATACATACTTAAACTATTACTATGGCATAAGCTCCCTGGGCTCGCCAGGAGCATATCTTACCCATAATATGAGCTACTCTAGAGGGGATCCCTGGATCGACACTCGAAGCTCCCAGGACAAAAGGAACTCGCACCTAAACCTTAGAATGGGAGTGATACACTGTGCCTAGATCACAACTTGGTAAGCTCCTCGAGGTGTAGGACTCTCCAGGATCAACACTTGGGAGGATTCCTAGCTTGTCGAGACATATCCTCCCTATACATACATAACAAATTCTAAGGTAAGCTTCCCGGCTTGTCGAGACATATCTTACCCCTAGAGTAAGCTCTCTGGGCTTGTCCGGATCATAACTTGATCAGCTCCCCGGGCTTGCCCAGTTCATCACTTAATCTATGGCATAAACATGACCATAACATAAACATATATATAAACTCAAACATGATCATTACATAAGCATGAGCAGAAACACAAACATGTATGTAAACATAAACATGCCCTCACATAGGTATGAATATAAACGTATACATAAATATAAATGTATACATATACATGAGCAGGATCCTTCCATGAGCATGAGCATAACCATAATCGTGCACCTAACATAAGAGCAGCAATAAGAAAGTTACTGACTCCTAATGAGAATCAAGTAGAAGAACCTAAACATGATTTTACCAATATAGCATGATTTTACTCCTTTAAAATTCAGAGATTGAAACTAGTCCTTATAAGCATCCGAAACTTACTAGTCCTACAAATCCATGTGTGCACGGAAAGCTCTCCAACTCCTAAGCGTAACCAAATACTGGAACATGAAGCAAATTGTAGTGCCACATCTAAGTATATAACTCCCAAAAATAGAATTTAAACTAACCCTATAAATCTGAAATTTATAAGGTTTATAATTCGAATTGAGCATCAAAGGGTCCTCTATATTCTAAAGGAAAACAACTAGAAAGACATGAAACCATTGTAGAGCAACCTCATGATGAAAAAACCCTTATAATGAAATTTAAAACTACTCCTATCATATCCTAAACTTGTAAGATCTATAACATAATTTAAGCATGCATAGTTATCTAATTTCTAATGAAAAACCAATAGAGAAAAAAATATATAAAATAATTGTAGAGTAACATCATGATGTATAACCCTCAAAACAGAATTTAAAACCACTCCTATGAAATCTGAAACTTAGGAGTTCTATAAGATAATTTGGGCATACAAAGTTCTCCAATTTCTAATGGGAAACAAATAGGAAAAATATGAAACAATTGTAGAGCAACATCATGATGTATAAACCCTTAAAATAGAATTTAAAACCACTCCTATGAAATCTGAAACTTAGGAGTTCTATAACATAATTTGGGCATACAAAGTTCTCCAATATCTAAGGGTAAACACCTAAGAGGACATACAACATTTATAGAGTTATCCTCAAGATAAAGACCCTCTAAAATCAGTGGTTAAACTAAGATATATGCCTTTCATAAAAATAGAATTCGCAACTAAGATGATTAACCACAAAATTGGATTCAACTATGAGGATGATGCACATAAAAATTGAATTAAAAATCAAGGTTCACAAGCTAAACAAGGGGTTTTGAAACCACTACTTATAATATCCGAAACTCAACATCTATCCAAGCAAATTGGAGCATAAGAAAAGAACCAAACTAGAGCATCACACTCACAAAGAAAACAACCACGACCACAAACTATAGGGTTCGAAACTACACCAAAACATAGAACTAACAAAAACATAGCTTAAGTAGAGAACATACCTTCCGATCCTTGCTACCAATCACCTTCTTCTCCTCCTCTCTTTAGAGCATAGGATCGGTGGATTTTAGGTGGAGGTGGGAGGCTTTAGGACTTATAGAATTTGGAGAAGGTGGAGGCTAGGAGTTTGGAGTGGGTGGGCGGCCGAACAAAGCCAAAAATAGGAGCAATAGTTTTTCCTTTCTAAGTTATATATATGGGTTGTCCAAATCCCCCGTATCCTTTGAATGGTTTTATGAAATTTTTATATAAATTTTATCCACCTTGCTCTTTCCATGAATGGTTACAAAAAAAATCTATCCACCATGCTCTTTCGAAATTTGGATTCTATCATCTATTAATAAACTTTTGACTAAGTTCCCTTTCTTCTTTCTTTTTTTTATTATACATATTTAGGTCGCAAAATTTTATATAAATTTGGAATTAATTAAATTCAAGTAAAATTACACATTTAAATCAATTTGAATTAAATCTAAATTAATAAATAAAAATAAATAAAAAACTTCTTAATTAAAACAAGTGGGTCCCGGACACTACAACATAATTGAACCATAGTAACACATCTAAGCTGTGATGTCAGCTCACATAAATTCATAAGTCATGACGTCAGCTAGCATTATTTCTCTACCTACAGAAACTTTTACTCGGTGGATTCTCCGCTACCTGCTATAACTTATCCTCCATTGCCTGCTGCATCCCTTCTTTCTTCTCCATTCACGAAGAGAGCTCCTCACTCTTTGTCCCCCTTTTTTTTCTTCACTACAAAGACAACTCATTGCTCTCTTTCCTTCTCTTCTAAGTCATTGTCCTCTTTCCTTCTCTTCTAAGCAATTCTCATAGCCAACATGCCCTGTAAAAGACCATCTCAATATCTTGTATAGAGCAGACTAAGCAAAAGAGAATGAGCAAGTGTGCTAGTGTACTTTAGCACAAGTGTAATTTTAGTTTTCTATAAGTATGCTCCTATAATGTCCTTACTATTTTCTTATGTAAGCTTTACTATCCAAATTAGTTTGTATGCTTGTAATATCATAATTTATATACTTTCCTATAAAATGACTATGACAACTTAATAAATTGTTCTAAGCCTAAGAAAAAATTATGATTTCATCTCCTTTATTTTCAAGAATTCTCAAACCTTATTTGAGTATATAGTCTGTAGAAAGATAAAGATTTAAGGAACAAAATAGAATTGTCTCATGGTTTAAATAAAACCCGTGATGACTAAGTTGTTAGGACTTGTGCTAGTTAGAGGGGGATGAATAGCTTCAATCACTTTTCTTTGATGCTTTGTGCTTGTCATTGAATGCGTGACCACTCGTCTATCACATATACAAATCAAAATTAACAATTTATAATCAACCAAAACCCCTTATCTATATTAAGGTCGTATATTAGAGGACCCTAGATAGTCTCTCTCATGAAACCAATGGCATGACGTGTTGGTGCAATATCCCTCAGGTCAAGGTTGACCTGGTTGACTAAGTTTGAGTCTTGGTTTGGGTTTTAATGTTTGACAATACAAGACTTCGATGATGTGGACAAGTGCAGGTGCAGTTGTTCATTTGGGGAGATTATTTGGTGATATTCCCCTCTGATCAGGGTCTGATCAGGTTGGTTGAAGAAGAGTCAAGTAAGTCAAGGTTAACTAAATACTTGACTGGGAAGTCCTAACTGGGATGCTAGGCAGAAGGAAATCCTGGTGAGTGAAGCCAGGTGAAAGACCTAGTGAGTGAAGCTAGGCAGAGAGAAAAGTCCTAGTGAGTGAAGCTAGGCAGTGAGAAAATCCTGGTGAGTGAAGCCAGGTGGAAGTCCTAGTGAGTGAAGCTAGGCAGTGAGAAAATCCTAGTGAGTGAAGCTAGGCAGATGAGAAGTCCTGGTGAGTGAAGCCAGGAACGGGGGAAAATCCAGATGGGTCAAGGTTGACCAGACATCTGGTGAAAGTCCAAGTAGGTCAAGGGATTGACCGGATACTTGGCACGAGGAGAAAAGTCCAAGTAGGTCAAAGGAGTGACCGGATACTTGGCACGATGAGGAAAAGTCCAAGTGGGTCAAAGGGATTGACCGGATACTTGGTGAGGAAGTCCTAGCAGGTCAAGGGTGACCGGATGCTAGGCATGATGAACCAACAGGTCATGGTTGACCGGATGTTGGTTCAGGAGGTTTTAGACTTGATTTTGGGAGAAAATCATGAGCTGGATTGATCAGCCGATCGATTGGCTCATGCTCAATCGATCGGGCGATCGATTGGGCGAGTCTTCGCGACAGGACTCCTCCCAATCGATCAATGGATCGATTGGGACGACTGCGCGATCACACAGAACAGCGCTGGATCGATCGGTCGATCAATCTAGAGCCCCCAATCGATCGTTGGATCGATTAGGAGCTGCGACTTTGCGCGATAAGCCCTGGATCGATCGACCGATCAATCCAGGCATTTCTTCCAGAGCACAGAGGTGCTCTGGATCGATCGACTGATCGATCCAAAGCCTCCCCGATCGATTGGGAGCAATCCAATCGATCGGGATCCGACCGTTGGCGTAGATAAAGGCTGCAGGCGTGCAATTCCTTCGGTAGAACTCTCGGCCATTTTCTTCCGATCTTCACCAGCGATCACAAAGTTTCTCCACAGGGTTCTCGCCGCCAGTTCTTGAAGGTTCTTGGAGGTCTTCCAAGTCAAGAGGTGGATCTACAGCTGAAGAAGAAAGCTAGGGTTAGGGTTTTCTTGTAAGCTTGTGCTGTATTTTGTTTCCCTTTCCCTTTCTTCCTGTAGTGTGAACCTGTAGGGCTTCTCCTCCTTCGGTAGTTACCGAAAAGGAGTATTTATTAGTGGAGGTGTGTGTGTGTGTGAATCCTTGGATTAGTCACCTCTTGTGAGGTGGATACCAAGTAAAATCTATTTGTTAGCATTGTTGTAGTTGTTTCTTGTATTTCCGCTGCACATCGTTGAAGAAATAAGCAATGAAGCACACGAGCACGTAACAAGCTATTCACCCCCCTCCCTTAGCTACATTTCGGTCCCAACATGACGTTCGTCTTTAGACGAAGTCAAACAAGGGTGTTTTTTGGAGGTTTTCTTTAAACCTAATACAATAAACAAAATCATAACTAACCATCAACAATGAACTTGCACTGCATTGTTATTCTATGACACAAGCATCAACATCAATAGCATGACATACAAACATAACAGATAACAAAAACATGCATAAGAGAATAATGATCAACAATCAAATATGGAAGTAAACTAAGTTAACCAAATCCCAAATCCACAACCAACTCCAAAGACTACCCCCGCCATTACACAGGAGCCCCGGAGATGGAACCACCAGCTCTAGTAGATAGCAGTGAAGATGCCATGGAACTCACATCGACAACAATAATGGTACGAATCTTTCACCGAAAAACCACTCCAATGGAAGTTGATCGGAAGAGGTGGAGGGTTGTCTGTCTCCATTGATCTGTGCTTCTGCCCATGCAAACCATGATAAGCTTAGCCAGATAAGATGAAGTCAGAATCGAGAATAACATTAATTCCCTGACGAATGAGAGTGGACTACCGAAGCTCCTTCAGAGATGCCCTGCCTTTGCAACCACTCTACAAAGGGCTCTTCGAAGCTCGATGATGGACCGTGAATGGGTAGATTGCCGCCAAAGAAATGGCGATGGAGCTCATTGTTGCTATCACCCCTTTGCTTTCCTACCTTTGCAACCACTTCGGTAAGACTCGAGGGAGCATTGGAAGAGAGGGAAACACGCCTTTTCAACCATCCGGTACAATGAGCACAATTGGAGGTTGTTGCCGCCACTCATAGCCGCCGTCGAGGACACTGCCGTCAATACCTTTGGTGAAGATCTTGAGATAGAGAAAGGGGGCGCTCGGGATATAACAAAGGAAGTAAGCCGAAGCTGGCGAATGCTTGAACCAGAATTGCCTTTTAAAGCTCAAAATGAACTAGACTGCTAAACCAAATAGGATCAGTTCAATTGCAATAGAATTTTAGGGTTTCTTCTTGGGTTTTTGCAATTGAGCTTTGGATTAGCTTAGAAGTTTTTGAGATTGGGATTTTAAAATTAGGCTTTTAAAATTGGGCTTAAAATTAGTTCTTCTTATCTTGATCTTCTTTAAACATCCAACAATTTAACCAAACCATAAATTGAACTGCTTTGGAATGAACCAGTGTTCTTCTTCTCAATTCATTGTCATCTCCCTCAATTCCTACAAAATAAAACATACTCAAATAATAGCCATAATATCCAAAAAATCTATATGAATTGAAATGAAGACTATAAAATATTCAAACTTATGAAACACACTAAAAACATAATTTTGGATACACGAGAGGATAAAAATACTAAGAAAAAACACTAAAACAACATGCCCAAATGTTAGTTATCAATGTGCAGCTGAAACCTTACTTCAATCTCGACTCTACATGCACAACTCTGGGATTTGCTTAGTATCCACCTTTTTGAGGTGACTAATCCAAGGGTCCACTCTTAGCGATCACATCCATTAAGAAATGCTTCCTTCTCAGAAACTTTCTGGAGGTGGAGAAGTCTCTTACAATGCATTTTTACAAGAACAGGGCAAACAATACAAGACACAAATGAATATGAAAATGATAACACTTTACAATTAAAAAGTTTGCTTGCTTGATCTTTTATAGCTTGGAAATGCTTTTTGATAGTCTGAAAATGTAGCATCACTATCCTCCATAACCCCCCCCCCCCACCCCGAATTGGCATCAAAAAACTCCTCGAAACCTCTCCTTTAAAGCCTTTAGGTTGGAGATGATTTCTACTTATTAGTCGACTGATCTTATCCATTAGTTGATTAATATAGTCTCTGACCATTGAATGACCTCTAAACTTTCTAAAATCTATCTAATTTTATGGATAATTTGAACATCAGTCGATTGATGTCCAACATCAGTTGACTGAGAGCATCAGTTGAACAGAGCATGCGAGTTCCACTCATTTTTGTGCTTTCTAATTCAACATCAATCAAACAGAACAAGCGAGTCTCACTCACTTCTGTTCTTTTTAATTTTACAAGAGTTAAATCAAATCAAGTAAATTTAACTTGCTTTTGTTCAGTTTCTAAAGTCATTAGTCAACTGATCAAACTTATCTATTGACTGATTCCATTAGTTGTGTCTAGCAACCAAATCAACTTGCTTCTGTTTAGTTTCTAAAGCTATCAGTCGATTGATACCTGAATTTGACAAGAATAGATTTATGAACGAGCTCTATTTTACAACAAAAATCATCTCGTTTTGATATCCAAGTCAAAAGTTATGATATTCAGAAGTTTGCTCTATCGAAATTTTCTCATTTCACGATAACTTTCTGTTGAACTTTAGACCACCAAATATCCGGTCAACTGTGACCCACTCAGACTTTCTGTCTCATGCCAAGTGTTTACCTTATTGGGACCTTTGACACTAGCTAGAGGGGGTAGATAGATGGTCACCCTCTATGTTCACTTCCTACACTTGTTAATGCAGTAAAAATACAAAATAACAAGTACAAAATGAAAGCTACCTCTAGAATACAATAAACAATAAGCACAAAAATCTAACGACACGTTTCATTTAACGTGGTTCAGAGATGATACTCCTACTCTACGGTTGTCCGTAAGGTAGATGATCCCTATCCGTTGGTGGATGACTCCCCAACAAACTCTGGCTAGCACAACCCTTTTTCTCAGTGGAGAAACCTTGCCACAAACTTAATCACACTTAGATTGCACTTGCAGGGCTTGGGAGACTCTAATTAGGGGTTAACTACCTCTAATTTCATCACCAAGGCGAGGCACCCCAAGCTTCATTATATAAAGCTTAGAGAAATTAGCAAACTGATTTTACTGTTACCAGTCGACTGGTCCTTACACCAGTTGACTGGTGCTAGCCAACGACATTCCACAGAATCTATGATTATGCTAATGACTCTTTATCAGTCGACAAATCAACTGATGTAGTATACCATTTGACTGGCTACAGTACCAATCGACTAGCTATAGTATACCCGTCGACTAGCTATAGTACCAATCAACTGGTTTTCATAGCCATCGGGTACAGAAACATTCTGTGCCTTGCCCTAATCAACTGATCTAGTTGTTAGTGTTGAGGTTGCGAGGTTGCAAACATAGTCCCATATTGAAAACACATGGGAAAGATCATGGGTTTATAAGAGAAAAGATATCTTCATTGGCATGAGACCTTTTGGGTAGAGCCCAAGAGCAAAACCATGAGGGCTTAGGCCCAAAGTGGACAATATCATACCATTGTGGAGATATCTAAAATCTTTTCGATCCAACAGTCAGTTGACTGGTTCAATTGTCAGTCGATTGGTAAAACCCTAAACCTAATGTTTCCCATCCCGAGTGTTGGTTGCTACTCGGAAAACCTATAGGTTCCACTGTACAAAAATTTTGTACAAAGGTCTGAACCTTTTCCTAGCTACCATGTGTTCTTTTAATTTAAATTTTGGATCGCCTGCGGAACTTAACACGTTTGATCCAAAACTTAATCTATTTATTCTTTTAGGTTTTGACTTGGATCTCTTGCGGAACTTAACACGTTCGACCCAAGTCTCCTTAAGTTATTAATTCCATTAAATATTAATTTCCATAAAAGGTTCCCAGTACTGACGTGGCGAGGCACATGACCTTCTTGGATATGGGAGCAACCACCACCGACTAGACAAAACCTTTAATAGAAAGCTAATATTTAATTTCCTAAAATAACTTTAGGTTAACCAAAAAGAATAATCAAATCACAAGGAAAAGAAAGAAACAAAAGAACACAACTTCGAAAAACATATTCGAAATTCTAGAACGTAAGCCTCTTGTATTTGGTATTATTTCCATAAATAACTAGCATGATGCGGAAAAGGAAAAATAACTAGTTATACCTTCTAGAAAGACCTCTTGATCTTCTACCGTATTCCTCTTCTAACCTCGAACGTTGTGTGGGCAATGATCTTCCGAGACGAGAAACCACCAACCACCTTCTTCTCCTCCTAGCTAGGTTCGACCAACAAAGAGGAAGCTTCACCAAGGAAGAAAATCAAAACACTAACCAAGCTCCAAGAGATGCTAGCTTTTTCTCCTTCTTCTTCTTCTTCTCCGAGTAGTATCCGGCCACCACAAGAGCTCCAAGGGAGAGGGAGAGGTTCGGCCACCACAAGAAGAAGAGAGGGAAAGGGTGTTGGCCGGCCACACCAAAGAATAAGAGAGGAAGAGAAATAATAAGGGTTATCCCATGAATGCACCCTTACCCCTTCTTTTATATTCCTTGGCCTAGGCAAATTAGGAAATTTAATTACAATAAAATTTCCTCAATTTCCTTGACATGATTTAATTTAGAAAAATAAAATAAATTTTCCAAATCAAACTTCAATGGCCGGCCACATCATTGGAGAACAAATTGGACAAGTTTTAATCAACAATTAAAACTTCCTAATTTGTTTCTGGAAATTTTAAAAAATAAAATTTCTCTTTAAAATCTCTTCATGGTTGATAAAAGGAAATTTCTATAATTTTAATTTTATCAACATGTGAATAATTTTAAAGAGAAAATAAAACATCTCTCCAATCTACAAATAAGGAAAGAGATCTAATCTCTTTCTTTAATCTTTTGTAGATCTTTTACAAGAGAGATATTTTAATTTTAATTCTCTTTAAATTATATCTTCCACATAATAATAAAAATTAAAATTAAATTTCTTTTTTAATTTAATTTGGCCGGCCCTACTAGCTTGGGTTCAAGCTAGGGCCGACCACCCAATTTTATACCTAGGTCGGCCCTAGCTTGTTCCCAAGCTAGCTTGGCCGGCCCCTATTGGGTATAGAAGGTGGGTATAGGTGGGTATAGAACTCTATAAATAAGAGGCTACGATAGGGACCGAGAGGAGGAATTGGTTTTGGTCTCCCGATAAAATTAAGCATCCCGTGTTCGCCCCGAACACACAACTTAATTTTATCAATGATAATTCATTCCACTAGAGAACTATCATTGAACTATCGCACCAATCCCAAATTATATTTTTGGGCTCCTTCTTATTATGAGTGTGTTAGTCTCCCTGTGTTTAAGATATCGAATGTCCACTAATTAAGTGAGTTCGACAACTCATTTAATTAATGTCTAAGTCCAAGAGTAGTACCACTCAACCTTATCGTCATGCCGGACTAAGTCCACCTGCAGGTTTAACATGACAATCCTTATGAGCTCCTCTTGGGGACATTATCAACCTAGTATCTCTAGGACACAGCTTCCTTCTATAATCAACAACACACTATAAGTGATATCATTTCCCAATTTATCGGGCTTATTGATTCATCGAACTAAATCTCACCCATTGATAAATTAAAGAAATAAATATCAAATATATGTGCTTGTTATTATATTAGGATTAAGAGCACACACTTCCATAATAACCGAGGTCTTTGTTCCTTTATAAAGTCAGTATAAAAGAACCGACCTCAAATGGTCCTACTCAATACACTCTGAGTGTACTAGTGTAATTATATAGTCAAGATAAACTAATACCTAATTACACTACGACTTTCTAATGGTTTGTTCCTTTCCATTCTGGTCGTGAGCTACTGTTTATAATTTATAAGGTACTGATAACATCATCTTCTGTATGTGACACCACATACTATGTTATCTACAATATAAATTAAATGAACAACTACAAACAAATGTAGATAATTAGACCAAATGTGATTCTTTATTTATAATGAATGTTTACAAAGCTTAGGCTTTCAGTATACACTCCAACACCGAGTACATTTCTCTCTCACTCGGACCCTCACGACTTATTTGACTTTTCCTCACAGCCTTGTCCTCTTGCATTCAAACCTTCTTCCTTTGGCTCTCATCCCTCGAATGAATCCAAGCCCACGACTTGTTTGGATGACATCCTTCGCGTATGCCTTGAAATGCACTTCCCTTAGCTTGCCCTTGCTGCCTTGTCTATGGTCCCTCAAATGCTCCATCATTCACCGGACTCGAAACCATCAAGCTAAGTCATATGTGTATCCTACAAACCTGTACAACTCAAATACACATATCAAATACAAAGATAAATGTAACTTAAACCCTTTTCCCAAACATCAAAACTGATGGTCACACCGGACCCTCAAAGATTGCTTCCAGCACATCTCTTAGTTGACCCACTTTGAAATTAGCCTAATTCCCAACTAGGTTTGCTTAGTTCCCAACTAGGTCTTCCACCATCTAGCCTCGCTAGGACTTTCATTTCCTACTTCTCAACCAGGATTTCAATTGCCTATTTCTCAACTAGGTCTTTCAATGTCTAACCCCTCTAGGACTTTCATTACCTTGTCTAGTTCTCAACTATGACTTCTATTGCTATTACAAGAAAATCCTTATTCAATAACATTCAAAAGACAATGGTTTTATGTTAAAACCATTATTTTTTTTTTTACTTTTTAACAACTTTGAGCATTTTTTAATCAAAGACAACGGTTTGTGAAAATTCGTTGTCTTTGAGTGATTTTTTGGGTTACAACAATGATCTTTGAAAATTATTGTCTATTTGTGATTTTTTTTGCTATAATAATGATTGTTGTAAACTATTGTCTATTTAATTTTTTTTGGAGGGGGCTATAACAATAGTTTTTGAAAATCATTATTTATTTGTGCTTTTTTTTGGAGCTACAATAACGATTTTTGAAAACCATTGTCCTTTTGCAAAAACTTAATTCCTCTATTCTCTTATTAAGCCAAATCTCTAGCAAATTTCATCTCTTTCACGCCTTGGACACCGCCAACGCTCACCTTCATCAACTGTTCATGTCCTTTCAATCCCTCTCCTCAAGCCTCCACCACATCCCTTCCTCATCACATCTTCCTCACACCAACACAAGAAGACACCCGACGCCAAACTCCTGACGTCACCTTCCATCCATCATTCTTCTCCATTTCCGTCCATCTCTTCTCTTCGGGTTAGAAGAGAGACATCTGACCACTTCATCTCCATCTCCCCTTCAGGTTAGCAGAGGAGATCCGACCACTTCATCATCCAGCAACCCTTCATTGTCGCTGACAGCCCCCTCTCCTTTTTGGGTTAGAAGATGAGCATTCCATTCATCTCCTTCACTTTTGTACATCAACTATTCCCCTCATCAGGTTAGAAGAGGAGAACAATCCTTTTCCGGTGATTTCGACATTAGCCCCTCCACAAGCGCCTACAACCACTGTCCACTAGTGAGCTTGAGTTGATCTCTTCGTGTATGGTTTATGTTTCTTTTAGGGTTGTTTCTTAAGTGTTAATTGTTTATTTACGTATTAATGCTTGTATTGAATTGATCTACCATGATTAATTTGCACACACTTTAGTTAATTTAATTCATATACACAATGTGTTTGACAAAATGTCTCTTTACTTAGTTAAACTTTAATTGTTGCAACTAGTTTAGTTTAATTTTGTGCAATGCTTTTCTTGTTGAATTTAGTTAGGATGTTTATTCTTGTTCTTAATTTTAGAGCAATTATGTTAGATTAAATTAGGTTTCATTCCATGTCAAGTTCATGTCATGCTTACTTTATGTTTTTGTAAATTTTTTTACAATTGTAGTTTAGGGTAGATTAAATTTCACACTTCCATTATATATATATATATATATTTTTTTTTTTTTTTTTTTGGTAGCTCTTATTTTGGTTTTCATAGTCATATGAGTAATGATGTTTCTTAATGACCTTTCAAAACAAGTAATCAAGTATATAACTCTCTTCTTTTATGGAAGCTCTTATCATGTTTAACTATGTTGAAATTGCTATTGTCCTTGAATCTTTGTAATCAATAAACATATTTAGGATTTTACTCATTGTGTTTATAATTTTAAATTTTTTTTGTGTAATGATGTGATTCAATCTACTTGATTTGCCTCCCCTAAAATGTAACTACATTGTAGCTATGCAGGCAATGTTCATCTTCACGTTACTGAATTACTGTTTTAAGAAGTTTTTCAAAGTATTGGTTTGGTCGAGGGGTGTAAGCTTATTATGCAAGAGAAGGTTAGTTAAATTCTCGATGTCAAAAGAGGATAATCATCTAACTATTTGATGGATTTTTTAGATCTTGTTAAGTCATTAATTTTATTAGTTTTTATGTCAACTTTTTTGTTTATTTTAATTGTAGCCAAACTTAAGCTTATTATTAAAGATTTCAATTTAGATGTGCCACTTGAAAATTTGTATGCCTTATTCATGGAAATTGTTGTCAATTACAAAAGATGCAGAGGACTTAATTCAATCTTGTATTTATTCTTCATGCAAGAACAATATCTGAAAGAAAAGATTTAAGGGATTTGATTTATGGATTTGAAAGTACTTCGTGAGTTTATAAATAATATTTTTCCTTATTTTTCACAGAAAATAATAAAGTAGTTTATGCTTTCACTATAAGAAAATAGGACTTTAGAAATTATTTTTTAAAATGGAATTAAAATTCATTTCAAATTTTAGTAAATCAAAATAGATTTACTACAGAATTACTAATTCCATGCACTTAAATAAAATATAATATGATCCGACAATGAGGAGGGGGGACCCCCCTTTTGCAGAGTTAACGCCACGTGGAGGTTGAAAGGTAAAAGGTCAATCAGATGTTTGGCCAAGCAGATAAAGATTGGGGCGACCGGCCTAACGTTCCGAACGAA